>NW_017731787.1:447695-488748 GCF_001890085.2 Hipposideros armiger
GGCTGTTAGACGGCATGACCTGCCCCTAGATGTGAAAGGGCAGAACTCCCGGGTCATTCACCACACCAATTACATTCAGGTCATTCGCCACACCAGTTCCCATTCCACTTTTTTTTTTAATGTATATATATTTTTAAACTTTATTGGGGAACAATGTGTTTTTTCCAGGACCCATCAGCTCCAAGGCCTGCAGCTTAAGACAAGGAAAGATGACCAGATTGCTATTAAGCAGCTTATTACAATAATGACGGCTGCCGTTTTTGATCCAGCAGCCTGTTAGTTCATAGATGCTGAGTACTCAGTTTTTACATGAAAGGAGTATGTTCAGGTCCTGCCTGGGCACATTACTATGCATCTCATTTAACTTCATGACAATCCTGCCAAATAAGTACGTTACCCCCATTTTACAGATGAACAAACTGAGACACAAAGAGATTAAATTTATCTATAGGTTGAAATATATGAAAGTTCTCCTTCTGTAGGTAGAAAAATGGAAAAATGTCATCAACTTCATATGGCTCAGCCTAATTATAAATAAAGTAGCCAAGATTTGAACCTTCTTTCTTAATTCCAAAATTCCTGCCTCCTGTGCTATATAGCACAGCCTTCCTTTTGCAGTTTTTTGAAACTACACAACAAAATGGAAGTGAATTGGTGTTATGCAGAGCAGAAAAGGAGCTCTGCTAATCTTTCCCCTCAATCCTGGAAGGCCCTTTTACTGCTCTCAGGTGCACTGGCCAGGTGAGACGTGTCCTGAACAGAGACCACCTCTAAGCTGCTGGGCAGAAGCAAACTGGCTGGACACTGGGTTTGGAACAACTATGACGGCATAGACAAACAACTTTCTAAGTAGAAATGCACAGATGATGCCCAAGTAGACAGAGTTTCTTGCACAGCATTGCTCCTGAAATGGGGCAGACCCCTGAAGACTAAAAGGGAGTGAGCTGGGGCCTCACCGCTGCCTACCCCAGGCTCAGCAGAATGCACACCTTACATCAGAGCCAGATTCCTGGTTATAGACATGCAATTGAAGTTTACTTTGTTTCTAAAATTGGATAGTTGGGCCAGCCTTGCAACACCACAAAAGTGTATGCATTATTTACCAGCTACTAGAAAAGACAGCTTAGGAGAAAAAGAACATCTTTCCATGTTAATCCCCATTAGAGTGTCATAGAAACATGTGACATTAGAGCCTTTAAGAACCTCAGAGATTTCCCTTCATTATGCCCTCGATTTATGGACAAAGAAACTGAGGCTGAGCCTGTCCCCTGTGCAAGACCATGTGCTCAGTGAGGGTTGGAACCAGGTTATTTTCATTTCTAGGCTCCCAGTGTCTGGCAGAGTACCTGAGTCATCATAGGTGCGCAAAAGATTTTGACAAAACATGGACAAAAATGTTGGCAGAAGAATAAAAATAGTGAAATGAGGTGAGAGATGTCTGCCCCTGGTCCTGGCCCATGGCCATTCCCCCTAGAAAAGATGGCATCTCTAGGAGCACAAGAGCTCCTTGCTTCAAAGCAGATTTCTCGTTGTTATTGAGGCCATTTCAAGTTCCAGTTTGTGGTCTGACCAACTCGTCTTGTTTCCTTTCACTCGATGGGCAAAATAAACTGCACTTTCTGGGAAAGCAAGGAGCACGCTTTTCCTCCTTCCTGTCCCTCCTTCTCCTTCCTTTCAGGAGAAGCCAAAATTGCCTGGAAAACCTGAGTTGGGCCTTTTCTCTTTGGGTGCCAATTTGCAGGTCGCTGTGATTGTTGCCTTGTTGTTAGCATATATATTGAATTGGAAATTGAAGTCATGGTGCATATGGAGAAATCATGACTGGAGGGCTGAGCCAATTTGGAATTTGGCAATGAATCCCCATGCTCAGCTCAACGCAGCAGGACCTTGGAGCCTAAGGCGCTGTTCAGGCCATTTAGCCTGTAGTTACCAGGGAATAGCACAGAAAGTGAGCGAGAGCGGTGAGGAAAGAGACCAGCAAGTCAGCACCTGCAGGCGGGGTGGAGTCACCCTTTTGTACTAATCTGCTGCTCTGGATTCACTCAACAGGGGCTCTACAGGAACACACTCCCTCTCCTCCGCCCGTGCAGCCCCCAGCAGCCAGACAGGGACATGAAGTGATGCTATCCTCATGCCCGGGGATCTGCGCTTACAGCAATTTTTGGTAGCAACAGTAAGACCAACATACAGGGAACAATAAAACTACAGAAGTGGGCCTTTTACTGTCAATGGCCAATAACATTTTCTGCAAAGATGGAAACGTTCTATACAGTGCTGTCCAATATGGTAGCCACTGGCTTACAGGTCACACTCGAAATGTGACTGGTACAGAGCTAACTTTTAAATTTTATTTCATGTTAATGAATTTAAATTTAAATGGCCACCTTAGTGGCTACCACAAGGGATAGTGCAGGTTTATACAGTAGGGTGAATGGAGAAGGAAGAAGCATGAACCTGGGGTGAGTGAGAAAAAGAAATCACTGTCATGGCTCCACATATGGGGCAAAAATTTCAAGTCCCTGCTGTGAGGAGCAGAATACTTTCTAAAACGTTTCCCCGTGTAGTGAGAGCCAGGCTTTGAACTGAGGCTTCTTGGGATCTCCAGCTAATGCAGAGTTCTTGCTCTATGACATATCTAGTACCAGGAAAGGAGGCTACCACGGAATCCCGCTACACTTAAGGGAGAAGTGATTCTGGTCTTGCATTGCAGTAGTTCTCAAAACCTTTCCCAGAGAGGAGATTCTAAAAGAAGGAGTCTCTCCTGCTGGGCTGAGGGGAGAGCTGGGATTAGAGCTCAGAGCTGTCCAGCTCTAGAAACCCCAGGCTCTCGGCAATATGTGGTTACCTCCCACATTGGGAGGCAAGACTTCAGGGTCAGATCCTGTCACTAACTTGGTGTTGAGAAAATCATTTAACTTCTCTAAGACTTCTCTGTAAAATGAGGGGGTTGAGAGCCTCTGAGATGCCCGAGGCTCCTTCCAGTGTGAAAATATTGTTTCCAAGAATGTAAAATTCCCTTACTAGACACTAACTGAAGTCAAGTGGGCAGTGGAATGGCTTCTCTCTCATGGCTGTGAGCTTTTCTTTCACTCTTAATTGTCCTCGACATTAGCTGTTTTATTTATTATTATCATTACTATTAGAATAGCTTCTATTTTCTGCGGCTCGGCTTGGATCACCCCCCAGGAAAACCATTGTCCGGTGTCAGCCAGGCCTGAGTGAGCAGTGGCCCAGAAACTCACTAAATCTGGTCCTGAAAGCAGTGAGTGGGGTTCCCTTATTAGTGAGTTTCTTGTCATCTCTGCCCTTCTCTCCCACTCTGCTTCTTCCTTGCTTTGTCATTCTTCCCCCTCTTCTCTCTTTCCATTTCCTCTTCTCACTGCCCCACTCTTTCTTCTAGCTTCCTCTTTCCCCCTTTGTCCTGTCTCCCAATCCTCACCCTGCCCAGGTGTCTATCTACCTCCCCTTGCACTCCTGCCTGCTCTTACTCAAGTCCTGGGATCCCTGGCTGGCCTGGTTTTGTGCTCTTCCCAAGCCACAGACTAGGCCACACTTTGGTGGGTGGAGGGGCAGCGGGTGGCTTCAAGGGCTGCGGGGACTACCTCCAATGCTTTTCAGATGAGGATACCTCTCCAAACACGATGAGACAGAGCCTGGCTATGGGAGCAGCTCTTGTTGCTAACAGAAAACAAAAAAGGAAGGGAAAAACCTTCCAGCCTGTTGTGGACTGAATGTTTGCATCCTCCCAAAATGCATATGTTGAAACCCTACCACCCAATGTGATGATATTAGAAAGTGGGAACTTTGGTAGGTAATTAGGATTATATGAAGCCTTGAGGGTGTAGCCCTCCTGAATGGGATTGGTGCACTTATGAGTCAGGAGAGAACTTCTCCTTCTCTCTCCTTCCGCCATGTGAGGACAGGAGAAGTTGGCTGTCTGCAACTTGGACGTAAACTCTCACCAGAACCTGACCATGCTGGCACTATGATCTTGGAGTTTTAGCCTCCAGAACCATGAGAAATAAATTTCTGTTTTTGATCAGCAGCCAGTTTACAGTATGTATTTTATTATAGCAGCCTGAACTGATTAAGACACAGCCAAACTCACCCCCAAACCCATATGTCTCATAAGGCATTAGCACCAATGTTTGGGGATTGGGAATCAGAATAGCTTCAGATAAGCAAATACCACAGTAATAATGGCATTTAATACACACACACACACACACACACACACACACACACACACACAACAATTGGACCCTAGTTCTAGACCAGACACTGAAACTTGGTCCCCAAATCCTGATGTCTCCACTGGCACAGTGCACACACAAACCATTTGCATAAATGAGTCAAGACCAGTTATTATCAGGACACTGTTGTGATGGGTTCTTTCCCTGGCTTCCTGCCATTTGAGCTGTCTAAGGGCTGCATTCCTCAGTTGCATGCAGAGATAATAACAGAAGAAGAAACAGAAGGAGGTTCCAAGGTTGTGGAGCAGAGAGAAAGGAGGGCACAAGCAAGTTTCTCCCTCTCTTTTCATCTCCAGGGAAGACTAGGAAAACACTGCAATAATGACAACAATTGTCACTGTTGAGCATCTACAGTATGTATGTTATTACATCACTCATCTACTCCTCTCATCAAACTTGGAGGTAAATATCATTATTGCCATTTTACAAAAGACAAAAAAAAAATGAGGCATCTTCCTAACCTTACACGTAGTGGAGCAGCCAAAATTTCCAAACCCAGGTTATTATGACTCTAGAATCTTCCTACTCATGTACCCACCTTCTGTTCCTTGTTCTGCTGGCTTTCTAAGACCAGGGTTTTCAATGAACAAATTTCATTTTTTCACCAGACCTGAACCCCAGCTTTGTTTCCATTCCCACTGTTGGTCTGCTGTCAGGAGGAGCTAATGGGCATATTTCATCCTTCAGCTTGCCTTCCTGGACTGACTCGAGGCGCCTTCCTCGTTTCAAGCATCTAACCTCAGAGCAAGCAGCCCCCGCCAGCTCTGGGTGCTGTCCTCCTTCTCCTAAATGACTGTGGGTGCAGGAATGTGCCTGGAGGGTAAGGTGACCTGTGCATAGTAAGAGAATCAGCAGAGAGATGACCTGTTTCTTTCATGTTTTAAAACCACATCTTTATTCGTCCTTTGTTATAAAAGTGAAAATAGTTGTTATAATACAGATTTTCTTGAGACATAGCATAGAGCAGAGGCTAAGAATAGGAGAAAAACAATATAGATTTACCTCATTCAAATAACAGCAACACAGTAATTCCACAGACGAGCCATCATGTAGTCAACCATTCCCCTATTGCTCGACAGTCAGGTGGTTTCCAGTTTTCTCTTTTTGTCATGACAACAATAGTGAAATAAGCAAATATATACTTACATGCTGGTATTTTTATTTTTATAAGACAGTATCTTCAAAGTGGAATTTCCAAGGCAACATGTAGGGATGTGGGGTGTGTGTGTGTGCTTTAAATGTCATTATTACTGCGGCGATTGCTCATCTGAAGCGATTTGATCTTTTCTGTAAAACTGTCTAGTCATGGGACTTCTAGGAATGTAACTACTATTTGTAACAGAGTTGACTTTCTTTGTTCTAAGAGAACATTTTGTAATGTTCTTTTCCTCCTAACATTTAAAAACTTCAAACATACAGCAAAGTTGAAGAATTTTACAGTGAACGCCCATAATAAACTCAGCACCTCGATTCTACCTATCATTAACATTTGACTATACTTGTTTTATTACATATCTGTTTATCTTTCCAAACCCCTGAACGTCCATCAATCCAACTGCACTAGTTTCTCAGGGCTGTAACAAAGTACCTCACACCGGGTGGTTTAAACAACAGAAATGTATTGTCCCTCACAGTTCTGGAGGCTGTAAGTCTAAAATCAAGGTGTCAGCAAGGTTGGTTCCTTCTGAGGGCTGTGAGGTGAAGGAAGGACCTGTTGCTCCAGTCCTCTCTCCTTGGCTTGTAGATGGCTGTCTTCTCCCTGTGCCTCTTCACACTGTTGTCCCTCTGGTGTCTGTGTCCAAATTTCCCCACTTTATGAGGACACCAGTCGTAAAACTATTAAGCCCACTCTAATGACCTGATTTTAACTCTATGACCTCTGTAATGACTCTATCTCCAAATCAGGTCACTTCGGAGGCACTGGTGGTTAAGACTTCAACGTACAAATTTTGGTGGTATGCAACTGAACCCATAACACCGACTTATTTCTTGATACACTTCAAAGTAATTTTCATTGATCGTATCTTAAGTACAGCTTTAGACAGGGCAGGTTGTTGGGGTTTCTATCAGCGGTGTCAAATTGACAAGTGGTAGAACACACAATGATTTCTGCTTTTTTAAACCAGAGATGATCGAACTGGTCATTATTTCCCCCTCCTCCCCTCCTGTTTAGGTTTGAGGAGGATGCTTCCCATAGAAGGTACTTGGAGAAATTCCACCAGGGCAGGTCCCCTTCTAGACCACGAGGAGCTCCAGAATCGGGCAGGTTCTCCTTTCTAGAACTACACAACCCAGGCAGTTAGGGCCCCTGCCCAAGCCATCTGCTGGCTGAACTCCCCCAACCTGTCCCCAAACCACAAAACCCTTGATTTTCTGCCCAGGCCCAATGACATGGAAATCTGGTGCTCTGTTGTTGGAACCTTGGCTGTTGGTGGATCTAAGAAGAATAAAGCCCGTTCTCTCTCCTTGTAACGTCTGAGCTCTCACATGTACCCTCTACAAGCCGTCAGTTTGGCTGCCTTTGTTGTGGTATCATTGTATACTGGTTTGTGTAGCTGTAGCTATTTCATTTTCAATGCTATATAGTATTCCATTGATGAGTATAGTTTGTTTATTCATTTTACAGTTGATGAACTTTGGGGTTATTTCCAATTTGGGGCTGCTAGAAGCAATGTTCTGCAAATATTCCTCTAGGTGTGTCCCGGTGCCTGTGGGTATGCACTTTCTACAGCAATGTAGTCTGCTACTTCTAGGGATCTCTAAGACCTTTTTGAGGATGCACGAGGTCAAAACTTTTCATAAGACATTATTTGATCTTTTTTGCTGAGCTTACATTTGAACTGATAGTGCAAAACAATGGTGGTAAACTGCTCATGCCTTAACAGGAATCAAGGCAGTGACACCAGACTATACTCGTAGTCTTTGTATCATTCACCACAGTGTACCACAGCTTAAAAATTGCCAGTTCCATTTAAGAATGTCCTTTATTAAGCAGGAAACGTTATTAATTGTATTAAATCATGACCCTTGAGTACATGTCATTTTAATATTCTGTGTAGCATCAAAAACTTTCAAGTACTTAGGAAATATTTAAGGGCAAGATTTCTACAAAGAAAACCGTAACTTCATTTAAAGACATTGAATAAGACTTAAATAGATGGAGGAATATACTGAACTCATGGATTGGAAGACTCAATATTGCAAAGATATTAATGCTCCCCAAATTTATTTGAAAATTCAAAGCACAGAAATTGCTGTTCATTTACCTTCTTGTGAAACTCTTTAATGTCTGGCTTAATGCAAGAGAGCTGAATTCCTAGGTACTTGATATTTTTTTATGCTATTATGAAATGTCTTCCACAAATTTTATTTTCTGTTAATGACTGGTATACAAAAATATCATTTAAGAAATATTAGCTTTGTATCCAGCAAACCTACTAAAGTCCAGACTGCCAAAATACCCTAGCAAATACCCTAGCAGTATAGGAGATGGAGAGACTGTGGAATTTGGTGTTGTTAAAGGAGAAAAGGGTGGGGAGAGAGCAAATGTTACAGTTCATGATGGAGTTCCAGTGCAAGGCAGTCAATATGCAGAAGGCAACCATTATAGGTGCTACGCACATGGTAGGGGTCCTCTGTGCAATTACCGGCAGAGTAACCAGCACGGTGAGAGTGGGGGAAAGAATGAGGGATGGGAGAATGCCCCAAAGGCAGGCCCAACAGCGCTGGCTCTACTCTATGCCACATTGTCGACCTTACTATTTGTGGAGACCCTATGGGCATCACCACAATATTCCAACCCTCCTGTGTGGGGAGAAGGGATGGAAGGTGCTGATGGCCAGGGTGCAGGAGAACAAGGTAGGCCAGTAAGACAAAATATGTACCGGGGTTCTAGACCGCCATTCCGCAGGGGCCCTCCTCACTGAACACAGCCTACAGAGGACAGCAGTGCAGAAGATAAGGGAAATGAAGGAGAGGAGACCCAAGGTTAGCAGCTACCTCAACACTGGTACCCTCCCAGATGCCCAGAAAACCTTAAACCACAAGATGGCAAAGAGACAAAAGCAGCTGATTTACTAGCTGAGAACCACTACCGAGGTTGAGCAGGGCAGGGCTGAGTAAACGCCGGCTTACCATCTCTACCATCATCTGGTCTAGTCATCCAACAAGAAGAAACGAATATGAAATTCTAGCAATAAAAAATGAACAAAAGATTGGAGCTGAAGACCTGCAGTGCTTGTTATTCTTTGCTCATTGACCAGATAACTAGAACTACCTGTAATGTCTATGCTGCTTTGGCTTTTTATTATTTTTATCTAAAGACATCTCTTTTGGTAATGACAAATATGGTTTTTTAATAGATTTTTTAGCCTGTTTTTTTTTTCTCAATACATCCTTAAAGGTTTTAAAACTGTTTTTATCTCTGGTCAAGTTGAGATTTTTAAGAACCTCATTTTTAATTTGTAATAAAAATTTACAACATGATTTTTTTCAAAAAAGTCAACAAATTGCAAACACCGCTTAATAAAGGTCTTAAGTAATAATAATAAAAATAATAATAGGGCACCTTATTTCTATTCAGCTAAGTGATTCTTCCTTAAATTATAAAAGAATGTTGCATTTTATCAAAAGATTTTTCCACATCTACTGTGATTGTTATGATTTTTCCTCTTCTTTTATTAATAAAATAAATTACCTTGATTGACTTTTCTAATGTTGACTCAGCTTTACATTTCTGCATTAAACCCAACTTGTTCATGCTATAGATCTTTCTATACATTTAGATTTGGTTTGTAACATCGTTTTTGAAAATTTTTGCATATATGTTTAAGAGTGAGATTTACTTTTAATTTTCTTTTCTTTTAATATTTCTGTTGGGTTTTGGTATCAAAGTTATACTTAAATTGGGAAGTGTTCTCTTATTTTTTATTCCTCATGATTGTATAAAGATTCAAACATTTCTTCCATAAATTGCTGGTAGACTCACTGGTGAAACCACCTGGACTTGGGGTTTTACATGCAGAAATATATTTTTTACTACTAATTCAATTTCTTTAATGCTTGCATAGAATTATTCAGCTTTTCTTCATAATTTATTTATTTGGACTCTATTAATGGAAATGTTAAATGTTTTCAGTTTCACTATTACAAAGGATGCTGCAATGAACACATCTGTGCAAGTATTTGGCAAATTTGCGTGTCTCTACATTTTAATATATTTTTATAAGATAAATTCTTGCAAGAGAAATTGCTGGGTCGCAAAATATGAACATTTTTAGCTACCTTGGTCTTGATATCAGACCATTTTTTTCCTGAAGAAGCAGAACTGGAAAGAGAAGTATGCTCTTTTATTAATGATTTATTGTGAGTAACAAGTTACCTCAGAACTTGATGGCACAAAACAATAATAAACAGTTATTATCCTCACCGTTTCTGTGAGACATAAATTTGGGAGTGGCTTAGTCGGGTGGTTCTGACTTGGGTTTTCTCAGGAGATCATCATCTACATGTCAGCTAGGGCCGTATTGTCTGCAGGCTTGTCGGAAGGCGGAGGATCCACCTCCAAGGTGGCTCACTCATGTGGCTGGCCAGTTGGTGCCTGTTCTTTTTTTGTTTGTTTTAGCTGAGCTATTCTGCCACCTGTTGGCAACTCAGCGGCAGCTCAGCTCGGGCTGGGACTCGAACCACTGTTGTTCACAGCTCGCACTCTTGAGTGAGCTCTTAACCAACTGAGCCACTCAGCTGGCCCTCCTGTTCTTGATCAAAGGCTTCAGTTTCTCCCTTAATGTGGACTTGCCACAGGCTGCTTGAGTATCATCACACCATGGTGGATGGGTTCTCCCGAACAAGCAATCTGAGACAGAGAGAGAGAGAGGAGAGAGGAGAGAGGAGAGAGGGAGAGAGGGAGAGAAAGGGGGAGAGAGGGGGAGAGAGGGAGAGAGAGAGAGAGAGGTAGAGAATTAGTTTTGAACTAGCTCTGGAAATCGCATACCATCAATTCTGCCACGTTCTATTCCTTAAAAGCAAGAAATTGTGAGCTCATTTTGAAACCATTACAGCTTCTCTGTAAGTCTAGTTTAAGTGGATTGATCTCCTTGGCATAAACCTTCAAAAATATGTCTGTAAGAATAGCTTCTTAGCCCATTGAAGTTGCTGAGGCAAATAGGACCAGCTGGTGAGAGTGAGGAACTGGGGCTACAAGCTTTGAAGCACCTGCTGCTGTTAGTGTCCAATGTCCTTAGTGTCCTGGCTACTATCCAGGCTCAAGATTTATGTCTTAATTATGTAAATAGAGCAAGTATGCCATCAGGAGCTCTAGTGAGCTAATTACTCAACAAGAAATCAATGCTGCTGAAGCCGAAACTAATGAATCCCAAGGCTCCCAGACTGTAATTGTGATATTTGGGGTTTTATTTCAACAGACAACATGAGAGAGCTTGGAGGGAGAGGACCCTTCTCACTGTGATTGATTCACAGAGCCCCTATCCAAGCTCCGATTGCCCATGGATGCTGGGGGCTGGAATCTATCCCTGGCCAGCTTCTCCCATTGCACGGCCTCCTTTGATACCCAATCAGCCTATAAAAGCTCAGGCTGTGGGAAGTGACCATAGGATGATTATCGCCAGTACCAGTGAGGAGGGAGGGGCTTCAGCCAGATCATCAGGTCAGTTAATTGAATGTGACATTTGCATTTGGAGGATTGAGGAAGGTTGAGAAGGTTTCACTGGGGCCCCTTTCTCCCCAACTCTCTGCTTTGCAGACATGTCTGATTGCCTTTGACAATGGACAAGACTGGACAGAGAGGTCTCCTGACCCTAAAGGCCCCTGGAGGCACAAGAATGCTTACTCTCCTCATTGTCTACCCTTCACCCTGCCCCACTCCCACATCACAGGGTTCTGGCCTCTGTCTCTCTTGCTTTATTTGGCTAGTTTCTCCTTTAATTTCAAATTGCCAGGTTTCACTTTCTGCTTTTACCAAATGCTGCTACAAGAAATAGCCATGTGCAATCTGGTTCTGCAATTATTATAAAAACTCTGTTGAGGACCATGACTGGGCACAGCTGCAACAATGTGATGATGGAGATTTGTCTGGTGTTCCAGAATGGTGGCCAAAGTCCAAACCAAAGCAGTGGACTAGAGGCACTGAGGAACCCTGCACTCTAAAGAGAGCTGCCCAGGAGCAGAGCCAATGCATCCTGGCAATACTACAGTGTGGTTTAAAACCACAGGCTGCAGAACCAGCCTGCCACCTTCAACCTGCACGCCATCTTGACCCCTGTTCCTTCACTCTTGTTTATACAAAAAGAGGACTGCGGAATATGGGGAGACAGCATCCGAGCTGCAAACCTTACAGTGTTTGAGGTGAGGGGCAGTTCCCTTTTCTCCCCGTGGGGAGACATATGTGATCACAGAGGCCACTGGCTACTTGTGGTCTAGAGATGTCTGTAAGAGGCCCGTGCCAGTGGCCCATGCCAGCAGAGGGAGAAGGGGCTGCAGCGGGCCTGGAAAAAGGACTGGAGGTACCTTCACTCCAGTTTCCATCAGCCCGTGGAGAACCCAGAGGATGCCCACAGCCTTTCCCGTGGTTCCATCTAAAGGAGCATGAAATGAGGAGGGTCGGCCGTGGGCTGTCCAGATGGTTGCATAACAAGTGAAGAGAGAGTTGGGGGCCATAGTTCAGATTGAAGGGCGACAATGCCGCTTCATCTCTGAGTGGGTCCTTGTATGAGAGGAGGCCAGGCTGAGTTGAGCACTGCTCCAAAACACCACCCCACCTTCCCCATGGAGAGTGCCACTGCAGCAGTATCCACTACCTCACATAGGACCAGGCTGAAGCGGGCCGAGGTCGGGGATGCCTCCCCATCACCACTGGCCCTTGGCCTTGCTGAGATGCCTCCTGCTTCCCCATCCTTCCTGCCTGCCTCTAAGCCTGGAAAGCTAGACCCAGAAGGGGAGGGAGGAAGAGCAGAAGCGACAGAAGAGGCCATGCTGCTCCTCCTATCTCAGGGTCTCTAGAGCCACAATTCTCCTGAGGCTCAGGGGAAGGAAGAGTTTTGAATCAGATATGAATTTGGAGTTTTAAACTGGCTGGACTGAGATTTAAATAACTGAAAGTGACAGGAACATTCTCTTTCTACCCAAAATGTCATTAGTAATGGGGCAAAGGGTTTCAACAGAACACAGCAGAAAGCAGTGACTCGAAAAAAAATTGACTTTCATGTTTATACCCCACTGAGCCGAGACTCTTCCATAACCCACTGCACATCATTCCAGTCTGTGCTCCCTAAATGAAGCCCCTCGGATGGAAATCTCAATTTTTTTTCAAGGCTCTCCAGGATGTGAGGAAATGAGCATGCTCATACACTGCGGGAGTGGAGGAAACTGGGAAGGCCTTTTGAGGAAACAATTTGGCAATCTGGATCATAAACCTTAAGAAGCCCATACCGTTGACCCAACAGTGTTATTCTTAGGAATATAGAGAGGGTGCCAAAAAAATGTATACACATTTTAAGCAAGGAAAAATCTGTATTAAAATTATGCTCATGGCAACCACTTTGAGCACCTCTTGTAATTGCAGAAGTGAAACGTGACTTGTATTCATCTTTTGTTATCGATATATATTATTACAATTTTAATACAGTTTTTTCCTTTCTTAAAATGTGCATACAATTTTTTGGCACCCTCTGTATTTATTGTTCAACAGATTTTTATAGATCACTAATTATGTGCAAGGGAATGTTCCAGGTACGTTGACCAAGACAGACATCATCCTTATCCTTGAGGACATTACGGCTTGGTGAAGGGGAGAGACAGGGAAACAGGATATTATGACACAACCTGATTCCTGCTCTAGCAGAATGAAGGGCAGGTGACAGTGGCCACCATAAGAGGGACAGTTGGCCCAGTCAGTGGTGATAATGATGATGGTGGATGATGGGTGAGAGAGGAGGTTCTCTGAGATAGTGATGTCTGAAAGATGAGTAGGGATTAACTAGACATGAGATCGCAGGTGGGGGGAGAATGTTCTAGGCAGCGGGAAGAATGTGTACAAAAGCACAGAGGAGAGAGAGCATGGTGTGCTTGAGGAACCCAAAGAAGTTCAGTTTGGCCAGCAAGAGAAGCAAGAGTGAGAGAATGATAAGGGGAAAGGCTGGAAATGGGAGACCAGGAACCCTAAGGATGTAATTCAAGGTGCATACAAAGACTCACCAAAGCTTCATTTATGATTATTTTAGCTGTAGCTTGGAGACAACTTAGATTTCAAACAATAGGTTCTCGATGATACCAATACAATAGAACACTGCACAGCTATAAAATAGTGCTGTGGAAGAATATTTATTGACACAGAAATGTTATATTATCAAATAAAAAATCAGGATATAAAATAGTATGTATAGTGTGGTCTCATTTTTATTTCAAAAATGGTGGGAGAATATATGCTAACAAGTTAACAATACTTATCTCTGGGTGCTAGAATTGCAGGTGAATTTCATTCTTTTTTTTTTGCTCAGCTGTAGTTTCTACTATTGTTTATCTGCGTGCAATTACTGTTGGGTAATAAAGAAGAAGCAAAAATTATAAGACATATAATCACTGAAAGGTAAGTTTAAAAAATTTAGTGCCAGGAAAACCTTGGTTCAACATGAAGAAATTATTCCAAATTGAGAAGTGGAAGTTGGTGTAAATGCAACTGATGTGGAATATCAATTTTAACATTTATGGGCTTCAACCAATCCTGCATGCTCACTCATTCAGACTGTCCAGCACATGCAGGCTGCCATTCCTGGCCACGTGCAGGAGAGGCAGGGCCCCAGGCAGCACCAGCTTCTCATGGATGCCTCCAATTCCGGCTCCCCCTCATGTCCGGTCTTTGTATAATAAAGCTACATTCTCTAGTGTTATCTCTCCATGTTTCTTTTTGTGTTTTAACAGCTTTATTGGGGATGATTGATATAAAAAACCCCTGCATATATTTAATGTATATAATTTGATGAGCTTGGACTTATGCATATACCCATAAAACTGTCAAGGTAGTAGACATGTCTATTACCTCCAAAAGTTTCCTTGTGCCTCTCTGTGGGGGTGTGTGTGTGTGTGTGTGTGTGTGTGTGTGTGTGTGTGTGTGTGTTTGTGTGTCTGTTTGTTAATAACACTTAACATGAAACTTACCCTCTTAACAAAATTTTAAGAGTACAATAGAATATTGTTATCTGTAGGCGCTATGTTGTACAGCAGATCACTACAACTTAATCATCTTGCATAACTGAGACTTTATATCCATTGAAGGATTTGCAAGCAGATAACCTTAGAATTTTAAATTAAAGTTTATTTGAGGCCTATGAATTCCAGCGAGTCACACAACATCGTCTAAGAAATAGGGGTCTTTTGCTAGTCCTACTAGAGTGGCCCACTTTGGGACTGACACACACACACACACACACACACACACACACACACAGCATTATGGACATATACTAACGTCTTGTGGAGGCTTGTACAGTTGAGGGTAAAGAAGCTTGTGATGTACTATCTCCTCTTTGATAACAATCAAAGTTTCCTTTTTGTAATCATGTTTCCTTTTTGCCCTGGATGTATGTAATCAGAACCCATTTGATACTCAAGTATTAGGGTTGAAAAGGAGCTGTTCAGGGTCAGCACTTTGAGTTCAATCTGTTCCTTGGATGGCACTTCTCCAGCCATGGGGCCCCTTTGTCTAAAGAACACCAATCTCGTCTCTGTTCTTTGAAAGAAGGATGTTGTCCCTTTTTCCATTCCTGTGGTCATGGTCCTCTCACCAAGAATTCCTTTCCCAAACCACTTTTGGTCTATCCAAATGCTACTGATCTGTCACAGCCCACTTGTGTGAAAACCTCCCCAATGCTACAATTTACTGCATCTGGACTGTATGTGATTTTTCCATTAGATGCCCTGACAACCAGTTGTTACTTCCCAACTTACTAGATGATGATCTTGGGAAATTTACTTAAGCTTTAAGAAATTTTTTTTTCACTGAGATGTTGTAAGGATTACAAGATAATATAATTTAAGTCCCTTACATTACCAAATATTACATGTATTCAACAAGCATTTATCAAGCACCAACCAAGCAATTGACATTAAACTAAACATCATACAAATGCTAGTTTTGTTATAATACTCAATAATCAATAATAGTCTTCCAGGAAATTTAGCAAATAACATTCTGCTTTGTGCTTCTCATGTTTCGCCTGTGAATGTCTTGTTAATCCTTTTGTATTACCAAGTCACGAAATTCCTACTGAAAGCCTAGTGGGGATAAGATGGTGAACAAACCCTCCCCTCCCACCATTGCATGGACAAAAAGGGCAACTTTTGAAGGCTTTAAACAAGGCAGTGATTTGATGGGATTTGTGTCTTTAAAAACATCATGGGTCTTTTTTTCTTTTTTCCCCTCCCTATTAGTTGGAACTTCCTTCCCTTCTTTGCCTGGCTAAGTCCTCCAATTCTTTATTTCTCAAATTTGATGTCACCTCTTCCAGAAATACTTCCCTGACCTCCACATCTGGGTTTTGTACCCTCCCGTGTGCACTCTTCACATCCCCACACAGCTCTCCTCACACTGGGTTATAATTGTCCTGTTAGTTGTCTACCTGCCCCTAGACCAGGAGCTCCATGCCCATCGTTTCATATTTGCATCTCCGATGTTCAGCCAGAGCACAGAGTCAGTACTCACTAAGTATTGGCTGAAAAAATGGTGACTCTGACAGGAGCAGTTTCAGAGATGTAGTGGAAACAAAGCCAGATTATAGGAAGATGAAGCAAGAATGAGAGGTGAGTCCTGGAGACAGTGAGAAGAGACACTTCTTTCGAGGATCTTGCTTGAGGAGAGTATGGATGAGAAGGGCAATTGCTAGAAGAGTAGACAAGTGAGACTGAGGGTTCATTTTGGAAGATGGGAGAGACTTAAATATATTTAAATATTGATCAGAAAGATCCAGAAAAAAGGAAGGAGATTAACATACACGAGTCCGCAACTATGGCTGTGGTAATGCTGCATAAAAAACAACCCCCAATCTCCGTGGCTTACAGGAAGAATAAATATTTATTTGACTCAGTCAGGTGTCTGCAGGTTAACTCCGCATCATCTGTAGGTCTGCACAGCAGGGTCTGCTCCACGCATATTCTCTCCTTCTTGGGCCAGTGAGCTAGCCGAGCATGTCCCTCTCATGGTGTTGGCAGAGGCTAAAGAGAGAGGATCAAAAACATACACGGTCTCTTAAGACCTTGGCTCAGAACAGGCAATTTGTCACTTCTGCCCACATGCCGCTGTCCAGAACAAGTCATGTGGCAATCTCACTCTCAACATCAATAGGGCAGGGGAAAAATATTCTGCTCACAGTGAACCATTGCAAAGATGGCTCAAGAAAGAATTGTGAACTAACAATAGAGAAGTATGCACACGAAACAAAGAGAGAGAGAGAGAGAGAGAGAGAGAGAGAGAGAGAGAGAGAGAGAGAGAGANGAGAGAGAGAGAGAGAGAGAGAATATGGAAATAACCATTGAGGTGAGTAACTTGAGAACTTAGGATGGCAAGATAATAAAATATTGAAATACTGGCAATGGAGAAGTTCAAATGATAAACCATGGAAGTCCAACTAGACAGAGAAGAATGAAAAGAAAGTGGAGGCTGATAGGTAAGTGAGTACAGGGAACAAGAGGTGCTGATGAGGCCAAAGACGAAATGGGGTACAAGGAGCTGAGTAAAAGACAGCAAAATAAGAGGCCCTAATCTTCTGGTCCAAGCCAAGGAAAGGGTCAGTAGCCTGCTATGCTGCAGTAATCTGACCCCTATTGCTTCCAAAGCTTGAGAATTGCCTGCCCAGAAATTTCAAAACCTTTGGTTGTGGGTTTTGAATTCTCATTAACCTTATGGGGTTTTCCTTGATAATTAAATTGCACATATTATTTACCAGGTAATCTTCTCCAGTTAAGATGATAATTAGCTTCCATGTTCTACTAGATATTTACCAGCATTTCTATGAAGAAGTGGTTAATGAAACAACCAGGACATGTAATCACATTAACAAGGCGGGACACCATGGGGAGGACTTGAATGAAATGTCCAACAGTAGAGTGGAGAGTAATGGGACTTTATGGTAAACACAAACCCACTACTGACTGTCACGGACCCAATGGCACTTGAAGGAGAGTATGAGCCAGCTTGGAAAGCTGGGCACGTTTTACCTTGGCAGGTCATAGAAACAGGAAGCTGGTGTGTGCAACAGTGTGGGCAATAGGCCTTGATAGAATGATGGCCAGCCACAAAAATACTTACTACTACTACTACTATCTGTCAAATACTTATTGTGTGTAAAGCATTTTACCAGGGACTCTACAAGCATTATGCCAATTCATACTGAAGCCTTATGTGGTTAAATATTATACTCAGCTATATTTTACTGATAAAGCATTTGAACCTCAAAGAGGTGAAGTAACTTTCCTAAGGTCATATGGCTATTAAGTAGCAAAGCTGAGACTCAAATCCGTTGAGAAGAGGCATGCTTCTCCATGTGGCAGAAGACTGATGTAAAGCAGAGAGGTTCTGGCTACAATGGTGCCTGCTGCTAAGACCATGTAGCTACCACGAAAATGGCTTGGACCAGCACATATGAAGTCAGACAGTTAAATTCGCAAACTCATCCTAGAAAAAATTCTACATACCTCATTGCTGAATATCACTACGGTCACCTTTGAAGTACTCCACTTGGAAAGTAATGCACCAACGCCAGTGCCAGTCCACCCTTCAAAGCAATTTTGGAACTCTTTTTCTGGAATGGCCATCAGAGCTGTTGTATTGTCCTAAATGTCATCAAAATGTCTTCCTTTCAATATTTCCTTTATCTTCGGGTAAAAAAAGAAGTCATTGGGGGCCATATTAGGTGAGTAGAGAGGGTATTCCAATACAGTTATTTGTTTATTGGATAAAAACTCCCTCACAGACAGTGCTGTGTGAGCTGGTGCATTATAGTGACGCAAGAGCCATGAATTGTTGGCGAAAAGTTCAGGTCGTTTTCGTCTAACTTTTTTACGCAGGCTTTTTAGCACTTCCAAATAGTAAACTTGGTGAACTCTTTGTCCAGTTGGTACAAATTCATAATGAATAATCCCTCTGATGTCAAGAAAGGCTAGCAACATCATTGTAATGAGTTTGCAAACTTAATTGTCAGACCTTGTATGTGGCATGTGTATTGCCTGTCACTCCCTCCAGTTCTCCCATGCCAGACATCTCAAATCTATCATGATACTGCCTCCCACTGAACACGGATGTAACCTCATAATCCTTCTCACCATTACACTCCAGGCCATCACTAAATCAATCAGAACTGACATGTGAGATCAAATTCCTTTGCCATCCTGGTGTAGATGCTGCATGAACACGGGTGACAAAACAAGGGGCTTGGAGTTTGAGGGGCCATGCTTTGAATCCTAGTTCTCACTCTTCAAGCAATTCCAGAGCCCATTTCACCGTCTGTGAAACCTGAAGAGTTGTGAGGATTAAATTAAATGCCAATGTGAGAACCACAATGCCTGTAGCACAGTAAGTCCTGGGGAAGTGTTTGTGTCCTTTCACAAATGGTGATCAACACATTTAGACTTGAGTTAGGAGCATGGGTAGGTTTTTCAATATCCTAGAAACCATCCTGGTGGAAAAAGGCAATGACAAAAGAGCCTGGATCCCAGGCAATACAGGGAGAGTTTCAAAGTCCTGGGGCCAGGACCTACAGTGATGAGAGTGACCAGCGTGTTAAAAAGCAGTCAAGCAGGTTTGGAGGGAGGCCCATGGAGAAGAGAGGCAAGGAAACCAATTCTAGCAGCAACTGAGAATTGCTGGACGAGGCCTAACCTGGACACAATCCCAAACTGATACCAGCCGAGGTGACCTGAGATGAGGCTTTAGTAGCCCTCGGATGAAGAATGTGTGCTAGACAAACAGGATATATCTTGCTTGGCCTTTTCATTATTTGCCATTTGGGCTGTGTTTGGTTTTGGTTTTCTTCTAGTTTTCTAAAGTTGCAAAATACCAACTTATTCTGTACTGATCTGAGGGGAGAAGGGGACTGTCCACATCAAAAAGGAAGATGGGGGTTCAAAGTGGCCTGCATGCCAAGAGTCCTGAGGGCAATGACCATCTTAGGGGGCACTGGGGAAGAGCCTTAAAGCTGGAAAAACCAGAAAGGAGACAGCTCCGAGGTGTGGAGAAGAGGTTACCAGGGAAGCAGTCAGCAGGAGAATACAAAGTCCCCTTCTGCCATTGATATCAGTTTCCTGTCAGTTTAACTAGACTACTGCTTATCCTTCTTGCATCCTAGTGTACTGTTATCTCATTTACCATTTCCAGGTTTGACCTTGAGTTGATGGGGGTGGAAGAGGTATAGAAAGAACCCCTAGTTTGATATAATTCCATTTATTTATTTTTGCTTTTACTTTTCTTACCTTTGAGGTCAAATTCATAAAATCCTCTCTGAACCCAAAGTCCATAAGTTTAGTCCAATGCTTTCTTTTTTGCAATTTATTATTTCAGGTCTTATGTTTAGGTCTTTGATCAATTTTGTGTTAATTTTGGTATGTGGTGACAGCAGTCTAGTTTCATTCTTTTACATATGGTTTTCCAATGTTCCCAACACCATTTATTGAAGAGGCTGTCTTTTCTCCATTGTATGTTTTTGGCTCCATTTTTTAAAATTACCTGCCCACGTATATGTGGGTTTATTTCTGGGTTCTCAGTTCTCTTCCACTGGTTTGTCTGTGGAACAAAAGAAACCATCTACAAAGCAAAGAGGCAACCAAACAAATGGGAGAAGATATTTGCCAACAATGCCTCCAATAAGGGGCCAATATCCAAAATATATAAAGAACTCATACAACTCAACAAAGAAACAAACAATTCAATTAAAAAATGGGCAGAGGACCTGAACAAACATTTTTCCCAAGACAAACAAAAAGCCAACAGATATATGAAAAAATGCTCAACTTCACTAGCTATTAGGGAAATGTAAATTAAAACCACAGTGAGATACCACCTCACACCTGTTAGAATGGCTATTAATAATAAGACAAGTAATAACAAGTGTTGGAGAGGCTATGGAGAAAAAGGAATTCTCATACACTGCTGGTGGGAATGCAGGTTGGTGTAGCCACTATGGAAAACAGTATGGAGGTTCCGCAAAAATTAAGAATAGAGTTACCATATGACCCAGCAATTCCTTTTCTGGGTATCTACCCCCAAAATCTAAAAACATTTATCCATAAAGATATATATATGTATATATATATATATATATATATATATATATATACATATATATATATATATGTATATATATATACATATATATATCCCTGTGTTCATTGCAGCATTATTCATGGTAGCCAAGACATGGAAACAACCAAAGTGTCCTTTGATAGATGATTGGCTAATGAAGCTGTGGTATATATACAATGGAATATTACTCAGCCATAAGAAAAGATGAAATACTGCCATTTGCGACAACATGGATGGATCTTGGGATTATCATGCTAAAAGAACTAAGTCAGACAGAAAAAGTCGAGAACCATATAACTTCACTGATATGTGGGATATAAAACTGAAAGAAGCAAATGAATAAGACAAACAAACAAGGAAACAAAAACTCATAGACACAGACAACAGTTTAGTGGTTACCAGAGGGTAAGCAGGGGGCGGGGGAGTGGTAGAAGAGGGTAAAAGGGGTCAAATATATGGTGATGGAAGGCGAACTGACTCTGGGTGGTGAACACACAATGCAATATATAGATGATGTATTATAGAGATGTACACTTGAAACCTATATAATTTTACTAACCAGTGTTACCCCAATACATTTAATTTAAAAAAAAGGGGGGGGGAGAGAAACCAGTTTATTTCTTTGACTCTTCTATAAGAATGAAAAAATATTTTCTAAAAGCCCCACAGCACACTTTCCCTCACTTTTATTTGGCCAGAGACGCTTACATGCCCATTTCTAAACCAATACTGAGAGGAACAAGATTATTATGATTAATTTAAGCTAAAAAGGATCTACTCTGGGAGACTGAGAAGAGACTTACACTGAATAATTGGGGGGTAGGGGATGGGAAAAGAGCCCCTGGTGATGGAGGTTAGTAAGTCAGGGATCCCAGCTCAGAACACAAGATATGGGCAGCAGGGTAGGGCTTGGGTCTAGGGAGAAAAAAGAAAACCAGTGTTCAGAACTAGGTCCCAGTTTAGGGTGTGTGTGTCAGGCTCCTTTGATGGAGAGAACTGGAGGCTTTCTTGGGTCACCTTGAGTCAGTGTATACATGTGTGTCTAGAGTAAGGGTAGAAGTGTTATAAGGAAGAACATGGAAATAAGGCAACTAGAAATGTTAACCACATAGTCAGGCCTCATGGGTACCATGGAGAGTTTAACAATCATGCCTCAAAGAAAACAGAAACTGAAGTCCAACTGGATTTTGCAGAAACCCAAAACTGGAAGACTGGGCCAAATCCAGGTGGCTTTAGAAACCAGGACAGTTCGTTCTCAGCAGTTCTCATCTTCGGCGAAGTGTTTTCTATTCACACACCTGGGCCGTTACGTTTATTTACCTCTAGGCTATGGACCAAGCCCTTCACTCTACCCATATCTTTGGCTTACTTATAATCAAGTGTACTCATAAATGCAAATTATCATGGTTGCTCATGGGCCCTGCCTCCCCCTTCTCTTCCCCTGTATCCGTTTGTGTTCCTAAAGCCAGTTGAACCATTCTATCTAGAGACTCTCATAGTTCAAATTCCTAATAGAGAAAATATAATTGGTCCAGCTCATCATAATTGACTCAGTTGAGAAAGAACTTTTTAAGTCAGATGACTTCATGGATTGGCTGTGCTGAGTTATCCAACTATGAGAGGAGGAGTTTCCCATTGAAGGGATCCCGCGACTGTGTAACTGTGTATCTGGTCTGCATCCTCACTCTGTCCAGATTGGAAGCTCCCTGGACACTGAGGCCTGGACACTGAGACTCTGTTACTCCCTCCTGCATCAGCTAAAGATGGTCCTGAGGATGGTATGAGGGATGAATCTGCCTGCCTGAGAGGTCAAGCTCATCACCAATAAGAGCCAATCCCAGTTATGGAGCACTTTCTATGGCCAGGCACTTTCTCAAGACTCTCCCATAGACAGGACCACATTTAATCCTCACAACAACTTTTAAAAACAAATTATTATATCCATTTTACAGATAAGGAAACTAAGACTTAAACAAGCAACTTGTTGAAGGCCACAAAGCCAGGCAATAACATACAGTTTTGGAACCCTCCTTGGGTTTGGCCATCTTAGCACAGACCCCTATAGCGTAGCAAGTATTTGATGGAACTGGAGGATGGGGAGTCAAATAGGAAAGCCAGTTGCCTGATTCTGCAGCAAGGTCGGGAACATGGACAAGGAAGTTTCTGCTCCTGCACTTGTGTGCTCTGCCCCTCTAGCCCAAGCAGATCAGGAACTCAGTCAGTGCTGAAGCCCTCAGGGGTGTGTTTTTTCATTAAGCCAAATGGATTACTAATTGGGGAGATTTAGCAAACCTTTGTTGAGAGTCTACCCTGTGATGGGTTCTGTGCTGGGAGTTGGTCGGAGGGACTGTGAGCCAGAGGATATCACTCTTTAGTCAAAAAGTAAGACAAGAACACAAATAATGATGTCATGAATGTCACAAAGAAGTGCATGACTTTATTAAAACTGGGGAGGGGCATTATGTCTGGGTGGGGTGTGGGAAATCAAGAAAGGCCTGTGGAACACAGCTATTTGAGCTGGGCCTTGAAAGACTAGTGGAAATCAGACATATAGAGATGTGGGGGAATTTCAGGCAAAGGGGACAGTGTGGGCATAGCCCTGGAGGTGGGCCTGGAACATGTATCCAGAACACAGCGGGGAATTCCAATGTGTGAGGAAGATACTTCTGCTGGAAAGTAGGTAGAGAAAGGGATTTCTTTAAATCCCAGCCCTCTGTTTGTTCCTGCAGCAGAAGGACCTGAGTTCTTCTACAAATTCTTTTCCTCCCTCTTGCCATGATGCCCCATCTAGTCCCGTCCCTTCCTCATAGGAAGAAGGGGCCAGGTGCTGTTTTGATTTTTCTCCAGTCTTATTTAAGGGCTCCTAGCAACCCAGCTCCCACCTAACTCTCCAAATGTGTGGGTAGACCCACCTGCTGGAGCCTGGGTGACAAAACTTGAGGCCCTCTGTGGGGCCTCAGAGCACATCCCAATCTTTCCCACTGGCCCCTTTCCCTTCCCTCAAGTTGATCCCCTCAAATCCCCTCAAATACTTGGTTTCTATAACTGTAATAATAGTCCTCGCTCTGAATAAGTTACCCACTATTTATGTCTAATTACCATGTGGCACAATAATGATATGCATAGTATTAAATGTGTCAGATTAACTTTGTTCAAAGTTTTGCTTCATTACACCACCAAATTTGATTCACATACATTGAGTATTTCACCTCACGGGGCCTTGGCCCCACATATGTAAAATGAGGCGTATGGATTAGATTAGTGTTTCCCCACCCAGCTGGTGCTCAGAACCATTGGTCAGTTCTTTAGAAATACAGAACCCTACCCTCTAAATTCTGATCTGGTAGATGTAGCATTGGGCTCCCAAATCTGCATTTTTCTCTTAGTTTCCCAGGCCTCCAATACAAGGACTGTCATTTGGGAAACTCTAGAGTAGTTAATCTCTGGGACCCTTTCCCAAACTCATTGATTCAGCCATTGCAGAGGGCACACCAGCAGACATAGGGCTGGAGAGAGGCAGGGGACAGATGTGCAGACTTTTAATCCATTTTAACAAGATTAGAATTTATCTCGAAGGCAACAGGAAGACTTTGGAGGGTTTTAAGCAGGGGTGACAAGATCAGATTCATGTTTCAGAAACCGTCTTATGCAGTGTGGAAGCTGGGCTGGAAGTGGGAGGACCAGGGAAAAGGTTTCAGTAATAATCTGCCTGAAACGATAATGGTGAGCTGGATTGGAGTGGTGGCAGTGAGGATGGAGAGTGGGCAGGTTTGCGTGGCATTCAGAAAGTAGAATGGATAGGACTGAGCGACTTTTCTTTTGGATCTGGGATGTAGTGGTTTATCGCTGTTTGGTGCTGCAGCCTTCGTTCCTTCCTAAGCTGGAAAACCCCTCACTGCATGGTGCTCGGTCAGCTCAGTGAGAGGCACACGTCCCAGGTTTTGACTCAAGACCTGGTGGCTCAGAGAAGCAAGGACAGCAGAGCATCCATTCTAGAGGCAGCACAAGTAGCCCCAACTTTCATTTCCAGAAGCAGCATGACAGAGTTCCAGGGGGATGCCGGGGTCTGGGGCCAGCAGTGGTGGCCATGCCATCTGGTGCTGTGTGTACCTTCAATAACTGAGTTCTCACTGGACTGCTGTGTGGGGATTTTGGCTGAAGATCTAACAGCATCTAGCTCTTTTGTTCCTGCCTGTTTTATAAGCCTAGTTTTCTAATCTCCCCCGTGATTCTGTGAGCTACTACAGTACTTTCAATGAATTCCTTTTCTGCTTAAACTGCCTGAATTGTTTGTTTCTTACAACCATGATCCCTGACTGATACCCTGACTGTGTTGGAGGCAGTGAGGGCATCGGCAACTGGGGACAGGCCTCAGCTATGGCCAACACATGCAGAGAGGCAGGTTGTGAGACAAGAATCCGAGATGCTGCTGGTTGGCCCAAAGACCTCTGCTCCTGATTTGCTCTCCTTCAGTAAAGGAAACTTAGATTGAGCTCTTGTTCACTATTGAGAGATTTTTTTGAACTGTACAACTCCATTCAGAACCTGGATGTCTGTGCATTTGCAGACTACCAAAAAACTCTTATCCTGGTTTCATTGCTTGTTCCCATCATCTGGAAGGGAAAACTCTTTAATAGCCTTCCCAGTCCTCTTCCAAATTAATGAGATTCTTGATATCACCAGGCTATTGGACGTATATGAGACCACAGGAAAGAAAGTGCTATATTATTTAGAGAAAGGGCTGAAGAAACCCTAGGCAGTACATGCTGATTGTACTTCCCTAAATACAACTTCAGAAGTGATATAAAATTTGACTTTTCTAAATTCAATCACTTTTCCACCCACTTACCTGATAACTTCTAAGATGTTTATTTTGTTTTCACATATATGGCAATTTCAGTAGCCACTGAAACACAAGGTTTATATATGTTTTATATAGTAAAATATAAAAGTAAAACACATAATATAATTTACCATCTCAACCATTTTTAAGTGTACAGTGCAGTGGCATTAAGTACATTCACATTGTTGTTCAACCATCACCACCATTCATCTCCAGACCTTTTTCATTTTCCCAAACTGAAACTCTGTACCTTTTAAAAACTAACTCCCTTTTCACCCCTCCTTCAGCCCCCTTGCAACCCTACGCCACCCTCTGACTTCTCTGGGTGCCTCATATAAGTGGAATCATACGGTATTTGTCTTTTTGTGACTGGATTATTTCACTTAGCACAATATCCCTGAAGTTCATCCATCTTGCAGCATGTGACAGATTTTATTCCTTTTTAAAAGCTGAATAGTATTCTATTGTCTGCATATGCCACATTTTGTTTATCCTTTTATCCATTGATGGACACTTGAGTTGCTTCTACCTTTTGGCTATTGGGGAGTAATGCTGCTATTAATATGGTAACAAACAATGTGTACGTTTTTATGGCCTCTTCTGATCAAGCAATTAAATAAGTTTATAGTACAATAATTGCATTTTATATCTATTTTGTAACTCTGAAGAATTGTAAAAAAATAACTTCATTAAGGGGTCATACCTGTATTCTTTATTGTTCCAAAAACAGAGGATGCAAAGGCCATCTACAGATGTCCACTTCACACCAGTGTGGAAAAGTCCGTTATAGTCCACCAGTCATTCCCCCAGGGCGAATTGCAATGCAGATGTCAGAACACTCAGGTAACTCTCTGCTCTCCAATCTTGGTCCGAGAGAGTGTCCTGAACATCTGTCCTTTTAAAAAAGATCCTCCCCTTCTCCACTCCGCCCTTAGGAGGACCAGCCTAACCTACCTTTATTCCCTTCACTAGATTATTCTGACATGTGGCTGTGGATCTCTCAGCAATAGCAGAAATCAAGAATTTTGCATCTCCCTAAGGTTTTCTGCACTTTGAGAGAAGTAATAAAATATGAAAAAAGATGTGTTCATTTTCTTTTGCCCCACACCTCCCCTGGCTCAGAAGGATTGCCACCTTAGCATTCTCAGAGTCATTTGCAAATGGGATAAGAACAAAATGACAAAAGACAGAGGAGGGTGAGAAAAGAAAATAATTTCCAGAGCTTGAAAATGGGAGTTTAGTTTTTCATTTACAAAGTAGGTTTGGAAATCTAGAGTTGGAACACCACATAGAGGGGGCCTGCTTTTCTTTCAGTGCTTCTCTAGTTAAAGTTTTCTGTAAGGGGAAAACGGGCAAAATGTCTAGAGCTCCAGTAAGTGATGGTTGTCATTCCTACTGAAACTTCATGAAAACCCTGCAATATGGATCTCTATCCCTATTTTACAACTGAGGAAACTGAGGCTTAGAGACATTCAGAACTTTTCCAAGGTCGTGAAGTTTGGACGGGAACAGAGTCCTGTGTGACTCTAATTGTGCAGCTTCTCTTATCCGGCTCTGCTTCTGACCCCTCTAATGAGAGCATTCCCCTGATTTTCTGTGCTTTTCAGAATGCTTTTCAGAAAGGGCGCTGTAACAGTCTGTGTCTCTCCCTCTGTGGGTGCATAAAAGTTTGACACAGATGAGAGAGGGACTTTCCTCTCCAAGCCCCAGCCATGTCTCGTTCTCAAGCTTGGAGGCAGTTCTTGGAGCACAAAAGGAAGATCTTCCTTATTCTTTGTTGGCTCAGTTCTTTGTTTCTTCATTTCCATGGACCAACAAACCCCCCACCTGCCTCAACTCATCATCTACCCCTCATACCCATCACTAACCATTTGCTTACCACTTTCAACAATAAAAAGCGTAGAAATAAAGATTTAGGTAGCACATCAGGAAGAACTTCCTGACTCTGAGGCTCTGGAACATACAGATGAAAAACTCAAAGAGGCTTTTGTGTCCCCCTTTCCAGGAGAGCTATGAGGAAAATGCTCACCCTGCCCCCACCTGGCCTACTTGGACCTGGTACTGTTCTGCCTCGAGGTTAGGGGAGGGAACGAATGACCTCTAGATGGCCCTGACAGCCTGGGAAGCTGGGAGCCTCCAGTGTAGTCGCCAGCTTGGCCACAGATGTTCTCTGTCATCAGTCACTCAGTGCATCTGTTTGCTGTGCTGCATGTTTAAAGAGCAAGGCGTTTGCTAATTAAAAACTATTGTAAAAGATCCCTCCATCTCACTCAGGGCCAGCATGAAATCCACTCAGCCATGCAGGATCAGGGTAAAAAAAAGCAGTGCAGAGCTACAGTGTCCTTGAGTTGGTGCATCCCATGGAGGTCATCTTGCTCTCTCTTCTGCCACGTGAATGAGCAAGGCTACCCTCCCCACCACAGAACAGCCAGGGGTCATCTGCATTACAGTTTGTCTCATGCTTCCTCATTTATTATCCTCATCATCGCCAGAGAGAAAGGTATTCTTAATCCCAATTTAAAGATGGGAATTCTGAGGCTCAGAGAGATGAAATAATTTAGCCAAGGTGACACAGCTGGTAGGTGACAGAAGTAGGACACCAATCCAAGTCCTCTGACTAGTCAGGAGAGGGGTGGTCTATTCACTTGGTGGCTCTGTCCCTGGACTGAAGAGGAGGTGCTGAGCTGGAAGGCACCAAATCCTTCCTTAAATGAATTAAACCTTGGAAAGAATGGCCTAAGGATATGTGAGGAGGAACACTGGGGTTTCAATTATATCTGTAATGTTTTATTGCTTTGAAAGCAAATATGGCAAAATGTTAGGATTCCTGATTGCTGTGATATCGCCCTATGAAGCGTGCAGGGGGGTGGGGGACAGTCCAGATCCACTCAATAGGGCCAAAGGTAAGGAGTAGGGAAAGAGGCACGCTGCACCCACTTACAGCTTCTCCCCTTCCCCGATTACCTCCAAAGATGGCTGTATTTGAGAGAAGTGCTGGCCTGCACCTGGGCAGATGGGGGATTGGTCCAGCGCTGGGTCTTTGTGAAATCTGGAAGGTCATTCCAATTCTCTGGGCCTCGGTTCCCTCTTCTAGGGCAATAAGGGTGGGGATTAGGTGAATACTAATGTCCTTTCCAACTCTAATTTTCTGTAATTGTGGAAATACAAGCTTAATCTTTGTGGCCCAGAATGGTTTGACTCCAGCCACGATGGACTGATTCCCTGCCATATTGTTCCCTCTGCCTGGCATGCCGTGCTGCCCTTCTCCCCTGTAGGAACTGGTTTTCTTCATGATCAGCCCAGGTGAGGTCTGTCTCTCGTTTATGCTCCACAGCATCTGTTTAAGCCACAGGTACTGTGATATGTCACACTTACGTCCTGGAGGTCTCCACTCTAGATTGGCAGGACTTGAGATCAAGGGGCTGGTCTTATTTTTCTCTGTGACCCAGGAATCTGACGTAGAGCCTGACAAAGAAGGGACAGTCAATAACAAATTCCTTAAGAAGAAAGACAGATAAAGAGAGAGAGGAGAAAGGGAAGATGAAGGAGATTTCTCTGCAGCCCAAACGACCCTGGGCAAAGGAGAGCTGCAGAGCGGCGCTCATCACTGCCCCTTTTCCCCCACCCCCCACCCCCGTTTGGAGTCAGAGGTGAGCTGGAACTCCAGAGGCCCCCTTTTGAATTTCCATTTCAGGTCAACTCCAAGCAGGCTTTCCCCTGGAAGTGTCAAGCAACAAAACTGACCACAGGAGCTGCAAGAGCAGAGGTCAGAAAACGGACCTTTGAGTCTCTGTTCCTTTAGCGACTGTCTGGATGGTCGTGCCTCCCTCAACCCTTGTTCTCTGACTTTTCAGAGGAGAGAACCCACAAGCAGGCGATGAGGACCTAGTATCACGGCAGTCCTGCATATGCAGGGTATTAGTTTGGGGGTTTAGAGGGAGCGCAGTGGGTCATAGACCGCTCAGTTCCGTCTTGGCTCTGGCCTTTCTCGGAGCCAGGGATGGCGGAACCCACCACCTCCTCGCTGCCTCTGTCAAACTCCCGCACGCGGAGCCAGCACACCAGCGCTCGGCGGGGCGGGGCCTGTGTCGGGGGCGGGGCCCCGGGGCCAGAACAGCTCCGCCCCCTCCCTCCCGCGCTCCTGGCGCACACGCGCTGAGGAGCTGTCCAGGTTCAAAGCCGGAGCCCGCAGCCTCCCGCGCTCGCCCGGCTGCCTCGGTGCCTAGTCCCTGCGCCGCCCGCCCTCCCCACGCCCAGCTCGGCCCCGCCCCGCCGCGGCCCGTCCACTGCTCCCCGCGGCCCGGAGGCGGCCGAGCGGCTGCCCGCCGGAGCTCTGAACGGCGCGGCGGGGCCGGGAGCCAGGGACCCGCCTAGGAGAGCGGCGGCCCTGACGGCTGCCGGAGGGGCGGCCGCGCGTGGATGCGGCGAGAGCCGAAAGCCTCGAGCAGCCGGTGCCGTCTCTGCCCCCGGGCGCCCTATGGCTTGAAGGTAAGAGCCAGCAGGATGGAGCGAGAGGCGGCCCGGGCCCAAGGCAGGTCGCAGGGAGCGGAGGAGGGAGCTCGGAGGGCGGCGCGGCCGGCAGGAGAAGTTTGGTCACTCCCGCGCCGTCTGTCCGGGACTGCCCCGCCTGCGGTCGGTCTTCCCACGGACTCTCCGTCGGGCCGCCGGCGCCGGGGGCGACCGGAAGCCCGCGGCTGTCGTCCCCTCTCCGTCCCTCTTGGCGTCCATCCTTCGCTGTGCCGGGCGGGAATCCTCGCTCTGGGCACGAGCGGGCGGAGCCGGGGCAGCGAGCCCCGCCGAGCCACCGCTTCCGCAGGCGGCCGCCTCTCGACAGTTTCGGGAGGGTCTTTCCGCCCAGTCCCCGAGCCCGGGACCCAGGGCGCGCAGCCAGAGGTTCCGACCGCCCCGGAGGGAGAAGAGGGGTTGTTTGTAGCAACTTTGCATTTGTGCGACCTGAGACTTCAGTTTCTTCAGGGCAGAAGCCCCTTAAGAACGGGGAGAGGCTGGTTTGGGCTTTCCTCTCCTACTTTCTAACGTGACGCTGTCCCTGATTCTGAATTTCCGTTCCCCTTCGCCATCTCTCGGGTTGAGATCCGGTCGAGGAGGGAGGCTGGGGTTTCAGACCCATCAGGACTTGATCATGGGGACAGTGGTGGGGGCAATAGCGGAGGGCGACTGCCGGTCTCTAGAATGGACCAGGAGCTCCGGTAGGGAAGTGAGCGGAGTCAAGAGGCAGCTCTAGAAGCGCCAGACAGCGCGCGTCCCCATCCCTGTCTGCAGTGGGCAGCCTGTGACCGGTTCCTCTTGAAGAGCAGAGGTAAGAGGGTGTGTGCGCGTCTACACAACAGGCTTCACCATGGACACGAGTCACAGCACTGCAGCTCCGCAGGGACAGGTCCTTGCTCTCAGCCACAGGGAAGCTGTCTGAGCCAGTCACTGTTGCCCGACCTGGCACGCCACTACTTTTTGTGCTGGGGGCTCCTGAGGTTGGTGAGGTGCAAGGCACTTTGTGGATCCTTTTCCAGTTTCTTCTGCAGATTCAATCACTTCTGGATTTTCGCCAGGCTACAAACCTTTCAGGCTACAAACCTTTCAGGCTAATATTCGTTCCTCCCCAGGACCTAGTTTTTTAGTGATTCTCCTTCCTTTGGATACAAATGCTCTGCTTATTCCTGATTCATCTTGTATTGCTAAGACCACTTGAAAAAGAAACCTTTTTTTCTCATCTTTCCCCCTGTTGCTGCTGTTTGATGAAGGTGGGCAGAGAGAGAGGCCATGATAAATGGGACCAATTGCAAGAGAATCAGCAAGATGGTTTGCTGGGCCCCAGCCCCCGCCTTTGACTTCTCTGCTTAGAGTTCAGAATTCCTGGCACGTGGGTTGGGGTGGTTGGTGGTGTTTAACTGGCTATCTCTGAAATCAGACATCTGACAGGGGAGGGGTTTTGAGAGGGTTAGAACTACAGCCAAGTGAGGGCCATGGTAGCCCCAGTCTTGTTTTCTTGAAGAACATTCTGAGTTCCTTCTACCTTCCCTACACAGCCTGGGGATGAAAGGTGCCTGGAAAAGGGGGGGTTCTGATTTATTGTAGAGGTCTAGGGAAGTATTGGGTTGTTGGGAAAGTCATGACATATTTTTTTCTATGTTTTTCGTTGCAAAAATGCGTCGTGACTTTTCCGACAACCCAATATTTCTCCACGGTTGTTTTTTGTTTTAATAAACTCCCTGCATCTGAATCACCTGGGAATCTGGTTAAAATGCATATTTATGGTTCTGCCCTAAAGAACTGTTGACTAAGAATCTCAAGCTGAGGCCCAGAAGCGTGTATTTTAACTATATGTCTGGGTGATTCTTATGTACATTAGGTTAAGAAATCACCTCTCATGAAAGTCCAGATACCTTTGACTAGAAGGAGCATGATTAAAGTCTTTAATCGATCCCCATGCCTCCTGCAGTTATACATATTAAATTTTTCAGGTGTGGGACTGCTGTTGATAGAGGGGCCATCCCCCTGATTAAATCCCTTTGCTACAATAAAAGATACAGCCCAATATACTCTCTCCCAGTATCTTCGTAAGCTTTTCTTCTTTCTAAAACAGATTTTTTACCTCTCTAAGAATCTCCAACATGGCTTCAGATTTACCTGTGTAAATACTAACTGCCCCCTCTCTGGGAGCCAATCCAGTGCGTTCCTCCTACCCTCCCCTTCCGGAGAAGTTATTTCCTTTCATTATGTATGTGCTGTGATCTGCTAACCCAACTGCTCCTGAAATACCAAGGAGTGATTAGTTCAGCTTAGTAGCACGTCATGTTCCCCAAGGCTGGTAGCCACTCGTGCCCTGCTGGCAGTGACATATTGACTGTATTGATTTGATTCTTGTGCTCTGTAAGCTAGGAAGCTTGTAGGGGTGAAAAAGGCCAGAAATGATGCTTGTGGGCTAGTCTTTCACCTTTACAGGCAAGGCTGGATTATTTCTGTCTAGAACATGCAATGAATCAGGCGAATCTGAACTTGAGAGAAACCCTTCTGTTCCTCCTTCTAGACTGGGGAAACAAAGGGAGCTCGGGCTCTCATAAAAATATGGCTTCATATACACCTGGGATTGATCTGCTGAAGCTAGGCTGGTCTGAGGTCACTGTTTTCTGGGTAAACATGTGCAAGGGGAAAGGCATGGGGACTTGGCCTGGAAAGAGCTGTCTCCATCTTCCTGCAAGGGAAAGTCACATTTTGGTATTGAAGAAGCATGGCTGTGAAGATAGCATGGAGGGGTGGGGGATGGAGAGATGGAGAGGATGATGAGACTTCCTTGAGCCAACCCTGCCTCTTCCAGTGACTCATATTTTCTGACCTGTCGCCCTCCATTTCTTTCTCCCTTGGGGCTTAATACCAATGACTCTCCAGCAGTAATGGTGTTTCAGTAGCTAGGAAGGGAGAGGAGAATCAAAGTTGAGATTTTACAATTCCAGGACATATAATTTCAAGCCATATCACCAGTATCTCCCGACACCAGGTCGTATATCACAGGTCATAGTAACCTAAGATTTGAGATCTAGAAAATAACTTAGAATGGCTTCCCAGTCGGTCACATTTCCCCTGGGATATATTAGTTACCTTTGACTATTTGGGCTCCTCAGAGGTCATCCTGGATGGCCCAGACCCCATACAGAGCAGCTCTTCCTTTAGTCCAGAAATATGGCCTTCTCTCGTCTGTTCTTAAAGTTCTTCCAAAATGAAGTGGTGTAAGCTTTCTGGTTCCAGGGCACCAGGATTGGGCTTGGCAACCAAAGCTTCTCCATCCTACCAGGAGCTCTGCTTAGCAAGAGAGCATCTTCCATCTAGGAAGTGCTTAGAAATCACAGGCAGCAGGAAGCGCACAGCTTGGTTTAGCTCCTTGGCAGACACCCTCCCCTGGCCTCTCATGTAGCTCAACACCAGCCCACATTTCCCTCCCCCGACCCCCCAAACATGCCCTAGCATGTTATGGCCCTGGGAGGACTCCAGGATTTGGCTTTGGAGTTATAAGCACTCCAGCTCTCCAGGATACTGAATGGAGCCACTAAAGGTGTGCAGGTAGCTTATTTACCTCTTCTGGGTGGTAGACTAATATTACCTCCAGCCTTTTAAACTACTCTAACAGTGCTGGAATCCAACGTTAATACACCCCTTACTTCTTACCTGTCCCTGTTGCCAATGTAATTGAAGATTTCTTTCTTACTTTTTTAAACAATAGAATCACATTATCTAAATGCAAAGGCTTGGAAAATAGCTTGATTATAGCGTCAGTAATGTGGGTAAAGGAGTAAGATGACAAGATTCAGCCACTTGGTTCTTGTTTGGGTCCAGAGAAAGGAGAGAAACGTGTCCTTCTGTTCCACATACACATTTTCTCTCTTCTTTCCTCTTTCACGCCATCCTGATAAATGGGTTAAATCAACACCCTTGGCATCCAGGGTGTCCCCTGGGAGGGCGTAGCCTCCTCTCTCTAGGAGACACGGCAATGTTTCTCAGCGGAGGAGTAGAGGCCCCTGCTGGCTCCAGTGCACAGGGATGAGCCAGAGATGACGCACTGGAGCCTGGGGACGCCCCCTCCCCTGGATGGAAGAAGCTTTGCTGCTGCGGTTTCCCAAACTCAGATACCTGGAGTCTTCTGGGCATCTGGGAGAATGGGGGGCAGTGGATGGGGGTGGCAGCTGAGAAGTAGACTCTTGGGGGCCCTCAGAAGATATGCGTGTACGAATCATCAGCTTAGTGCAGTTTGAGCAATTTTGTTGTCATCTGAAGGCACCTGCAGGGATTTTTACTTTTTCCAAGAGGAGATGGGGGAATTCTTTGCTGCCTACAGTGATGGGGAGGGGACTGAGGGAGGACCCCTGGCTTTCCTTGGAGCCCTCTGAATGATGTCAGCCTGCTCCCAGACAGAATGGTGAAGGAAGTCAGGTGGATTCAGCCCCCAGGGCCCTGTCAATGCCCCGCCCCCCCACCTGCCCTCCAGGGGGCTGCAGCTCATGTGGAGCTCAGTGCAGTACTGCAGCCACAACCCCAAGGACACTCCCCTGCAGGTGTCTGGGAGCCAGTGTAGGTCCTGGGGCCCTTCACTTCGTCATTGGGCTCCTTCAAACTGTCTGCCCTTCTTGCTTTCACCCCTGCCTTGTTATTGTTTGGGTTCTAAGTGGCCCAGCAGGGAAAAGGCATTAGAAATGCAATTATTTTTTGTTCCGCGTTATATAATTGCCTCCTCTCCTTCCTGTTACCCCAGGCAGCAACATCACTAGCATTTCCCTGGGAACTCTTGGCCTGGGAAAGTGGCTTACTCACAGAGGGCTGCTTTTGACAAGTGGTCCTGCTCACCAGTCTCTCCAATGCTGGTCTTATCATCATAACAGCCAACATTTATCATGCACTTGCTGTGTGCAGGGTACTGTGCTGAGCACTTGACGTGTGTTTTGTTTTTTTTAAATTTCAACTCCCAATCTTGTAATAGCTCAAGGAAGCAGGCACCATTATGACCTCCATTTTACACAGGAAGAAGTATAGGCTTAAAGAGGTAAGTGGCTTGCAGAAGGTCACAGGATTAATATGCAGGGTGGGATTCAAAGCCAGACTGATGCTAAAGCAATAGTTCTCTCTGACCTATGCAAGTGGCACACGGGATAAGAAAGGGAGGAGAATAAGGATAAGAAAGCACTTCCTTTGAAAAACTGAAGTGACAGTGAGCTATGCATATGATACCAGGAAAGAAGGAGACAACAGAGGGAGAAGGATGGATGAAACAGCTTCTTGGGACTCTTAAAATGGAGGACCATCTAAGAATTGTTGTTGTGTACCTCGATCTGGGCCTCTTTGGATGAAATGCACTGGGAGTGAACCTCAGCGAGCCATGGGCACAGTGGGGAGGGAGGCATGAGCAGAAGGGAGGCAGGGTCAACTAAGCCTTCCAGCTTGAAGGGAGGGCAGGAGAAGAGGTGTGGACTGGTGGAAGTGGTGGCTTCCCGTAAGGCTAGTCTGAAACTGTGATAACATCACCTCCTGTCCCACATCTCCTTGAGGTGAACTGAATTGTCCAAAGGATGAAACTCAGATTTTTGCCAACCTGTAGGCCTTTGGTGTTACTTTCTTATTACCAAGGGATGAAAACTTGTTACATCTCCAAGACTAAGCTTTGTGATTTTTACAGAGAGCGGATGGGATGGCCTGGGCTCCTGCACAGATGCAGGAGTAACTCATCAGAGCTGTCTCTGAGGACTAGTTGATCAGTGCTTTTCTGGTGGACAGAGGCATCCCTGGGCAGGGCACTTTACCTGAGCATCATTTTTTTCAGGTATAAAATAAAGGCACTGTTTATAGGCTGCCTAGTAAGTTGGAATTTCTATGATTCAATAGCACTGAGGGCTCCACTAAAATAACTAGCTAATGGTGTTCACCTCTTAAAAAGCTAGAAAACTTCTAGCCTGTGTTGTTGAACTTCACCATGAGTTTTATGAATGACATTTACTAGCATTTTGTCCCTTATGTAAGCCCTTTAAAAGCAACATAGAATGATAGTTAAGCCTGTGGGCTCTGGAATTAAATGGCCAGAATTTGAATATCGATTTTAATATTTATTAGCTTTGTTATCTTAAGCAAGTTGGTTAACCTCTATCACCTCTGGCTTCTCATCTATAAATGGGGATGTTAATGCCGACTTCATTGGGTTGTGGTGATTAATTAAGGCAATATATAAAAAACATTTGCAAGAGTCTCTGGTAAAAGTAAGCACCCCATAAATATCAGCTATAATGGTTGTTATATTATTATTAAGAAACTCGATGGGGAACATTTTCAGGTGTTCTCCTTTTACACTGATTGAGCACCTGATTTTACATCTCTGAAATTAAGCACATTTCTAAAACTTTCAAAAAATTCAAGCTTACCTTTCTTTCCTATGCTCCCCACTTATCTGCATGAGAATTCTTTGGCACTCACCTGTCAGAAGCTCTTACTCATCTTGAGTGAGAGGGGTTCGGGTTGCTTGTCATCCCTTTGAATTCGGTCCAGCTAAACTCCCATCTTACCACACACAAGCCAGGAAGAGGCATCATCTTCATGGTGATGGCTTTGCACAGCCTGTTTTCTTCCTGGCTTCCCAGGTCCTTTATCTATTTGCTCATGGTTGGAGCCTTCTTCATTTGCATTGTCATATGGTGTGATGCACTCTGACACATGAAAAATAAAGAGAACACACTTGTATACAGGATAAGAAGACTTCTTTCTTCTCCCCTGGTTGAGACAGCCAAAGAACCTCACATGGGAAGATCCCCAAAGCTGGCAGAAATACAGGTTCTCAACCTTTTGGAGTCATTAGTCGCAAGAGCAAATGCCACCCATTTTTTGGATGAAGTATGGTCCTGCCTGAGGAAGAGATGTAACACAATAGCCCCTAGGACTCTCCTACCCTGAAAGCTACTCCCTGATGAGTAATGGCACAAAATCTGTGCTTTGTTCATTTTCCTCTGCTGAGCTGGAAGGAGGTGTGGGAGGTAATGATTGCTTTCCATAGATCCATGCTGCCCTCCACATATTCTGGGTCCTTCCTTAGTTGTATTCTGTGGTAGCCAGCTTCCAAGATGGCACTCAATACTCTCTGCCTCCTGGTATTCATGTTTTGTGTAATCTCCTCCCACACTGAATAGGGAAGACCTATGTACCAATAGCATACTGCCTAAATAACTGATTGTGACTTCTGAGGATAGGTCATGGAAGATATCATGGTGTTACCTTATTCTTTCTTGGATCACTCATTCTGGAGAAAGCCAGCTGCCATGTCATGAGGACACTCAAGTGGTCCTATAGAAAGGTCTTCACAGCAAGTAACTGAGACCTCCTGCCAACAGCCATATGAATGGACCATCTTGGACAAGCCTTCAATGACTGTGGTCACTGCTATGGTATTAACTATATAACCTTTTGAGAGATCCTGAGCTAGAACCACCTAACTGAACTGCATGAATCCCTGACACACAGAAACTGTGAGATAATAAAATTTTGTTGTTTTTAAGCAGCTAGGTTTTGAGGTAATTTACTATGTAACGGTAGATAACTAATATATTCTGAAATTATTCTCCATGAAATTATTCAAACTCATCTTCTACAGTGACATGGAATCTGCTCACTATCCATGTACAAGGACTGACAATTAAGTTTGCGAACACATCCTAGAAAAAGTGCTACATTGCTGAATATCACCACAGTCACCTTTGAAATACTCCTTTTGGGAAGTTATGCACTGACACCAGCGCCTAGACCACCCTTCAAAGCAATTTTGGAATTCTTTTTCTGGAATGGCCATCAGAGCTGTCGTGGTATTACCCTTGATGTCCTGAATGTCATCAAAATGTCTTTTTTTCAATATTTCCTTTATCTTTGGGTAAAGAAAGAAGTCATTGGGGGCCAGATAAGGTGAGTAGGGAGGGTGTTCCAATACAGTTATTTGTTTACTGGCTAAAAACTCCCTCACAGACAATGCCATATGAGCTGGTGCATTGTCGTGATGCAAGAACTCCTTCAAGACCATTTTTGCACACACCTCTCTCGTGCCAAGATTTTCAGTTAAGATTTTCCTAACTTTTTCTGTTGATGTTTCCTTGGTCTGCTATGCTTCTCACAGCTGATGATTTTGATGCACAATTTGACGAATGTTTGCAATGTTTTCATTAGTTCTACTCGTTACTGGCTCTGCCCTGACCTCTCGCTTCATCAGTGACACGTTCTCTCTACTCAGAAAAACGTTCAATCCATTTGTATACTGCTGTTTTATTCATGGCATTATCCCCATAAATTGAACTAACATGTCCCTGATTTCACTTCCACTCTTACCAAGTTTAACAAGAAATTTAATGTTTGTTCGGTGCTCTAATTCAAACTCAGATATTCTCACGATGGCACACAGAAACACGCAACAACAATAATGAACGCCACTCAGCAAGACACCGCCACACATTGACACCAACACAGCTGTGAGACACTGATATACCAAGGCTATGAAACCTGACTGAGCTGTCTGTACGATGCTGCCAGTGTAAGCGCCTAGTGGCAAGTTCGCGAACTTAATTGTCAGACCTCGTACAAAGATGGCTGCTTCTTACTGTACAAAAATTGCTCTGTGAGTTTCAAGGGGAACCTTCTGTTTTTGTTATTCTGAGATTTGGAAGTGTTCATGTTTCACACACTAAGGTGAGCATCTCAGCCATCCGTGTTCCAGACCAGGCTACTGATTTCTGTGTTCTGCCTTCCTGTACTCACTCTTGCCTGAATATCTTCTGGTGTGGCAGCCATTCAACATGCATTGCTCTTTTAATTCTTTTATTGAACAAATATTATTGAATACCTACCATGTACTAGGCACTCATCTTGGTTATCTATACATCAATGAACAAAACTAAGATCCTTGCTCTTCTGGAACTTACATTGAAGGAGAAAAATGATAAATAATAAATATAAAAAGAGAATTACTGAGTATATTAGTAAGCAATAAGCACTTGAGAAAAGAAAAAAATCTATTAGAGTTAGATGATATGGAGTGCTGAGGAATAGAAGGAGAGGGAAGTGTGCATTATTCAATAAGGTGGGCAGGATGGACCTCACTGGGAAAGTGACATTTGAGGAAAGACTTAAAGGAAGTGGGAGAGAGAGCTATGTAGAGATATCAGAGGGAAGCACATTCAAGGTGGGGGGTGGGGGTGGGGGGCTGTCAAGGTGGATCATCTAGTCTGCATGCATTTTTAATAATTGTCTTTTTCCTTATAGAACAACAGTAATAATACTCTGCATTTGGAACCCCCTTTTAATTTGCAAAACCCATGAGGCAATAGTAATCTCTTTCATTTGTAAATCACTTTCACATATACTATTTCTGTTGATCCTTACAACAACCCATTGAGTTAGCTATTACAGCCCCTATTTTGCAGATGTGGCCACTGAGGCTCAGAGAGGTTAAGTGGCTTGCTTAGGCTCACAGAGCTAGAAAGTACTGGAGTCTCTGCCTTATAACAACTCTTGTGCTCCTTTCTTACATTGCCATTTTAAAGCTTAATGCTAATCTTTCAATTGTGCATGCCTTGTCTTCCTTACTACACTGAGAGTTCCTTGATACAAGAATTTATCTCATACTTCTCCAGAACTTATTCTAACCTGAAATGATGCTAAGCACTTGGTAGTCACTTAAATTGTAGAGGAAGTGGTTGAGTGAGTGGGCGGGTGAGTAGGTGAGTGATGGCTTACTTCACAATGGCTGCACTTACTTAAAACCCAACAAGAGTAGTATCTGGAAGTGTTTGGTGCATCCTCCACAGGTCAAGTGGGTCAGCAAGATGCTTCATACCTTCTCTTTCATCCTCAATTAGCACTCTTCTGGTTACCTACATTATAGTTTGGCTAGAGATTCTTCACAGTGGTGGGGCATAGAAGTAAGGGGATATTGAATAGTCGGCGCCTCAATCAGATACGCACATGGGGAAGAAGATATTGGGAGAGCTGTCAATAAAACAGATACAGATGTCTTGATTCAGGTCAGCCTGGGGACCTGAAGACAAACAGGATGGAACAATTGTTGAGTGTTTTGTTTAAAACCTGGGACTTAAAGTTTAGAGAACTGGGCTAATCCTTAGTTTAAAAGTTATAGATAAGCATCATTTACTTGAGACCGTTCAAAAGCAGTAACAGTTTGAACCTAGCTTTTCCAAAATCACTTCTAAAAAATGGCATATCTATATTATTGATTCTATTCCCGGTACTTTACATCCCCATGATTATTTTGTAACTACCAATTTGTATTTCTTAATCCTTTCATCTTTTTCACCTTGCCCCTAACTCCCCTCCCCTCTATCACCCCATAGATCTAGTGCCCATTTGATACCATACGTAGTATATGGTAGCTATATTTTAATAAAATCTTAAATAAAATAAAATAGAATAAAAATGGCATATCTATCCAGTCCAGTTAGCTGTTCATTATAATGAAGTGATCAGAGGATGAACTTAGAAACCAGACTGACATAGGCTCAGGTCTGTACTCTGCCAATAACCAGCTATGTGACCTCAATCCAAGTTACTATAATCCTTTTGAGATTCAGGTTATTTCCTCTGTGAACTACCATGGCACTTAATTCATAGGGTTTTGTGGCAAATAAATGAATTATGCATATAAAGGGGTTAGCCTAGTACCTGATACATGCTAAACTCTCAATAAGCATTCACTATCATTACTCTTATCATAATTATTAAGCGGTATAGAAATGTCCATAGGATCCTTCCCAAATTTTATCTTCTGTCTCCTGAAGGAAAGAATGATATCATTGCAGATGAGGAAATTAGACAAGGTAGGACTTGCCTCCTAGAGCGTTATGCTTGGAAGAACCCAGCAAGAGAGTAGCAGAGCTGGACTAGAGCTCACTTATGCCACAGGGCCCTTTCCACCACACCCTGCTATCACCAATCAGGTTAGAGCAGGGAGTATTCAAGAAAGTCAAAGAAACGAAGTGCTGAAGAGTGAAGTTTGAGGTGAGGATATATAAGGTGAGGCCAGAGGCATAGGCAGGGGCCAGACTATGAACGCTTTGGCATTGTGAAGGGAACTGTAGGGCAACAAGAAGCCATTTTGAAGGGTTGGGCTTTAAGCAG
>NW_017731787.1:489608-490982 GCF_001890085.2 Hipposideros armiger
TTTTTTTTAATGTTCACGCCATCTTATGTGGTTATTTTCAATCTTCTGACCTTGTCAAATTTAACCTGTGGCCCCTTTTCTGTCCTCAGTTTCCCCTTTTGGTCACAAATCAATCCAAAGGCTGCATTAATGACCAACCTTTTGATTGGATAGTGTGGTCCCAGGTGCTAGGAAGGCTCATTCCTAGGAAGTCTTAGTGTCAGCATTTATCTTCCTGACACCCATTGGGGGTGGGGCAAGACCATAACCTTAGATGGCAGTCAAGGCCTAATTATTTATTTATATTTAAAAGAAAAGGTGAGCAAATGGGAGGCAGTCAGATCCTATATGCCTTCATTAAATATATTCTGGATCATTTTTAATCTTTGAGCTATCATGATGTGATGTTTTTTCTCTGTCTTATGTTGTTTTTTTGCATCTAGTATAACACGTACAAACTAGGACCAAGAACAATAGTGTTAAGCCAGTAACACCGATTAGGAGCAGAAAATGTCCAATATTAGACAAGTATGAGTCTGAGGGGAGCAGACATGCTAGCCAACCAAAGAACCCTTTACATTCATTATCATAATTTTTTATTATGCTAATAATCTGTTTTCCTCCCTCATCTACTGCTATTTGTACCTTATTATAAGTTTGGCTAGATGAATGAAGACTCTATTATTTTATGATGTAAAAGTTCTAATTTTTCTTCTGGCCAATTAGTTTCCATAGAAATGACTTCATGGAGAGGATTAAGTTCAATTTTCCCAATACATTGGATTTTCAGTAGCAATATTATCATGGGTTTTATTAACCTCAGGCAAAGTTAATTTGCCTATGATTTGAGTATTACACCATATTTCCATAGCATTTACTGTAAACCTGATGTCATTATAATAGAAATCAGTTAGTATTACGGAATTTTCTAACCCCTCCCAACAAAAATCATATACCATATATTGTTGTTTGTTGGGATGGATACGATAGGCCAGGATTGGGTGAATTCAGAATTCCATACAGATTGGGGACAGAACCATTCACCTTTTTGATTTAATGCGGCCTATCTAGTTTACATTGGAAGCACTCAAGTGTCATTTATTAATCTGATTTCTGCTAGTTGTATACCTGGGAATTGTAACTTTGAGGTTTAACAGGGGCCAAAGCTGTAACATAATGGTATAAGTTATAATTACTGCCTAAAAATTTCTAGAGGCCAGGAAGACAGTTTCATAAATAAATTTTTTGTGCCTCAGCAGACATTATAGAGGGCCATTTAAAAAAAAATATACATCCACTTCAGCTTCTATCTGAATTAATATAGTTAGTAGTCTATGTTGAGCTGAAGGGTAAGCATAATTGGGTTCTAATATATATATAAAATTCCTTTCTCAA
>NW_017731787.1:493048-494009 GCF_001890085.2 Hipposideros armiger
GGTTAATGAGGAGAAAGCCTGTGTTTACGAAAAGGAATATCTCAGGTTGAGAAGTATTATAAGGAGAGCTTTTGGCCAGAGGAGATTAAAATAAAAGCTTCTAAAATTTTACCTAGTTGAGTTTTAATTTACCGTTTGTACATTCTACCAATTTAGAGGAATAGGGTGATAAGCACAATGAAAATGCTGTAAAATAAGCCGAATATTACAAATAGATTGATAAGCACAATGAAAATGCTGTAAAATAAGCCGAATATTACAAATAGATTGCATCATTGGCCCTGTGAAATGAGTCCCTCAGTTACTGTGTAACTCATAGGGAATTCTCTAACTAAGGATTATTTATTATTTTAAATAACTTCCCTACCATTAAAGCTGTTGCTCTCCTGCAAGGGAATGTTTCATCCCAGTGAGACAACATACAAATCACAACTAACACATATTTGTATCCTTGAGATGGTGGCATTCGGATAAAAATCCAATTTCCATACCTCAAATGGACCTAAAGGAAATGGGAAATGTCCTTGGGACCCATGGAGTTATTTTCCAGGGTTATATTTTGGACAGATAGAATATCTGCTATACACTTTATGAGTTACAGGTTTCTAATAATATTCTTTACTCCATGAAACCATCTTTCCAAGACTCTAACATGTTAGCTCATGTACATGCTAAGCTATATCTGTTTGGATTAAAGTTCCCCCTTTTTTTGCCATATTTTCTTTTCTTCTGCGGCTATCCACTGGAACTGTAAAAGAGAGTATTTTATTGATTTAAGAGAGAGAAGAAACATTCTCAAGTCTGGATAATTTGGTTGTTTATTGCTGCTGGTCTAGCTGCAGTATCAGCTAAATTATTTTCTTTTGCTTCTATGGTGGCAGCTTAGAATGCCCTGGAGTTTTGATAATTGCCAATTGTCTCGGTTGTTGTATGACATCTAATTTAAATTCTGCAACCTGTT
>NW_017731787.1:497039-497826 GCF_001890085.2 Hipposideros armiger
ACAACATTTTGAAGTTGTGAGCTACACCAAAGGTATGACAACTATCAGTGTAGATATTGGCTATTTGATCTTTGGTTCATTGACAAGCTCCTGTTAGATCAATTAATTCAGCTTGTTGGGCATATCTTATTCAGGTAAATAAGAAACTTAAATTTTTGTTTACCATGGAAGTTATTGCATATAGCATAAGAGAAAATCATCTACATACTGGATTAGTATAGATTTTCTGGGAAATCCAACATTCAAATCAGCTTTTAGTAGCTGAGAGAAATAGTTTGGACTCTCTGTATACCCCTTGAGAATTACTGTTCAAGTAAACTCTGATCTTCCCAGGTGGAAAAGCAAAGCGGTATTTCCTCTTTGGTCTTTTTTTTTTCTTTTACAGGAATGTTGAAAAAGGCATTACATTAATCTATCACTGAAAAATATTGGCAATACACACAGGAATAGCTGATAATAGGGTATGTGGCTTTGGAACCATAGGATATCTATTTATAGCTCTGAGGTCCTGTGTAAATCTCCATTCTTTCCTATTGGGGTTCTTTACTGGAAGGATAAGAGAATTACAGGTGCTCATACATGGAATTATAAGCCCCCCTTTTAAGGATAATCTTGTACAATAAGCTAATTCAATCTGGTGTATCAGACCTCAAGGGATATTGGCAAATATTAGGTAGAAGCAAAGTATTATCAGTAGTTATTTAAATAGGAGTGGCTGACTTAATCTTGCCAATACTTGTACTGAAAAAAGCCTAAAGTTGTATTGGAACATCCTGCAACAAACATT
>NW_017731787.1:500931-501787 GCF_001890085.2 Hipposideros armiger
TTGGTTAGAAAGTCTCACACTATCAGGTGAATTGGGGCAGATTTGAGTAGTAAAAATATATGTTGCCCCTTAACATTTCCTAGTTGGAGAGGAGTAGGCTCTGATTTAAACAGATATTGGTTGATTAGATGTCTCTAACATTTGTACAGAAGCTTTACTCCAAGCGGGAGGGCAACTTAGCTGGGTGGTGTTAACAGATCAAGTAGCCCCAGTGTTAGTAGAAAGGGGGAAATTCCCTCATAGTCCTTGGAGCAGCCTTCTGCTTGCTTCTATTTCTTCTCTTTTTCTAAATTCCATTTTAGTTTGTTTACAATCCTTAAGGTTACTTGACTTTTTACAATAAAAGCAGATTCCTCTACAGGAGTTTCCCTAGCAAACCTTTAGTAATTCTTTTGCTTTGCTCTCAGAAACCAGTAGGTGCATTAATTGGAGTAAATCAGAAAAGCCAGGATTACACGTTCTAGCAGTTAATTCAAATTCCTGTGCGAACTCATCAGGGTCCTAAAGAGAGTCCGGGGAATCTTTATTAGATTCCTTAGTTCTGCCTGCATATAACTGCCGATTCTCCTCTGCCCCAAACCAGCTCCTCTCCAAAGGGAGCTGCAACACCGCTGCAGAAGAGAGAGAGGCAGAGGAAAAGGAGAGCAAATCCAGACAAAGTAAAGCACACAGTGGGGCAGCTGGAGAAGAGGGAAAAGCGGGGTGTTGCCACTGAGCAGCTTCGGATACCTTTAGTTCAGAGACAGTCTCTAAATTTCCTTACTAACCTCCTGGAGAGAAGAACATCTCTCTGTGTACCACTTCAGAGGTTTCTATTAGCTTACTGAGGTAAGCCTCCCATTTCAATCAGTTTGAT
>NW_017731787.1:503687-549427 GCF_001890085.2 Hipposideros armiger
CTCAAAGGAATCCAGCTGGTCCTGTGCTTTGGGGGATTCTGCCAGTTGCTGAGGATGTCTAGTGCAATTACGCATTCCGGAACTGGGGAAATCAGGACAGGATGGGCTTGGGGGCTCACTGGACCGATTGTGAAAAGGAGTGAACTCAAAACCCCATTGATCACCTACTTCCATAAGCCGCGACTGGGACTGATGGACCACAGTGGTGTTTTGCGTCCCCCAGAATTAGTGTCAGTTCAGTGCCAGTGTCCTGTAATCCCTGAAAAGTGAGATTATTTCCTTTTCTCCAGTGCACGGTCACCCCGGTGAAAGGCCATACGTCCCTTTGGGGAAAGCTGGGAGAAATGTCCATGGTGTACATTTTTGGCAGTGCCACAAAGTTCTTCCTTAAATGGAGCCGGCCTCCCCTTCATTCGAGGGACTCTGGGTCTGTACATTGGCGCAAGTTTGGGAATTGACCGAGGGGTTATGACTCTGTTTTGGTGATTCAAGTTAGATTTCTGTTTAATTGACCTAGAAGAACTCTTCCACTTATCCAGATCAAGTAAGAATTTAATAAATGCCCACTTACTTCTAGGGACAGCACGATCAACGAGCTGCCACCGTCGATCTCTGTGAGTCAGGCCATTCAGGCTGCTGCTTTGACTGCTGTTCACAAGGCCTGGAGACAATGTGGGGTTTGGGGAAAGCCTGTGAGAAAGAGTGCTGAGATGTGAGTTCTGATCCTGCCTTTGCTACTAACTAGCTGAGTGACCTTAGGCAAATTAATAACCCTCTCTGGGCCAGCTTCCTCAACTCTTAAGGAGGGAGTACTAACCCTGCCCTGCCTGGTCAGAGCCATTGTGAAGCCTTTGAAGAACACGACAGTGTCTTTAACTGATTTTTTGTGTAGTTTTGGTGGTTTAGATGATGTGAGTGGAGGATGCAAACTGGGTCTGACCCATCGAAGTTCTTTGGCTCAAACAGTGTAAGAATTAGATGCCAATATTTTAAAATAAAGGAATTTTAAATAAACATCCAGATTTCCACGAGATGTTTATTTGAAACTGGCGCATTCTTGTGTGGCAACAGTAGACTGAGGGGTCTCCTTTAAATGGGGCATGTTCTTCCCAGTTTACTAGCCCACCCACTATTTCATGTGTTTATTGAGGGTACCCCCAGGTGCCAGGTACCATGTTAGGTGCTGGGGATAGGTGCATACAACATGTGAACTATTAACCATGCAGATGACAAGTACAACAAACAGGGCTGACACCAGTGTGGACGGTAGCGCAGGGAGCAATCAGTTCTCCCCCTCGGGGATATGCCTCCGGACCAAGGTTGCTTTCTGAGCTTTCAGCCATCTTGCTCTGACTTTGGGGTGACTTTTCACTTCTCACATAGTCTCTCAGGTTCCAAATCTTGGAAGACCCACCTGGCTTGTTTGAGAATATTCACTTGCCAGATATGAAGGCTAGGTTTGCTCTTTCGTCAACTATTACTCCAGCTTAGAATCCTGACCTAGCGTCCCAGTGGCTTCTCCTTGGCAGATACCATCTTGGTGGGAATAGCTCCATGTCACCCTGTCACTCTGCTTTTACAGCATTCATTCATTCAGCAAGCTGTATTAAGCACCTACTGTGGCTGTGTGCTCAGTGGCAAGAGTATTATGCTTTACTTTTCTTTCTTTTTTTTTTTTTTAAGCTGAGCCATCCTGCCACCTGTTGGCAGCTCAGCGGGGGCCGGGACTCGAACTGTTGTTGCTCAGAGCTCGCACTCTTGAGCAAGCTCTTAACCAACTGAGCCACTCGGCCGGCCCAAGCATTGTGCTTTTCAACGCCTGCCCTTGGCCCACTGTGATCTGTGCCTGTTGGGAGGACATCTGTAGTTTACAGCTCATTTGCATAGCACAGGTACCTGCCATACCTGCACCTACTGAGTGCTAAGCCCTTCCTGTCTCACCTGCCCACCTTCCCAGACATCTCAGGTGCCCTCCTTTCCCAGGGCTCTAGGATGCCCCTCAGCTTTAGAATGAAAACTCGTTATGAATGTCACCTGTCTGAGCCTCAGATATCAAACTTCATGGAAGTGCAGAGAGAAGAGGAGCTGATGGGCTCCAGCCGTTGGGGAAGGTCTCTTCCAGGAGAATTCCTGAAGGACAGTCCTTCAAGGTCGGTAGGACTTGGACAGCTGGGAATGCAGATCGGTGGAGAAATGGTGACTTTCCCAGTGGAAGGAATGGGGAGGATGAGACAGAGCGAGGAGGTAGGAAAAGCCACAGACTAGATCAGTTTCAACTAGAGTGTAGCCTTTCCGCAGGCGAGCAGCAGGGACGGTTTTGGAAGGTCATGTGTACAGAGCAAAGAGCTTGGACTTTGTCCTTCAGGGAAGCCATTGAAGGTATTTTGAGCAAGGTGACCTGGGCTTTGGGAGATGGACTTAGAGCCTCGTGAAGGATGGTCAGGAATGAGGATGTAGGTCGGAGGGGGAGGAGAGACCCCAAGTTCTAGTCCCCCTGACTCCTTGCATCTACTCTGTCCAGGCTCCGGGCCTGTGGGCCTGGTCTCACCGCACAGGCCAAGCATGGCACAGGTCCTCTGGGTGTGGCCGGGGAGAACTGCCCTGCTCCTTCTCAACCCTCACCTCAGGAGAACCGAAATGAAGTCTGAGCCCAGGCCTCTCTGGAATGAGACCAGCTTGAGGAAGGCGCAGGGCAGACTGCTTTGCCCTTGCTCTCGGGTGTGGACAGTGAACAACACCAGGCCCCTGGTTCTGCCCTCCCCAGCTCCTTCTCTTGTGGCTGGGGCCAGGACTGGGAGAGGTGATTAATGCTGCTGTCAGGGGAGCACCACGCTGCAATTACTGAGACACCAGCTCCTGCAGAGGGGAAATATTGTGGCAGGGACTCCTGGGCTTATTAGAGTGGGAAGCATCTTTGAGAGGATGCCAGGAGTCCTTGTGTTTCCAGGAATAGGCAGGGAGTTCCCCCAAAGCAGGGGGCGTGGTTCCCAGCCACAGCTCATCTGGACTCAGGTGGGCGCTGGAAACGGTTACCAGCTGGTTGCCTCCAAGCTGGGCTGCCTCAGGTTGAAGCTAGATCTGCCCCCATTGCTCTGGGCTACCTTTGAGGCATGGGTGCACTACTGGCCTCTGGATGAGAAATCTCATCAGGATGTGAAAAGGGTGTCAGAAGATGTCTGAGTCTTTCTGTCTTGAAGCTCATTATCCCTGGTGACTCACCCACCAACTCCCTGTCTCCTGGCTCTATGTCACGGAGTGATGGTGACTTCCCAGCCTGAAGACACTCTAAGCATGTTCTCTGTTGCTAGATCTGTCCCCCAGAGACCCCTTGGGGCCCTTTCTTGGGGTCTTACCCTCACCATGACCACAGACNACAAAAGAAAAAATAGATAAATTAGACTTCATGAAAATTTAAAATGTTTGTGCTGTAGAGGACACCATCAGGAAACTGAAAAGAATGATAAGGGACTAGTATCCAGAATATATAAAGAACTCGTACAAATCAATAATAAGAAGACACATAACCCAATTATAAAATTGGCAAAGAATTTAAACAGATGTTCCTCCAAAGAAAATTTAAAAAATAAAATAAAAAAATAGTGGCCATTCTAATGGTGTGAGGTGATATCTCATTGCGGGTTTGATTTGCATTTTTCTCATGATTAATGATGTTGAGCGTCTTTTCATACGTTCATTTATTCTTGATGGAGCTGAATAAAGACTCTCAAAGTGGCTAATAAAGAAGGCAAGTACCATGGGTTCCCATAGATCTTGGACTGGGCATGGAGAACCCTGGTTTTTACTAAGAGACTAGTAGAGGGTGAAGCTTTTCTGCTCTCCCCTTCAGCCAGGAAGAAATACAAAGGATGCACTAATCTGTTCTTGATCAAGCCCACTGGGGCCTGACAGGGAAGGGTCGTAAGTTGCACAGGGAAAAGCTAGGGGCTTGCAGTGAGACAAATTCAAATCCTAAGTCTGCCTTCTATGATCTGTGTGACTTGGAGCAAATTAATTTGTTTGAATCTTGGTTTCCTCATCTGGAAAATAGATTGTTGTGAGAGATCTCTACAATCGTGTGCTGTTAAATGTTTTAACAACCAGATCTCCAAGAAAATAAAATGTTCTGATTTGTAGCATTTGCCGATTTTATTGTGTAAATACTCAAACTGGGACTGATACCACAGTGCCAACTTGACATCATAGTGACTTCGTTGAATGCAGAGTTGGGGAGAAAGATCTGCACAGCCAGCTCCAGCACATTCTGGTCTGCATGTAAGCAGAATCTACACTGTATTTCTTAGTATTTGGGATGTGTCAGCTTCTCCATTAATGTTAGTTCCCTCCCTCTGTTCTCACCACCAAAGGGACTCTGGGTGACCTAGGTAATAAGAAAGGTTGCTTAATTCTCCATGTTTATTCAACACATACTATTTGTTGAGCTTCTGTTAGGTCCAAGACCTTGCCCTAGGAGCAGTGTCTAGGGGCATGAAGAACAAGGAGGTGATGTTTCTTTCAGCCTGTGAGACTCCAGCTTGATTAGGTGACCCTCCCATGTGCTGTCATCTCTATTATGTCACATTTAATCACCTTTGTACTTGTCTCTCCCACTGAATTGCGATCTTGAAGACAATGGCTATGCCTTACTTATTTTGGTATCCACACAGCCTAGCATTTTGAAAGTATTCAATAAATATTTGTTAAATGGTTTCATAAGCTTGAAATCTACCTGAGGAGGCAAAACTAATACATCTGAAACANTTCCTTTTAAATATATAAACATAGTCCACAGTGCTATGCACAAATAGTGGGCATTCAGTAAATGTTAATTCATATGCACACACACACACACAAATAATCAGTGCTGGTTTGTGGTGGTGTACACACAGCATAGGTTGTGATGGACCAGCGCTGTTTCTTTCCAGATCACAGCTGATACAGGCCCTTTCAAATAAATTAGTGTGTTAATCTTGGCTGAGGCACTTGGAAGAAGCAGTGAACCAGCAGGCCAGTGATCCCCGTGGCCTCTCCATCAGGAACCATAAAGGGCTGTGTTTCCACATTAGCACACATCGAGGAGCAGTGAACACAACACTTTTCTCAGTTGTTTCGGGTGATATTTGTAGGCCTACACGTGGCATTTTGTGTCACGCCTGTGGGCCAGAGATTACAAATGCAGAAAGAGGGACAGTCAAGGCATGGAACAAGGAAACTGGCGAGAGAAGCATTTATCAACATGTAAGGCCTGGAAAATTATTTTATAATTTAAAAATTAATACTATGTGTGTGTTACATGGATATGTGTGTTTATGTATAAAACTTGCTAACCACTCAGGTTAGACATCTTTTAACCTGCTGAGCTATGGCCTCAGGCAGTTGTTTTCCTAATTGCAGGTCTTGGCTGTGTCACCAGCTAGGTGGGAGCCCCGTGGGGAGCTAAGAAAGTCTCATGCTGCTTTTTAAATTCCTTTCATGTGTTCTTGGTCCCCCACTACCCACCACTGCCTTCTGAGGCCTAGGTGGCCACAGGTCTTTGGTGTCCCTCCCCAGCCCGGGTTGGTCCTGGCCAGCCCTGACCCAGGCCCGATGGGCAGCCCTGGAAACCAGAGGTGGCTGCTCTTAGATTCAGCTTCCAGGGCTGGCGCAGTAATTGGCCCAGGCTCTAATGAGCNCTTGGCTTGTGGCAGCACAACTGTAATGTCTGACTCCATCTTCACATCGTCTTTGTCTGCTGTGTCTCTATCTCCATTCCCCTTCTTATAAGGAGACCAGCTATTGGATTCAGGGCCCACTCTAATCCCATACAATCCCGTCTCGATCTTTAACAACATCTGCAAAGACACTGTTTCCAAATAACGTCACATTCTGAGGTTCTGGGTGGACACGGATTGGGGGCTGGAGTGGAGGGGGAAAAGAACACTGTCCAGCTCACTGCGGGGAGCTTCCTGCCTCCCTGGTTCCTGGTCCCTGTAGACACCTTTTGTCTCTCCCAGGGCAGGACCACTTCTCACCTAGTCACCTGTTCTTGGAACAGCTGCCCATTTATGTACATGAAGCCTCAGCTCCTGAGTTAGAAGACAAATAAGGACAAGCAAGAAAGCAATTAGTAAGACTGGGAGTTCAGGATTAAAGAGGATTCACTGGCCTGCTGGCACCATGGTTAGTAAGAGGGGAGGTAAGGGGAGTTGGGAGAAAAAGGGGGGAAGGAAGGGGGTCCTTTGAGTGTTCTAGAAGTGGGAGGCCTGGGAACCTGGGTTCCTGCAGACTTGAGCTCAGGCCCAGTGAGGGTGGAGGCTGGATGCGACATAATGCTGATACGGTCGTGAAGAACTCAGGAGCTTGGAGTTGTTCACGCAACATTCATTCTGTGAGCATTTATTAAATGTTTCCTATGTGCCANTGGGGTCTTACCCTCACCATGACCACAGACATCTGCTTTAATGGGCAGTAACCGTAGCAGTGAATTGTTCCCAGACTGAAAGGGGAGGATGCCCCAGGCACTCCCAGTACCGCCTTCCGGCATGGGCGCCTCGGCACTGCCAGGGCTGAAGATCACATGACAGGGTGGCAGGACACGGGGAGGATGAAGACCTGGGGGTCCTCTAGAAGCCACACATACTTAAAAACAGGGAAAACAAGGCCCAGAGGAGGGAAATGACATGCTTGAGGTCACATAGCTGGAAACGCGGGGCAGAGCTGGGCTAGAGCTGGGGCCAACGGCTGGTCCAGAGCTCTTTTCCTACACACCCCCCGTGTCTGTCCATCCTGTTTCATGTGCCCACTCAGCCCCAGAGCTCTGCCTTCGTTCCCTGTTGCCAGCCGAGCCCATGTGCCCTTGCTCGTGTGCAAGGTGACGAGCAGATTTTCTGGGCGACTGGCTTGCGAGCTATGTGAGAGCTAAAACAAGCAGCACCTTCTTTTTAGTTCTTTTTTTTTTTTTTCCTTCAGAGGGTGGTATGAAACCATTGAAAAGTGGTGAAGTTTTCTTTTTCTTGTTCTCACAGCTGCTTCCATCCACCCATGCCAGGTGTTCTGTGCAACAGAGATGTGCTAGAAATCACAGATTCAATAGGAAACCTGAGGGAGCAGGCCAGGAAAAGTGCAGGAGTGGGAGAGGATTTTATGGTTTTAGAAAAACATCGCGGAGCCTGTGCAACTGCCAGTGCAGCAACAGTGGGGACAGACGGGGTGCCATGGAGTAGAATGCAGCCGTGGAGGGCAGTGCTCTGCTCTCACCCCGTGCCTCTCTCAGTCCGGACTCAGGGTGTGTGGGGGCTGCTATCTTTGTTTTTTTGTTTTGGTTTTTTTTTTGGGGGGGGTGGATGTAGCCCACCATTGAACAGGCAGTCTTGTTGTTAGGAGCACGTGCTCTCACCAGCTAAGCCATCCTGCCAACTGTCGGCAGCTCAGAAGCAGGTCAGCTCGGGCGCAGCTCACTGGCCCCTGTGGGAATCAAACCAGTGGCCCTGTTGCTCAGAGTTCAAGCTCTTAAGCTAACTCTTAACCAGCTGAGCCAATTGGCTGGCCCCGGGGCTGCTATCTTTGGAGGCTGAAGCAGAACTGGGGCAGGTTTGGACTTCTAAAGCCGGTGATGTACTACCGGATATGTCTCTGAGGGCTTTGACACAGATCTGTACGTGCTCGATTTTCGTGCAGTGCTCCCAGTTCTAGTCCTGCTCAAGTCAAGGCTACAGACAAGATCAGCGGGGCCAGTTAGGGACTGTTACACCAGCCTGTCAGCACATGTGGCAGGAGGCAGGCAGGTGGGACAGTGTGGCTGGTTCTGTGCCAACGCCTCCCACTTTGGAAACAGAGAGTACGCCTCACTGTGGATGACACATCATTATCATTTGCTGCAGACACCTAGTTCCTAAATCAGCAGTTCTCAACCTGTGGGTCGCGACCCCTTTGGGGGGTCAAACGACCCTTTCACAGGGGTCACCTAAGACCATCGGAAAACAAAAAGATATTTACATTACGATTCATAACAGTAGCGAAATTACAGTTATAGAGTAGCAACAAAAATAATTTTATGGTTGGGGGTCACCACAACATGAGGAACTGTATTAAGGAGTCGCGGCATTAGGAAGGCTGAGAACAGCTGTGACCTAAATGGTGCGAGTATGACTGCACATTGTCAGAAGGGCATGTTTGAGTGTACATTACCAGTAGTCCAAGGCCAGTGAACTTGACTTTGGTGATGGCAGCAGAACATGGGCTTTGGCAAACCAGAGAGGCCTGGGTTTGAACCCCAGATCTGCCATCTACTAGCTGTGTCGTCACAAAGTTTCTCAGTGGAATTACAGGTGGGACCAAGCAGCACCTTATACCACACGTTAGCATGATAAATGCTACAGGTTTCTTTTTCTTGTTTTCACAACTACTTGCATCAACCTCTGTTGTAAAATGGGGCCATTGTACCGACTTTGTAGACTGCTGTGAGGCTTAGCAGCGATATGGGTTAAATATCTAGGTGAGTGTCTTGCATTCTTGGTATGTTAGAAAAGGCCTTCCAGCCAAGTGGGAAGAGGGCTCTGCACCCGGACACATCTGGGCCTCCGTCCTCCTCTGCGCTTACAGCTATACTGGGCTATGAACTGCTTTAGCCTCACCCGCTTTATCTGTAGTCAAAGGGTTAATAATATTTACCTTTTTTAAAAGTCTTCCTTATGAAAACACTTCACTTGAGGTTATTTTAAGAATTATTAAAAAAAAGGCGTGTAAAGTATATAGTGTGTCCAGTACACAGCAAGTGGTCAGTAAACAGTAGCTACTATTACTAATACTGTTGTTACAGTTAAGAGTCAGTTTTTCTCTAGCACTGGCAGCTGACTCTTAGTGTTGGGGTAGAAGCTGGTCTTCTTGGCAGAAATGACGACAAGGACAACTTGGATGGTGAGGGTGCCTGAGTAATTAGCAGCGGGATGCATGTACCTTGGGCCCCGGGAGCACCCCTGCCTTCGTGCTCCAGGGAGCACCCCTGGAAAGGGGTGAGTGGGAAGGAGGAGCCTAGAACCTCCATTTGCTTCACAGGTAGGAATTACAGTCCAGCAGGAGCCATGCAGGCCCCCACAGTCCACTAGGAAACCTCAGTAGGAGGACAAACTTCCTGGACCAGGATAGTGGACAACTCACTGAAACTCTCAGACTCAGCCCTTGGAACTGTGTCTGGGAAGGGCCTCCCAAGCCACTCCCAACATTTCTGTATCCAGCACTGGCTCTGGGAACAGGCTGTCCTTGGTTAGAGTCTTGTTTCCCCCACCTACCAGCGGGGACTGTGGATACATAATTGAACCTCTCTGGGCCTCAGTTACCTGAAAACTGGGAGCATTACGAGAATTAAAGGAGAACACCTATATAAGAAGTGTCACTGTGCCCAGAATATGGTAGGTGATTAAAATGACTAGTATTAAAAATTGATCAATTGGCAGATATTAATTTCTCTCTCTTTCTCCTCTGCCTCCTGCCCATTGCACAAGAAGCTTGACTCACACCTGACGCTATATCTGTCGATGGATGAGTGGGTAGGAAAGCCTCTTTTCCTAGGAGGAGTTCAAGCATCCTTCCATACAGGTGGGAGCTGTGACCCAGCCCCTTCACACAGACAAACACATGGGTACCAGAGGTGCCTCCCACGTGACCATAGTGTGCCACAGTGAGTCGCCTGTTTTCTGTTTGAGATAATTTTAGCCTTACAGGAGAATCACAACAGTCATACAGAGAGTTCTCATATACCCATCACCTAGCTTCCTCTAATGCTAACATCTTATCTAACTGTGGTGCAATTATCAAAACTAAGAAAGCATCATTGGTTCAATACTATTAACTAAATGAACAGGTTTTATTTGGATTTCCCCAGTTTTTCCACTAATGTTCTTTTTCTGGTTTAGGATCCAACCCAGGTTTCCACGTTGCGTTTAGTTTCGTGCCTCTTTAATCCCCTCCAAACTATGAGAGTTCCTTAGTCTTTCCTTGTCTTTCATGACCTTGAGAATTTGAAGAGTACTGGTCAGGTATTTGCAGAATATGAGACGCCTATTTTAAACATCTGTGATGGAGTGGGCAGCACAGGGTTCTATAGTCTTGCTTTCATACTTTTCTACTTATATTTCTCTGGATTCCCAGAGCATTTGTTTCTGCAAAAAACCTGCCCAGTGTAGTGAACGATCCCATTCAAGTACAAAAGTGGCAGGAAGCTAACCTGTTCAGTGTGCCACATTAGCCATGTCACCTCTCCTCTGCAAATGTATGTCCTCTTTCTGACTCACACCATCCAGCTCGTGCTCACATCTGAGCCTCAGCCATTGAGCCAGTCACTCTATCGAGAGAGCAGACTCCATGAGAACAAGGGGCTTGCCTCTTGTGCAGTGCCGTACCCCCAGTGCCTAATCAGTGTTGCGTATAATAGGGGCTCAACAAACGTGCTGAATAAATGAGCAATCACCGTCATATCAGCCACCATGTACAGGTGGCTCATGGAGGGCAACGTGCAGGCATGCAGGTTATAAAAGCAAAACGTATGTCATTTTCTCAGGGCACCTCTAGCTCTAGTAGAGAGTCCAGAAACATATAGGAAAAGCTAACATACTGGCCAGACAACACAGTAAAAGCCCTCTTGTACAGTATGGTTGACTGACCGTTCACCGAGTTCATTAAAATATGGTGATGGAAGGAGAAATGACTCTGGGTGGTGAACACACAACAATGTGATATATAGATGATTACAGAATGGTACACTTGAAACCTATGTAATTTTACTAACCATTGTCACCCCAGTAAATTTTAAAAAGTTCATTAAAGAGAAGATTCATTAAAAAAAAGATACTTCAAACATTTCATGTTACCTTGGAACATTCATTTACCAAGCTTTTTGAGTATATCTTGGGTCTTTTCTTTGAGTATGAGTCCACCAATTGGAGTTTTGCCTCATCTTATTTGCATAAGTATTGCCGTACTGTTGTGTATACAACTTGCAGAATTTTTACTTTTACTTTTTAAAGCAAAGATTTAAATTTATTGAACAATACAAATGTAGGCTTCTAGGTTTTCATAATTTTTTGAGTTGTCTCATTCAGATATAACTATTCAGGATTTTTGTTTGTTTCTAGTGATTTTTCTTTACCAGAAAGTTCCCCAGTGCATTTAACTTAGAGTTTATGGGATCAGTATTTTGACTTGGTATTCATATTTAGTTATTTATGAAGTAATAAGCTAAGTTAATGACAATTACAAGAGCTTTCATGAACAGTTAGGGAGCCGGCCTCACTGACTGCAAGCACACAGCTCTCCAGGGGAGCCGGGAGAATAGTCAGAGCACAGCTTCCTAGGAACACGCTGTGTGTCACTGGCGTTGGTTAGCATCCTTTCCTGAGAGAATGATTGGAGAGTGGTGATTAATCCAACGTGCCAACAGGAGGGCACCGGAGAGCTATTCGAGTATATGATCCTTCATCTTAATTTACTTGTCACTTGCTAAGCTCCCACTCCATGCCGAGCATGTGCCAGATGGTAGAGGAGCAAAAGAGGAAAGAGATACAGATATTGCCGTGAAACAGCCCAGGAGATGGGAAGAGACAGACTTGTAGGTTTTGATATCACAAGGCCAAAATGAACAAATAGTGTGCTGTGAGATTGCAGAGGAATAAATTCTCCCTGGACAAGATCATGGAAGGCTTCCTGGAAGAGGTGGCAATAGAGACCATAAGTGAGAAAGGAATTCGGAAGAGGCAGAGATCGCTGATGAACAGACCACTGAGCATCATCATCTCAAAAAAGTCAAGATGTTGGTATTCCCTGAAATGGACGTAGAAGGTACCACTGGCATCTGGGTTCAACTGTTTACGGTCATCACCATCCACCCTGGAGAGGAGAGGATCCTTGGCCCTCTCCTTGATCAAGTACACCCTGGTATATTTGTTAGAATTGCAGATAAGGAGGGAGGGTGGGGCCACAGACCCAGCCTTCTCGCGGGAAGCCCAGCACTGTGCAGAGCATGGAAGATGGAGAAGGTAATGAGCAGAGCACCTCTCCAGGCCACAGCAGCCCTGCCTGTCAGGCTGGTGCGCGCAGTAAACTCCAACCTCCGTTTGTCTCCTGCCAGGAAGATGGAATGTTTTGTTTCAACCTGCAGTGTCTTCTCTAGTTGCTGAAGAGATTACCTGGGCCACACGTGTACGATAATTAGGTGATCAGTCATAGACAGTCTAAAGCAAAGCAACCTTTAGGGAGAGGAATTGGTTTTTACTGTGTCACTTTGAGTATCAGGCAGCAGAAAGGCCCCCAGGGATCCGCTGTTTCAGAATCGGTAGGACCAGGGCCTCTGGAGAGAGGGCTGAAATCCCCAGGCGGCTGGGGCGTGGTAGGAAAATCTCTGCTTTGCTCACAAGGTACCAAGTTTTTCCTAAAGCCTCCCCAGCGTCGAGAATACCACCTCCCTGCTGCCACCAGCCTTGATGGTGAGAATCAGGTAAGAGGATATTAGAGCCTCATTCAGGAACAGCCTTGGGAGGTCAGCAGCATATTATAGCTGTTAGCCCAGACACTGTTATAAAACCGTGGACTCAAACTTAAATATATTCTGGGGCCTGGCCAAAAATGTAAACTGAGTGAAACCAGCTGGGCATTGGGCAATAAATAAGGATTGGTGAGGACCTTGGTCAACTTGAGGGCACTGCGCCCCAACTGGCTGGGGCTGGATGGGGTGACAGGAGGAAGAGGACTCTCCCAAAGCCTTGAGGCCTTGTTCCTTTCAAACTAGGGCAACTGGGGAGAACATCGGGAGAGGTAAACACAGGATAGAGCTGCAGCGCCTTCCTCTTTCTCTTCTTCCATTCTTGGGGTGCAGACACAACCTGTTCCCTAGATGCTGGTGTCCTCCTCTGGTTGGGGAGGGCCTCTGCCTTCAGCCCGTGTGTACCCTGTTTAAACAGGGCTGCCTCTACTTAACCCTGGCTTGTTGCTTTGCAAGAATTCTGACCCGGTGTTTCCAAAATCTTGTAATTCTTTTTAAAAGAGAAGCTAGAGATCTGTATTTTAATATAAAATCTCCAAATTTTATATTTGTAATAAATTATGATTTTGCAACAATGCTATGTGAGCTCAACAGAACAAATCTGCAAGCTAATGTGGCCCGTAGGCTGCCAGTTTGCATCCTCTGGTATGAAAGGGATATTAGCTAACCAGTGCTCAGTCTCCATTGCTGGATTGGCGGAGTCTATGCCCAAGTCATAGGAAGCCTTGCAGATAAAGATTTCACCAGCCTGCTGTCGCCAGCCTCCATTTTCCCATGCAACAAAATGGGTTGATTTCATGTTCTGGCCTGCCCAAAGTTGTTACTGGCTTGGGGCTTATGGCATATGGCACGTAACAGGAAGATACTCTTGTCAACTATGCATTGGGCATTGGCTTAAACTTCTTGGATGGTGTCTTTATCTGTGCGAGTGCATGGTTTGTGGGTGAAAGCCGAGGTGCCTTGGCATCAGCGGGTTATTTGCACGATCTCAGCAGCTTGAGCTGATCCCTGAGCAGAGCTTCCCCTCCCTCCTGCCACAGCCATCAAAGCTCTCCTTCAGCCTGTGCCTCAGGGAGCTGTCACAGCCTCATTACTGCTAATTCATCTTCACTTAGTGCATCAAAGTCTCATTTATCAAATTGGGTAGGCGCAGAGGAAGTTTGATTAGCGACATTATGTTGTTTGCCATGACGGGCTCAGAAAACTCAGCTCATCTATGTCCCAGGAGTCCCACGATAAGACCGAAATGTTTATGTTCTGCCTCAGGAATTCTCAGGATCAAAAGCCAGTGTGGCTGCTCCAGCCAGAGGTGTTTCCTTAGTGACGTTCCTGACAGGCGCCTTCTCTGCCTCTCTCCTTGCCTCGCTTGCCCTCTCCCCCACTCCACAGGTAGAAGAGTCAGAGGCAGCAGTTATGCAAAGGGCCTGGCGTAAGCAGGGCTCCTGGTCCCATCCAGCAGCCTCTGTGGCTGCGCAGCTGTGCTGCCTGGGCATTCCCTGCCTCCTTTGCTTGTAATAAAGCCCCCCTGGATTCGGTTGATTTCCTCTGCTCCTGTCTCCATCATTGCCCGTGACAGGCTGCTGAACAACACACGCAGAGGTTCAGCCCTTCCCCCAGGCTCCTGGGGAAGAATGGGACAGACAACTTTTCGAAGAAATTGTCTGGAGAAGCAGCATCCCATGAAAACACCTACCAGGCCTGTGGCCCTGAATGTCTGGCACCGTCCACGAACACGTAGCCCACGGTGTGTACGGCTTCACCAATATCCGGAGGGAAGCGAGACAAGTGTCAGGCTTGGAGAGCAGCCCTTAGAAGAAAAGGTTAAGAGCAAGAAAAGGGTAATCGACAGGAAGTGAACAGCCTGGGTGGGGACTGTGTGTGTAGTAGGTTCCCAAGTGCCAGCTGTTGCCCATCTCTGCTGAGGACAGGAATGGGGGAGATGAGTGTACACAAGAAGTTGGATGAGTTTAGGTGAGACTCAGGAGAGCTATCCACAGAGCTGACTTAATATGCTTGAAAATGCAGGTCATGGTGATAATGATAGTAGTCATGGGTGTCGCAAATACCTGCCATTTACCAGCTCATGGGGCCCTTTCCGTGAGCTTGACGAAGAGCCACGTCAGGGTAAAGCAGCGGACCTGTCTAGAGACCTTTCATTGCAATCCTGCTAATGAAAGCCACCAGCTCTGTGAACTAGGGTGAGTCCTGACACTTTTCTGTGTCTTAGTAAAATAAAGAGATTAGATGAGATCTTCTCTAAAGTCTCTTCCTGGAGTAAAATGAACTATTTTACAATTTTCCAGGTTAGTCATCAAGAGAATAGGAACAACTGAATGCCTCATCTGGGCCGGAGATGAGGCTAAGGGCTTAATGTATCTCATTTAACCCTCAAAATAACCCCACGGGAAAGGTAGTCTTACTTATTTTAGAGCTGTGCAAAGCAGCACTATTGCTGTCAGTGTGTACCCACACTCATTAACAGTAGATGCTAAGGGCATACACAGGTTTAAGACAACCTCTGCCCATTAGACACAGAGAGGGGGGCCAGACACAGAAGCAAGGGAGCATTAAAGAACACATGCAAATAGCAATCGAATGGTACCAAGCAGCTTTGCTGGCCGATGGCTCTTTAGTGAGAATGTAGACATGGTCAACTTATAGATGGCCAAAGGAAGGTCTAAAATGAAGTGATAATAGCACACTAACATTTTTTTATAGAACTTTAGAGTTTGCAAAACACTTTGAAATATATCACTTTATTTGATTCTTCTGCTACTCTCTGAAATTCAGTGTATGACTGCTCTCATTATTAAATTATTACCAATTATTGATTATTAAATTGAGAATTACAGAAGTAGCTCATCCAAGGGAACTGAATCATCCTTCTGCATATCAGACATCCACCATTAGATGAAATAATCCAGTGCTGACGATGGCTCAATCCCTCATAGATTTTTCCAGGTCTTGTGTGCCTGGCCTACCTCTGCCTTCAACAACAGAAACTCTCATAGGTATATCCTTAGAATTTACCAGGAAGGCTACAGGCCACGCAGGGCTTTTTTCTTTCTAGCAGATTTAGAGGGAAGAGTCAAGATTGCTGCAAATCCACATGGAGACTTGACCAAGGCCACCTGCTGAGTGCCCACGACATCTCAGGGCTTGATCTCAGGGCTGATTGATATATGATATATGCTATGCATGGCTGGAGTCTCTCTGGAGTGTGCAGAGGACTGGAGGTGCCTTTCTCTCAGGGCCCCTCACCCAGCTCAATCCCATCTCTCCGGCAGTGGTAGCATCCCTCTTAATGATATTAGCTGCCATTTATTGGGCGTCTGCCACATTCTGGTTCCTTTATTTGCACTTTCTAAGTTAATTTTACAACTACGCCAGGGAGGAGGGAGTTATTGTCTCCATTTTACAGATGAAAACACTAGGCCCCAAGTGATTATACTGTCAAGGCCACACTGCTAACGAGTGCTGGAGGTGAGACCAAAAAACAAACAAACAAACAAACAAACAAACAAAAAACGAGGCCGTACTGACTCCTCCAATTCCCAGGATAGAATGAAGCTGCTCCTCTTCATATTCTGGTCATCGTTGCTTAGAAAAGCTTCAAATATTAGGGACAGGGATGTGGAGGGGGGAGGGTATGCAGTGCCAGGGGGCACACAGCTATCAGGAATCTGCCCATCACTGTGGCTGCCCTTCCGACCTACTTCTGTCATGTGGGAGAGGAAGTTAGGGACTCTGCCCAGGACCCCCAGCATGTCCTGGGGTTGGGAAATGGCCTCCCTGCTTCCCTCTGTGGCTATGCCCGTGTTGCCCCTCCTTTGAGTGAGGCGCCAGGAGCTCCGGCAGGGCAAGACGCCCAGGTCCATGGTACTGCCCTATTGGTGGGTCCATACCCCATGAAAGGAGAGGAGAAAAAGGGGGCAGCAGGAGGAAGTTGGGCTGAACTGGCCTGAAGGGGTGAGCCCACAGGCAGCCCCTGGGCTGAGAGAGGGTGAGGTGAGACCCCAGCTCTTGCCCACACGCATCTGCTCTATTCCAAATCCAGTGTGTCCTGCCCTCCTCAGAGCTCACTTTGCCACAGCAGGCTGAGGCCCTGGAGACTCCAAGAGTGTCATTTTCTGGAAAACGTCTGGTTGCCTCATGGTGCTCAGGACTCTGAGGAAATTTGGGTGTGGCGTAGACCTCAACTTCCCTCTTTGTAAGGCTGTGAGAGGTTCCTATGGGCCCTGTGAACACCAGTCTGAGACCTAACAGCTTGGTGGGGTGAGGCCCGGGACACACCCTTGAAGGAACCAGTTTTGCAGTTAAGATAAAGGCACCTGTCTTATATATGTCCTATAGATCTGGGTTCTGAAGATCTTATTCCCTCCCACTCTCAGGTCTACTCTAGATGCAGACTCAACCCCTGGTGTAAGAAAAAGAATCTGGGGTCTGGAGGCAGATAGACCTATGTTCATAACCCACTGCACTTGAGTGAACTTGAACAAGTTTCTCACCCTCTCTGTTCCTGTTTCTTTATCTGTAACATGGAAATAATATCTAATCTCATAGGGCTGTTGTGCAGAATAAATGAAATAATATATGCACAGTGCTTCACCGTGACTGGCATAGACTAGGAGCTCAGTAGCTGTTACATTTGTCATTAAAGTGGGTGTCTACCCCACACACACCGCCTGTCCCTACTAGTTAAGCCACTGTCCTCTGTGAAAGGGAGGAGATGGCTTGTTAGACCAAAGCTCTCATGTCTTTGAGAAAGGGTCCTGGAGCTTGAGCTGGACTGGACAGGGGACAGAGGTACAGTCTATCAGGCCTGGCTGACAAGAGAGGAAGCCAGCATTTGTAATAAGAAAACAGGGTCAGAAAGATACCCTGAAGCTTGGCTTGCATCCATATTTGGAGGTAGGGGGCATTAAAGAGCAGATTAGACTATTTTCACAATTACAGAAAATTTCAAACAAATACAACATTGGAAAAAAATAGTACAATGAACCTCAATGTATTATCACCCAGCTTCAACCACAATCAATTTATGGGAAATTTGAATGTAGCCCATCCACATTCTTCCCAGATAAATCCCAGACATCATATAATTTCATCTGTAAATATTTCAGCGTAGGTATATCTCTAAAAGCTCTAAGGACTCTAAGAAAAAATTAACTGGAATTCCACTGCCACACCTAAACATTGTTATTAATACTTCCTTAATATCATCCAAAACCTACTCTTCAGATTTTCAATTATCTCACGAACGTCAAGGATCTTTAAAAAGTTGGTTTCTTTGAATCAGGATTCAAATATGGTCCACACTTTGCAATTGGCTGATATGGCTTTTAAGTCACTGTTTATTCTTTTGTTGTTTCCTTGCAATTTATTTTTGTAAGAAACCAGGTTGTTTGTCCGGAGGCATTTTCCACAATCTGAATTTTGCTGATTGCATTCCTGTGAAGTTTTATCTTCACTTCTTCTTGGTATTTGGGTGGGAGTCATAAAGTTAAAACTTGCTGCCCCCGCTCCTTTCTCCTTTATGGAAAAGAAATGTCGCCAGTTCCAGACTCCTGGAGCCGAAAAAGAGGGGTGTGTGGGAGAGGGGCTTTCCGAGGGTCCCCAGCAGTGGTTTGCCAGATGTCTGCTGTTATTTGGACTGGACCCTGTCTCTGTTTTTATGAACAGGGATGTCTTTTCATAAAGCAGGGCAATTTTCTGCCAAATAGTGAGGATTATTTTTCCTCCTTCTGGAGTAATAAGGTTCAGGATTTGTCTCCCTCTTGACTTTCAAGAGCATGTTTTCTCAATTCTTTCCTGAAATTAAAGTAAAGGTCAAGGAGGCTGGTCTGAGACCCAGACGTCCCTCTTCTGCCAGCTCCTGCTGTCTGCGTTGGGCAGCTGAGTGTGCCTGCTTCCTGGGCTCCTGTCACCTGGCCAGGCCCCAGGACAAACCCCCGCTCAACTTCCCAATTGTTTTCTTCCTGGGAGAAAATCAAGGAAGGAGGGAAAGAGACAGGAAAAAGCCAAAACAGTGCCAGCCTGTGGGCTCCCTTCTGAATTTAGAGCATTTCTCAGAGCGCTCCTGCTCCACACTGTGCCCTGGGCCCCACGCCCTCCACCCTGCTTCCCACCTGCTAAGTTTCTGCACCGCGTGCACGTGAGCTACCCCAGTGGTCTGTCCCTTCCCTCGCACAATGTTGAGCAGCAAGGATTTTTCATCAAAAGGCAGTGCACGCAGAGAACGGTACCGCCACCACCTTGCTTAGCATTCCTGGAGCCATTCTCCCCCACCCCCTCCCCACACTGAGTCACTCCAGCTAACAGTTAATTAATTTGTGACACTTTGACAGTTTGCAAGGAGACATTTTTATGGCGCTATCAAAATCCACAGGGATGGGGCTGTCAGGCAGACACTTCTTGTATTCACTGTGTCCCCAGACCCTGCCTCACCCCACCGTAGACCCCAGGGGCCCCTGGCACAGCCATGAGGGAGGCCTGGGATGAGGCCATAAAGCCCTGAAGTTGTCTATCTCCGCCTCTTGATGTAATCTGCATTCCAGGGGATAATTGGCCACCTTGGGGAGAAGCAGAAACTGAGCAAGTGTCCAGGATGAGAGCATCAGAGGTGAAGAGGCCACAGTCACTCTCAACTCTGGCCTCTCCCTGCTTCTAGATAAATTCGCTTGCAGGGGCCCCTTTCCACAGCTGGATGAGGAGCCCTGTGCTGCAGGCGCTCCCTGGGACCTCCCTGCCCCACCGTGCAGCTCCTTAGGTGAGCTGTGAGTCTCAGCTGCACTCGCTGTGCTCACTGTGAAGGCTTGATGTTCACCAGTTGGTGCTGAGTGAGAAGATGCTCCCGGCCACCCGGGCCTGCTGCGACTTCACACCCACAATGGGGCACTAATCTAGAAGCTGTGAAACCCTGTCCTCCAGGCTTTCCGGGAGCCCAGAAACTATCCCCACCAGCTCTGCGCTTCTCTTTCCACAGACCTCAGGTGATCTCCCCACCGCCCCACATACCTACAGTCCCCTTCACACACAAGGCATTCTTTTTCTCCTTCAATGCCTTGTAACCCTGTGTGTCCCGGGGATGGTCCACCTGAGAACTCCCTGGATGGACTCCAACCAGCTGGGCATTTGATCCCAGCTACCACCATGACTGGGACCTGGTGGCCTAGGTAGCAATCTCAGAGGTGGCTACTGGTATCCTTTGAGAAGGATGAGGGAGAAAAAACTATAACCAAGGTAGAAAAAGACCCTGGGACCGGTTCCTTCCCCTTGAGGGAGATACTCGCTCCCATGATGAGTCTCAAGCATTTGTTGAGCACCTACCACTGCCAGGTGCTGTGCTGGGAAGTGAGAAGGCCATAATCAGAAAAGACAGGTGTGATGCTCGTGCTGAGGTAGTTCATAGTTTAGCAGGAAGAACAGACACTAAACAAATAACAAATAATGACTTAATTACACCTGTGACAAGTGCTACCAGGGAACACAGGTGCTTTGAGAGCATTTAGCAAGAGGACAGCTCTGAGCTAGAGCATCAGGAAGGCTTCCCTGGAGAAAGGGCTGACCTAAAGGTGAAGAGGAGGAGGAGGTCAGTCAGGACTCCATTCGGAGCCCTGGTGGAAGGACTGGGCCTGGTCAGGAGTTGGGACATTGGGACCTGAGGGATGGTAGCAAGGGTGCCTGGGCTGGTAGTTTGGTGGCTCTGATGACCGGAAGTTGAGTGAGCATCCATCCAAGGACAGCTTCTCTTGGCTGTGATGTGGGAGGCAAAGCCCAGACTGCCTGGCCAGGTTTAGCGCCCCTGCGAGTAGGAGGAAAGGCTTTGAGCAGGTGACCATGTTGTTTGCCTCAGGCTGAGCCACTGAGGGTTGTGCCCACCCTCCTGGCTCCAGCAGGATGAGGCCAGACAGCCGGAGGGGCATGAATGGGAGAGATTCTTCCAGGCTGTCCCACACTTTCTGAGGAAACCTGGACAATTTCTCCACCGATAATGGATCTCAGCTCTGCTGCTGAGCCGCTGCCCTGCAGAGCTCCAGGTTAGACTAGGGAGGCTTGCCATGCCTGGAGGGGGCACAAAGCGGGCATGGTGTCAGTGTGTGGCCTACCTCTCCCTCCCCTCCCCAGAGTAAGGCAGGTTTCCTGCTAGTCTAGGTCTCTTTACGTAGTCCAGACCTGACCCTACAGCAGCGCTGAGGCTCTGGGTGGAGACAGGTGGAAGCAACAGAGGGTATCAGGAGGGAGTGGGTTTCGCCCACCACACCCCTGAATACTTGGAGTCAAGGAATTTCTGGGAGCAGGACCTTGCCTGAGCCAGGGAGGAAAGGGTGTCCCTTCTTCTTAACTGGGAAAAGCAGTCAGTGTCTCTAACCTCCAGAGTCATTACCGGTGCTTGAGCCAGACCCCCAGCCTCACCACCTGCCCCCCTGCATGTCTGGGCCTGGGGTGCTGGGGTTCAGGGCAAGGAGAGGGTGTGCCCTGGAGGTCACAGCAACCACCGGCCCACCCCCACTCCTGTGTCTCCCCTATTCTGCAGCCCAGCACTCCTCTCCATTCCTCCTCTTCCGCCTCCTCGCCACAGTCCCTTTCCCACCATCCCTTCCATCCTCAGCCCCCCCCCCGGGCCTTGGAGGCTTTTCCATGGAGATAAGGTGGGACTGTGCCTGCCTACCCACCACCGGGGCCTTTCCAAGGCCAGGGGCCCAGAAGGCTCTCTCTGCCGCTGCCTGACAGAGGGCTCTGAGCCTGAGGTCCCCATTCCTCTGTCCCTTGCGGAGGCTGCCCTCCTGGGGCAGTAAGTGAGGTGTTACTCTGTGACCCTTCCCCTTTTTCTTCTGGAGTAGGAAGGAAGGGGGTGGGGGCTTCTTCCCTCCCTCTTCCACTTTCACCCTTCCTTCCTGGAGCTGCGGGGAGGGGGGGCCCACCCCCAAGTCACAGCCTGGACCTTTGGCCAGAGGAGCAGGTAGTGGCTTGAATTGTGGTGGTCTGAGGATGAGCCCCTTAGGACGCACTATAATTCCTACCCAACTCAAGTCGCTCCAGCAAGCTGTTTTTGAAATGCAAATGCCCCATTCCTTCCCCCCACCCCTGCTTTTTCATTGAAATGCTTCAAGTCTCAGAAAAGAGGGGGAAATGATGTGTTTAAGACAGCGGTGTCTCACCCGCCATTGAGCCTGATAAGGGATTGTTAAATTTTAATTAGATAATTTCATTTCTTCAAATGCCAAACTTTCAGAGGAGGCAGCGAGCACATGGGAACCATGTTTCTGGAGCTTATACTGCGACAAGGATTCCTCAGCTCCCCCTCCCGCCCCCCTGCCTCCGGGCCCTGTGCCCCGAGTTATGTTGGGGATGGAATTGAAACCAGAGAGAGAATGGAATTCTCTCCTCTGTCCTCTGGAACCAGCCGGCTTTCCTCCGGGGTCTCAGGCAGCTCTAACAGACTGGGGACCAAGGGTAACCATAGCCACCAAGTTTTTCCTGAGAAAAAACGTCAGTTTAGGGTTATCAGCCTCAAACTCTGGAGCTTTAAAAGAGGTTTTTCCTTCCAACATACTTGTGAGAAGCTGATTCTGTTTGCTGGGTGTGACTGGGAGACCAGCCCACCTCCTCGCTACACCTATTCTCCCCCACCCACCCTACTCTGTCCCCTGCCCCCAGTGCAGTGGATGGTCTGGGCACGGTGGTCTGCTTCCGGGGGGCAGCTAGTCCCCAGGTGTCTGTCTGGGCTCTATCAGCATTCCTCAGCTTAAGGGTTAGCGAATTTTCAGATTAGGGCACATAGAAAATGGTACCATTTGTAAGGTGCAAAGAGTAAATGGCAGAGGTGCTGGAAGCTGAAAACGCTGGCTGCACATTCCACTTGCCCTGATAACCCCACATCTCGGCTCATTCCAGACGTCTCCTTGAGAAGCTGCTGTGTTGGCCCTGAAGAGAATAACTATCACAGCAGGATGGAGGTGGGCTGGGTGTTAGGGAGAGCTTGATGGAGGGGTGCTGACCACCAGAGTGGATGATTCTAGCAGATCTTTCAGTAGACCTTTGCCCTTAGGAGCTGGGGCAGGGCAAGGAGTCCTGGAGATAGATGAGGGCCAGGTGATCTCTGGCCTGAGGATTTGATGGCCTGAGGCTTGCAGCCACGCACACAAATGGAGTTTCCCGTGATCCTGGATCCCTCCTATTTCCCCCACACCAGGACAACTGAGAAAGAAAAGCCTGCGAGGCCACAGAGCAGGCCCGGAACCTTGTCTGTGAGTGCCTGATCAGCAGCAGTAGCCCCGCTTTGTTGCACAGGGAAGATGAAGATGGTAGCTTGGGGGAGAGGCAGCCTCTGCTTGAGTGAGTCCTGGCATCTGCAGGTGTCTTTGTCAGCTCCAGCCTCCATAACAAAATACCATGGACTCAGTGGCTTAAACAGACATTTATGTTCTCATAGTTCTGGAGGCTGGAAGTCTGAGATCAGGGTGCCAGCATGGTCAGGGTCTGGTGAAGAGTCTTTCTGGCTGGTAGGTGGCTGCTTCTCACTGAGTGCTCACAGGCTAGGGGGAGAAGAAGACATCAAACTCTGCAGGGTCTCTTCTTACTGATCTTATCATGAGGACCCCTCCCTTCATGACCTCACCTAGACCTAACCACCTCTTAAATGTTCTACCTCCAAATACCATCACATCGAGAGGTTAGGGCTTCAAAATGTGAATTTTGGAGGGTTCATAGCAGCAGGGTTACATTGTCTATTCCTCTCCCAGGAGACAGAACTAAGTGGCTAAAACCATAAATGCTAACAAATGGCAGTGACCACACATGTATTGATATTTGTCACTAGCTAAATGCTCATTGATCGGGGACTGGGAAGCAGGAAGAAGATGGAGGTGGTGTGTGGAGGTTGGTGAGCAAGTTAATTGTATTTTTATAACCCCAAATCAAGATGCCTGCTCTGACAACAGAAAAAAATTTTTTTTAAATTATATGTGGTCTTATTTATCTGAAAAGACTTGTAATTGCTAAGAATAATTCACCTTGGGTTATATATTTAGCCAGTCTTCCTTTTTAAAAAGAAAAAGAAATTTGGACCATCCTGAAAAATCCAGGGTGCTGGCTATTGTGTGGGTCTGGCATTCCCCACCTACACAAGCCCCAGAGGGGACATTGACCTCACCTCACGTCTCTGGAGCCAGGACCAGGCCAGAATACCTGGTGCTCTCCCCTCGCCTCACAGGCAAAAGCTCTGACCTGATGGAGAAGCTTGAGAGGCAGGGCAAGGGTAGGGATCACAGGGGTCCTCCAGGGGCCTCTGGAGTAAGCCTGGCCCCTCCCTGTGCTGTCTTCTCATGGGGTGCCCCTTGGCACCCTGTGCAGCCCAGGGGCAGAAGGAAAAGAGGAAGGGATGATGTTGGAGCAAAAGCAGGGGCAACCTGGAGACCAGCAGGATTGAGAAAATGCTAGCAGAGAAATGCCAGAAGTCACTGCATTTCATTCTAAATTGCACATCTCCCTCCCCCTGGCATTTTCATGTCTCTGGAATCAGAATGCATTTTACAATCGATCCCATCTTACAGCTGTGTTGGGGTGTGATGGTGTTTTTTCTTTTCTACTGTTACATAAACAATGGTGCATTTTACACTGAATTGTAGTATCTTAGACCTAGGAAATATGGCAATTGGCATTACAGTTGCTGACTAAGCAAGGGGGCTGGGAGAGCTGGGTCTTGCAGGCCAGCTGCTACCCCCTCCCGAGAGTCGCTCACATTTACCCTATAACCATGGCTCAGGAACAGTCGTTGCCTTTCCCCCCCTTTACTCCCTCCCAAGCGGTAGATGCTGCCTCTCGGAAGCCTTCTTCCCTCAGCCAGCCCTGACTTTCCGAGGAGGAGCCAGGAGCATTTGGGCAGCATTTGGACAGCGCCAGTCACCTCACCTCTCTGAGTCTCAGGCTTGTGGTCTGATTGCTTGTTTCTTTTCGTTCTTTTGCTTGGTTTTGTTTTTAAAGTGAACAGTCCTTGGGGGTTTACCTGTGCTGGCCCCACATACATCACCTTGCTTAAGCCTCACTACAATAATTGCTATCCTCATTTTGCAGATTGGAAAATGGAGGCTCAAGAAAGCCAAATAATCTGGCCAAGACCCCAGAGCTAGTAAGGGTAGGGTTGGGATCTGAACCAAGGTTTTTTGGTCTTTAGTATCTATGAGTACTGCAATTGTGGGAGTGGATTTGCTGAGTCCTAATTCCTGCTTAGCTTGATGTTGTGTGAGAGCTAGCCAGGCAGCCCTTGCTTGTGAAAGATGTCAGCCTCAGGCAGGAAGGGTGCTGAGGACACAGGAGGGAAGGTCATTGGCTTTGGGGGTTAGAAGACAACCCTGTACCAAGATGTTAATAGGGTCTACAGGCATTTAGGCATTTTCCATGATTTCCCGTTCTTTCTATCATGTGAATATATTACATTTGTATCAGCAAAAACAGCAAGAACAATTGAGAATAAATACTAAGTTAGAAAATTAAATGCGTGAGGTCTTTCCAGCCTTGAGTGAAGGAACTCACCACTGCCCTGCAGAGTAGCCAGCCTGCAGAGGCATGACTGCTCAGCCCCAGCCCCTCCCTGACTGGCCGTGCTCATAATTGCCATCTAAATTGTACCCATAATTTTAAGTCCAGGTTTAAGTTCTCACTGGTCCAGGAAGCCTTCCGTCAGCACCCTGGCTGTGCCCATGTGCATATCCTCTCTGGTTTCTGAGCATCCACTGTAGTGTGTGCTGTAGTGTGCCACCCAGAACTCCTGTACAGCTGAGGCACTCCTTCCGCAACTACTGGGAGTGTTGACAACTGACAGTTTGCAGTTGGGTCCAACCCCTTGGCGATTGCCCACTGCTGAAGAGAGATGTCCCTTCAAAGCCACACTCTGTGCCTGGGACAGCCCACAACCTATGACATTATCAGAGGGGACAAAGGCCCAATCCTGTTGCCCTAAGTCAGGCAACGCTGCAAGGCTACCTGAGGGGAACATCACCTGAGGCCTTTGGTGTGACTGCAAAGCAGCCCAACTTCTCCTCTGACCAGCTCTGCTTCCTTCACTTCCCTGCAGGTTTGGAGCCTGGGAACATTCCACGATAAATTTCCTGCATGCTAATTTCCCCCTCAGAGTCTGCTTTTCTGGGGAGCCAACATGCAACCCCCTTGATACCTTCGGGCAGCATTACTTTTTTGTCACTTGTTAATCTAATGGCTTGTGTTAATAGCTAATTTCAAACGTGTGTGTGTGTGTGTGTTGGGGAGTGAGGGGGGGTGGTTCTTCCCAGGTGGACTCACAGAGCCTTTGATTCAGTTCAGCAAACATCTGTTGAACATTTTCTACCTGCAAATCGTAGTGTTAGGAGTCAGAAGAAGAGAACAAGATAGAATGCTCATTTGTTTGTTCCATGAAGATGAGGCATTAGCAAGACACAGTGTAACCCTTGAGATGCTTACACCCCAGTGAAAAAAATAGACACACAAATGGGGTATGTTCCAGAACAGAACCATGAAACAATGCTTTGGGAGCCCCGAGGAGGGTGGGAGAAGGCCCAGCCAGGAAGACTGTGGATGGGTCCCGGAGCACGATGATTCTGATCAAGCTTGCTGTGAGAGATGTGTAGGGACTAGGCAAACACAGAGGAAGAAGAGCAAGTTTTCCAGATGTTTTTCTGATTTGTAGAGTAGGGATAATAATTACAAGGCTCAGAGATTGTTTGGAGGATAAATGAGATAGTATATATATATAAAAAAACACACCAAACCAACTTTGGCAAGCTATCAAATCCTTTACAAGTAGATGAAGCTATTATCATAGGCAGGCTCAGATTGTGCTGCAGAAGCAGAGGTCTGGTTGGGTGCAGAGAATGGGTGGGGTGGCGGAGCCAGGGAGCCCAGAGTCAGATGCCACTAGCCCTACCCAGAGGGAGAGACTAAGACAGTGGGAGCAGGAGCAGGGAGGCACCGTCAGGATCCTGGGGGATGGAGTGCGCATCCATGCCTCCCGGCCGGCAGTGCTTGGCTGTGCTTCCCGCCTCGCAGGCTCAATAGATGCTGATTGAGTAAATGCATGGCAGCAGCAACGCCTGTTTCCTGGTCAATACACACATACAGGTCTCCCGCTGTGTGCTTCAAACTGGCAGAGGGACCACTTGGCTTTGCAGAGGGCAGCATCAGTTTAACACAGCGCTTTACCACTTTAGAATTGGAAGACTTGTTGCATTGGGTGGCTTCCATATCACCCCGCATGGAATTTGGCATTTTGCTTTTCCCAGACTCTTAAAGTGGTGGTGCTGGATATGATATCATCCATACTCCTCTGCTGAGAGCTGGCAGAGCAGATGTGTCATGTCAGTCAGAGATGCGGGTGTAGAGGTGGGCACACCCTTCTCCGGGGGTCCCCTCTGACCTGTTTTGGCTGGTGTGCCCCGCACCCTGATTTGGACGTGGAACCATGCTCATCCTGAATGGCCTAAATTGCTGTATCTCATCCATTTGGGTACCACAGCACCTGGAATTCACGGTGCTTTGTGTGGAATGCCTTGAAATATTAATGCAGTTAATTCCATTGTGTGAAATAGGAACACATTTGTTAGCAGGAAAGCCAATTACATTATATTTCATTATGTTGCATTATGTTTCAATCACCACCAAAACGCAGGTTGTCAAGCTCATCAGTGCCTCTCACGTCTTTCTCGGAGCCTCCTGCTCTCGTTGCTCAGTGAGCAGCTCTACCAGCCTCCAAGAGCCTGATGCAGAAATGCGGTTATCCTTGATTCCTTCTCTCCCTGGTTACTCCCGCCCCCACCCTGATCCAATGATCAAATTCCATGAAACTGACTTTCAGGTTAGCTACTGGTTCTGAACACTTCTCTGCAGTCTTATTCCCACTATCTTCATCCGGGCAACCACCTTCTCTTACCTGAATTATAGCCATAACCTCACTCCAATCCAAGGTCCCCTTTACACTGCAGCAGCCAGCCACCTTTCTAAAACACCAATCCAGGAGAGTCAGTCATGTGCACCCAGCCTTTCAGGGGCGCCCAAGCTTACAAGCCCTGATATGGCCCATGAATGGCCCTCCGTTGTAATTTCCCCCAGCGTCACCATCATGCCCTACACGTTTAGCCAAACAGAATTATTTGCTGTTTGGGACTGTGTTGGGTTCTCTTTAGCTGGAACGTCTCCCCCCACCCCCCACTCAGTTGCCTGGCTAACTCCCCCTCCTAGTTCATCTCAGATGATGCCTCTTTCAGAATGTCTCCTCCCCTGGGATGAGATGCCCCTTCCTCAGGGCTTAGTGCACCTGCACAGAGCTCATCATCTCCTAGTGAGGTTCCTGCAACAGCCTCCCAGCTGGTGTCCTGCCATCTTGTTTAGCCCTGCTCATCCATTGGCTGCACGGCAACCAGAGTCTTCTCTCTGAAAGGCATATCTGATTATGCCATTCTTGCTGCCATTAGGGTCAAGTCTAAACTCCTGGTTTGACTTATAAGGCCCTCTGTGACCTCACCTATTGCAAGCTCCCCAGTTTAACGGATGCCAACCCTTTATGCTTCAGCTCTACCAAATCTCTTTCTAGTCCTCCAGCAGGGCACCTGCTCACTAGCTCTGTCTTTTGCATACTAATTCCTATGTCTAGACCAAGGATTGGCAAACTGCAGCTCACGAGCCACATGCGGCTCTTGGGGTACGTTCCATCTCAAAAGTTTGCCGACCCCTGGAAGAGCCAATCCTCTCCCTCACAACAATTTAAAAATTATTTGAGAGCCATAAATATACTTTTACATAATCACCATTATGTGAATAATATCCTTTAAAAATTTTATAAATGAAACTATGCCAGTTTTATTTTCATTTTCAGTTTTACTTCAGAGCCACATGCTAGCGAGCTGCAGTTTGCTGACCCCTGGCGGCTCCTCCGTCCTCAAAAGTTTGCCAACTCCTGGTCTAGACCCCTCCCCCGGCTCCCAACTCTTTTTTCCTAGATAATTCCTACACATCCTTCAGGTGTTTGTTGACTGTCACGTCACTTCCTATTGAAAGCCTTCTTTGAATCCCTAAACTAGGTTTTGTGTCTCTCACCCTATTCCATTTCCTAGTGCCTACCACTCACAGATTTAATTGGCTATTGTTTCTTTTAGACTGAGAGCTGGAGAACCATATGTATGTTGTTCCTGCTTATGTTTCTAGGATTACATAGAACAATGCTCATTAAATATTTATAGAATCAAGAATGAATGAATGCATATTTCTGTTCCTACCATTAGAAGTTGAAAGTCCTCATTAACTCAAGTGTATGTTGCGCGGGATGTGCTTAATCCATGTTTTTTGAATAAATGAATGAATGATCCATTCTTTTCATTTATTTTATTATACTTTTTAAAAATTATACTTGCTTATTTGTTTTGCCATCTGCAAAAATGCTAGCAGAATAGTCGCTGTAAGCCCCAGTGTTTTAAGAAAATGGTTGGATGCAAAACAACGTCCTGTGGCTGGAGAAGTCTTTCAGTTAACTTCCAGGGGTTGGTTTTAGCTCGGGAGTCCTCCGTGGGAAGCAGCATGCTGTGGGAGGGCCTGCTGCTTACTCCCTGTGTCCCTTTTTCATGGCCAGAGCCTGGCCACCCAGTGGCCCCACTGCTCCAATGGATCCACTGAACGTGACCTGGTATGATGACGGTCTGGAGAGCCGGAACTGGAGCCGGCCCTTCAACGGGTCCGAAGGCAAGGCCGACAAGCCCTCCTACAACTACTACGCCATGCTGCTCACCCTGCTCATCTTCATCATCGTCTTTGGCAACGTGCTGGTGTGCATGGCTGTGTCCCGTGAGAAGGCGCTGCAGACCACCACCAACTACCTGATCGTCAGCCTCGCCGTGGCCGACCTCCTCGTAGCCACGCTCGTCATGCCCTGGGTGCTCTACCTGGAGGTAGGTCTGGGCCCCGCCTTGCCACGGCACCTTTGCCAAGAGGACACTGTGCTGGAGTCCAGGCTCCTCACTGGTTTCCGCCAACAAGCTGCCTGGTGCTTTCTCAGGTGGTCTCTTCCTCCACGCTGGGCTCAGTCTTTCTCCTTACAAAATGGGTAGCTTGTCTCTTTCACAGCCCCAACTACAGTTTTAGAGTGCTTCCTAAGTGCCGGGCCTCATGCTAAGTCCTGTATATACAGCGTTTTTCCGTAGAGTCCTCACAGCAGTCCTGAGAAACCAGAGTTATTATCACCATTTCACAGAAATTAGGTGACCTCCAGCATCACACAGCTGATGGGTCCAAACAGGCACTCTGTCTGGCCCCAGAGTCGGTTCATTAGGTCCTGCTGGAAATAGGGATAACTGATGAGGGCCTCCAAGCACGGGAGATGTTCTCGCTTTCAGGCCCAAATTCTTCATTCCTCTCTCCCCACTTCAGAAATGGGGGCTGCTGCCCTGTGCCCTCCTTCTCCCTTCCTTCTCCCTCAGTGTGCTCTCGCGCCTGTTTTCTGGGATCTCCAGTAGAGGCCTCTGTGGACTGTGCTGCAGCCTCTTCCTCAGGAAGTACCAGATGGTCACCCTTACTGGGCTCAGGACAGAACCTGGCTCCATGCCTCGGAACAGTGAACCGGCCATCTCTGTTATGGTCTAGGCAGGCACTTTGCAGACACAGACTCAGCAAATACTCGTGCTAATCCTCGCTTTACTGGAGAGGAAGAAGCAGCTTTGAGAAGCTGCCTGTCTTCACCCAGATCACACAGCACAGGGAGAAGCTGCCGATAGTCCCTAAATGGACCTACCTCCAGGCAGACGCTTTTCAGAGCTGCCAGACAGATGTGGGAGGGTCAGGAGGATGTGAGAGGGCACAAGCTGGATCCTGCCCCTTTCTCTGCCCAAGATTTGGGGGTGGAGTCTGGGTGCACGGGAAGCTGACCAGGCATTCAGGAAGGAACCAATGCTAAGGTGTCTAAGATCACTGAGCCGTTACCTTCCTGCCCCAGGCAAGAGAGAAATTTACCTGTGCCCTGGACATAAGTCCTTCTGTTAAAAGAAAACATGAACCCTTTGTAGGTTTGAGCAGAGGAGACAGCTAGGAGAAGCTGAGGTGGGGATGGCAGTGTGGTCAGAAGTGACACTTCTCTCTGTCCCCATGCCCCAAGGAGCTCCCTGCACCTCCTGTTGTCACCACCACATTGGCCCAGAGGGAACTCTGGTCCATCACTCCCTTGATTTCCATTAGTACAGCCCAAACAGGCTGGAACTTTCAAAATGACCTGACTGAATGTTAAGGAAGAGCCAAAAGGAAACAAACGATAGATACACAGTAACATAAAAACATACAGGTGCCACAGGCCAGGGGTCCAGTTCTTCCATGAGCCCCATGTTTATGAGGACCCCAAGACTCTGTCCACCCCATGCCCCTTCTTAATTCTTAGACCTGTTCACCCCCTGCTCGCTTTCAAAGGAAGGTCCTAGGCTTCAGACCATCAGAAAAAAAGTGGTGGGTGAATGGCAGAGCAAGCAACCTCTCTGTGCCTCAGTTTCCTTATCTATATAATAGAGATAATGCATAATAGTATCTATCTTGTAGCACTGTTTGCGGATCAAATAAATTAATATATGAAAAGGTCTTAGAATGGCATCGGGCACATAATAAGCAGTATGTAAAAGTCAGCCATGACAATGGTATTAAAGATGAAGATGACCATACAGAGATATCCAGGACCTCTCCACAGAGAAGGCAGAGAGGCATCCTCTTCCCAGAGTAAGGTGTGCTCTGCCCAGGGTTCTCGGTGTGGGTTCAGGGGCCCTCAGACCCACCACCCACCCAGACACTCTAGGGTGGAGCCAAATCTGTACATGGACTGTATTGGGGCTCCTTGTAATCTGTAGGTCATTCAAACAGATATTTTCAGCATACCTGTTCACCAGTATTTTAAAGAGGAAGCTCAGTGTTTTGGGAAATAGGGTGGAGAATGGCATCTCAGAGGACAGTTTTCAAACTTTCCTGTCGTCTCCCACCAAAGCAAGAGCTGGACAGGGAGCCTTATAGGACATTGTCTTAGCTATTTATTATCCCTAGAGAATGTCCCAAGTGGAGTCTTACCCTATCACAACATCCCTCCAAAGCATCCTTGCAACCACATACTGTATCCTCTCTAAGAGACACCCTTGTTTTCTAGAATTTTCCATCCTGTTCCATTTCCCGCAATGTTAAATGCCTCCAATAGCCTGATATGTCAACACCTGTCTAGCATGGGACTGGAGGTGTATTATTTATTCTGATCAGTATATGGAAAACACACTGGTTTTGAAGTGGGAAGACTGGGTTCAATTCCTGACCCTACCGCTTTCCATCTGGAGAAACTCCTAAGACAAGAGAGCCAGGGGCCAACTGTGGCCATGTGCCTCACAACACTCTGAGGGGAGGGTTTAACTGTGCACATTTTCCAGATGAGCAGATGAGACTGAGACGTGAAAAGACTTAGATCAGAGTTATTTATTCACTCACAACATGTGTTGAGCACTTCTATGTCCTACCCAATCACTGGGGCTGGGGTCTAAGGCACCGGCCTGCCATCGAGGAGACTGATAGGTACATTACAGTGCATGCAGCTGGATGGAGATGACAATGGAGCAGTCGCCAGGGGAGATGTGGAAGGCACGTGACTTGGCATGTGGGGACAAGGAAGTCTTGCAGGAAGAAGTGAGTGATGCTTTCAAAAGAATTAGCCAGGGGAGGGAACAAGGCACTTGCACTCCAGGCGGAGAAAAAAGTGTGCAAAGATACTGAACAGGGAGGGGGTAGCTGTCTGGAGGTTTTGAGGAGCGGCAGTCATGTCATTAGCCTCAGAGGTTTGCTGTCACATTCCGTAGATATGAGTGTGAAGTGTTTGGAAGAGTGCCTAACGGTTAGTAGGTGCTTAATATGTGCTAGTTATTGTTAGGATTTAGCCAAGGCCCAGCTTGAGGCCCATCCTGTAGCCCTCAGCTTCATGTGAGCAAGAATATCAATGAATGACGTCCAAAAGTGCAGAGGAAACCTGGGGTCCGGTCCTTCCTCTGCAACTAAATCTCTAGGTGATCTTGGGCAAGTCTGTTTTCCTCCCTGACCCCAAGTTTGTCCACCCTTGCAACTATAATCCCTCCTTTCACTCTTTCTGTTTATTTAGTACCTTTTACATAATTATCTCCTCTTTTGACAAGCCTGACAGTCCTTCCCTAGACAGTTTAGATGAGAGCATTGATACTCTGCCCAGGAGCTTGCTTCAGACTCCAGCCCTGCCTCCCCCTAGCTGGGTGAACTCTCTGAGCTTCAGTGCCCTCCTGCATGACTGGGCATGAGCAAGCCCTCTTGCATGAGCTTTAAGAACAATGAATGAGATAACATACTTGCCCACAGTAGGTGTTCTAGAAACAGTGGCTACCAACACATTCTCTTGATTGCTTGAGTCAGCTGCCCCTGGCTGTGTTCTAGCAGCTGCTCCAGGGAATTGGGAGGAAACACCGCCCTTCTCACTTCATCAAGACTGGGGGAGGGGGGGGGCAGGGATTGATAGCTCCCTAAAGGCAGGGACTTGTCCGTCCTGTTCACCACTGTCCCCAGAGTTTAGGACAGAGCTTGGCATATACTAAGTGTCTATAGGAAAGAAGAAAAGCAGGGAAGATGGGGAAGAGGGTCCTGGTATCTCAGACCTAGATGCCCAGGGACATGAAAGCATCTCTGTAATACTAACCTAGACGGGGCTTTAAGTGGGGCGGGGTAAAGTGGACTAGGTGGGCCTGGGGACCTCCCAGTGGTGCCAAAAGGTAGACTGTTTATGCCAGCGAAACCGTTCCATCCCCCCCTCCCCGGCTCCCCCACAGGACATCCAGCTCCCTGCCTGGTCAGCACTGCACTGCAGCACAGGGAGCCCTGTGCTGCAACATGGGAGGGGCCCTGGTACAAGCCCCATGTAAGCCCCAGAAAGGGCAGCGCCACAGGAGAAGCTTCCTGTCTTCCAGGAGAAGCCACTCTTTCCTCCACAATCCACAATGGTAACTGCAGTGTCCATCTCTGAGCTTAAATGCCAACTTTGGGTTTTATGCCTGAAAGCAGAAAAAAGGGCAGTGCTGAGAATGTACAACGTTATAATTAGGCCTGCTGCCATGCTGTGACTGGCAGCGCGGGGACTGCTCGGCCCCATCACCAGGAGGGGGCTTTCCTGTTCCTCTTTTCTCCTATTGGTGGAGGCCCAAGGTGCAGTTCCCTGAGCTGACCCTGTGCTCAGGGTGGGGGCTGCTCCAATCGTCCGAAGTTGCCAGGCCAGCCTACTGTGTGAGTGTGCGTGCCTGTGTGTAAATGGGAAGTGTGAGGGTGTGGATGTGCACGGGGGGTATGGGAGTGTGTGCGTGTGCGTGTAAGGGGGTATGAGTGTGTGTAGTAGGGGAGGGGTGCGAAATGCCCCTGCCAGGAGCTGGACTCCCCTTGGCCTGTCACACCAGGGCTGTATCATCACAGCCCCTCCCCAGCCCAAGCTGGCATTCCTAAAGCTCTGACCCAGACTTTCCTTCTTTCATTCTCTTTGTAACAAGGAGCAGAAACGTCTTCCCTGTTTCATAGGCTCGTTGTCTTCACCATTGTTCTTAACAGAGACTTATTGGGCCCCGACCCTGTGCCATACACCATGCTGGGCACTGAAGAAGCTGTCTGTCTCCCCCAGAAACCTAGGTCAGAGCAGGACCAGATGCTGAGCAGAAAGGCCTTGGACAAGTCACTGCACTTATCTGAGGCTCAGTTTCCTCATTGGTAAAATGGGGGTCTCAAAGTGATCACGGAGATGTCTTACAGTTGAAGGCTCAAAGCTGAGGCACTCAGTATGAGCTGGTCATCTTTCTTCTAGCACAGTTCTTGGCACAAAGTGGCCTTATGTGTCTAGGAGGAGAGGGGGCCAGGGGCAAGGCTTCAGACACCCATGGGCATGACTCCCCATTGCTGCGCCTCTTCTCCCCCAGACCCCAGGCAGAGACGCACAGACCCCTACAGCTGCCTGCTGAGCCTGTGGCCTGACCCACCCCGGGGGAGCTGAGCTATGAGGCCTAAGCTAATCTCCCCCTCTGCTGTCCACCTATTGTGTTGCTTTGTCCTCAGGTTGTGGGTGAGTGGAAATTCAGCAGGATTCACTGTGACATCTTTGTCACTCTGGACGTCATGATGTGCACAGCAAGCATCCTGAACCTGTGTGCCATCAGCATCGACAGGTGAGCCCAGCCAAGGTGGGAGAGATGACCCAGGCCATTCACCTTTCAGGCTGTTCCACCTTTCCTTCAGGGTCAGGCTCTGTCTATGATGCTGTGTGGCTGGCTGAATGCCTGTGAGTCCACGTGCTTGTGTGTGCATGTGTGCATGTGTGTGTATGTGTACACACGTGCACACGTGTGGGTACATGTGTGTCTGGCTGAGAGAGTACCATCTCATTGAAGGTGATGCTACCAAGAATACACAGATGGTGGCGAGTATAGAGGAGAAAGCACTTGACTCTGACTGAAGCCCTAGCTCTATCACTTTCTGCTTATGTGACCTTGGGCAAGTTGTGGAAGTTCTCAGAACCCTAGTTTCATTGTCTAGAAACCAAGGATGATGACAGCTGCTCATGTGGGGCTATAGTTTCTGGTTATACATTTTAGGTCCAGCACAGGGCACATGGCCAAGAGGGCCCAGGCCGTGATCACCTTGCTAATCTATATTCTTGGAGCCTTTTGCTAATTTGTACACTCAGGCCACATGGGCTCCCAGAGGCCCTGGCCCTACTCTCGCAGGATCCTTGGAAGACAAAATGAGCTAATGTTTGAGAAGTGCTGGTAGAGGAATATGAGGGTCATACACAATTACGATTGTTATTGTTTTCGGCTGAATGGGGCTTAACCCTTGCTCTGAGGGGCCTGACTACCAATCAATCAGCAAACACTTCCGCCTTCTGTGGGCTCAGCCCAGGGATAGTAGGTACAGTTTCAAAGGTGCAAAGACTCAGGCCATGACCCCTCACCCAAGCCTAAAATCCAAGTAGGGAGACTGAAGTCGTAGATACAGTCATGACTAAATGGTAGCCAGTCAATCATTAACTAGTTAATTGGGAGCACCAGTTGGCCTCGCTGTGTGAGTGAGTCAGGACAGGAGCAAGGGTTGACTTAGCGCAGACAAGCAGGCTTCATGGAGGTGGACCCACTGTCCATCCCCAAGGGGGGGGTGTCTCTGGTGTGTGCATGCTGTGGAGTGAGGGGTCCCCCTGCCCCGCACCCTTGCAGGTACACGGCTGTGGCCATGCCCATGCTCTACAACACACGCTACAGCTCTAAGCGCCGAGTCACTGTCATGATCGCCATCGTCTGGGTCCTGTCCTTCACTATCTCCTGCCCACTGCTCTTCGGACTCAATAACCCAGGTGAGCCCTGCCTCCATCTGCGGTGGCTTCCGCTGGCCCCTGTGCAAGTACCCAGAGGGAACTGAGCCCCTGGCGCAGACATGGTGGAGGTGCAAGGCGGGGCCTAGTCATCAGCCTGCACTGAGACCAGGCTGGGTTTCCTGGGCCAAGCCCGGTTCTTTTCTGTACCAGAGAGGAGCAATGGCCTGGGGCACAATGGAGTTGGGGGAGGAGTCGGGATAATGATTCGGGAGGATGTCTGGGCATTTCCAACTTTGCATTTAGATTGAAGCAGGACAGACAGCCTCACAAACTGCATGGGAGTGCATGTGTGTGTGCACATGGGGAGATGATCCTGGGCCTTGGTCATTCCTGACAGTGGTATTCGTGTAATGAGGCTGTGGCCCCAGGACGGGCCCAGCCCAGGGCTGGCCTCAGTCACCTGGAGCAGAAAAGGTAGAAAGAAGAAGCAGGAGGCACTGAGGCCTGTACTGTGCCAGGCAGTCTGAGCATCTCAGATAGAGGAGGCACCATGCCCACCTGCTGGTGTGGCGTGAAACTTACTCCTCTCAGGGAGGTGAGAACAGTGCAGGAGCACCTTAAGAGACCATTGTAGGACTAAAGGACACAATAAAGCCGTGGAGGTGTGTGGTACAAAATCTAACTCTTGTGGGAATACCAAGAAGTGGGAATAGGCCTAAATATGTTCGCCTTAGTCTGGAAAGGCCCTGAGATAGAGGACAGACATCAGCTAGACCTGGAAAGGAGCTTGGAAACACAACGCAGGTGAGTTCAGCAAACAGGACCCAACTATCTTGATCCTAAAATTAAAGGGTGGCAGACCTCCCGCCAACATACAGAAAAGGCTAAAATAATGGCTTACCCTCTTAAAATAATTTTTTGGGGGTATATTTTTCCAAACACCCTGGCTCCACTTGTATGCGCATAGATGACAGAATTAATGAAGTAATGGGAGAATATTAATGGAAAAACTTGGAAACCATCGATCACAGCTTAGCTTTTTGCTCATGGTTGTGTTTTCAGTACTCTGATTTACGCTGCACACTTATTTGCATCTAACATTTCCAGGCAGCCTTAGACATCTAGTATAGTCTCGGTAATCTTGCTCCTTGTTCCATGAAGGAGATAAGGCCTCTCGTGGTGCTGTGGCCCCTGGGCCTGCTGACCTGCCCGCCTGGGGCTCTCCCTCCTGCAGAACAGAGCGAGTGCATCATTGCCAATCCCGCCTTCGTGGTCTACTCCTCCGTAGTCTCCTTCTATGCGCCCTTCATTGTCACACTGCTCGTCTATATCAAGATCTACATGGTCCTCCGGAGGCGCCGAAAGCGGGTCAACACCAAGCGCAGCAGCCGGGCTTTCAGGGCCAACCTGAAGGCCCCACTCAAGGTCCCGAGATCCCCCTCCCCTCCAATGTCCCCACCTAACTAACCATCACCCAGGGGACTGGTCGTCTGCTCATTGGGGGCCTAGGATACCGCAGCAGGAGGGGGTCCAGGCTGCAGGTGCTCCGAGGAGCTGGGCAGGCCAGATTCCAAAGGCGTGGACCTCAGCGGAGCAACTTGAACCTCCAGGAGTGGGAGGTGTCAAGGGTGGCGGCGGAGACCTGGGAGGAGAGGACTTGGCTTGGAGATCTTTGTCTGAATGCAGCAGCCCTTGGCACCCTCCTGGGCTCCTTTCCCTCTCCTCCCTTCATTTTTCTTTCCTCACTCTGGCCCCTGTCTCCCTTCCCTGCCCACTAATGCCTTCATCCCATGTCCTCTACCATCCACACTCTCCACCCTCCCCTCTGTGCACACCTCCTCCCCGCCCCCCTGCTCTTTCCTACTTCCCTACTCTGCCCCTCTTTCATCCGCTCTCTTATGTCTTATGAATTCTCCCCTCTGCTTAGTTCCCTCTGAGAAAGACAGTATGTAGGCATGGAAAGAACAAGAGCTTTGGGGTTAGACACAACAGATTCAAATCCTGGCACCACCACTTTTTTGCTGAGTGACCTTGGGCAACTTGCTTAACTTCTCTGAGCCTCAGTTTCCTCATCTGTTAAATGGGAATCATAATGCCAACCTCACAGGGTGGTCGTCAGGATTCACTGTGACAGGGATGTGAGCGTGCCTATCATGGTGCCAGACCCTTAGCAGGTGCTCCATAAAAGTCAGGGCCCATTTGTCCCTCATCCTGCCCACCTGTTCTCATCACAGTGCTGATGTTCTCCCTTGCCTCGATTGCCTCCTCAGGCCCCTACCCTCCTGTCCTCTGCCCTCTCTGAGACTCTATGTCCAGTCTGACTACCCCACATTGGGTTACTGTCCTCACTCTCCTCCCCATCGTGACCCGTGTGCTGGCTCACTCCACAGGGCAGCTGCACTCACCCCGAGGACATGAAACTCTGCACCGTTATCATGAAGTCTAATGGCAGTTTCCCAGTGAACAGGCGGAGAGTGGTAAGTGTACAGGCCAAGATACAGAGCCAGGTCTCTCTGCACCTAGGCAAACCCACCTGCCATGGTCCTCAGAGACCTCACCGGCCGGTTAAAGGGAGACGCACCTCCCGGGATCCCTCACTTTGCCTCTGCTGAGGCCAGGCTCACCATGCACACCTCACAACAGGCGAGGAGCAAGACAGCTTGATTCTGCAAGGCACAGAGAGGTACCCCTAGCACAAGAAAATGGTTGGGATAAAGGACTTGGCCATAGTAACGTGATATAAACAAGAATGGCTACTGTCATTAACTGAACACCTACCATGTTCGTATTATCTCATCAAATCCTCACAGCAACCCTGGAGGTAAGCCTTATTGACCTTATTGATCTTCATCTTACAGAAGAGGAAACGGAGGCTCAGAGAGGTTAGGTAACTCACCCAAGGCTAAACAGTTAGTAAGAGGCATATTTAAGCCTAGACTTATGGAACTTTGAAATCCATGTCTCTGCTGTGCTTTCCACTTGCATGTGCTGCCTTGCTACAGGCAGGTTCTGGGGGAGGGCGGAACAGAGCAGCCAGGGTGTGTGTATGTATGTGGGGTGGGGGGGGCTGGTGGCGAAGTGCAGCCTCTACGCAGAGCCGAGAGGCGCAGAATCACAGCAGACCCCAGGCTCTGCTCAGTGGTAGTAGCACCAGGGTCCAGGCAGCAGGCATCCTATCACCCAGGGTGGCCCGAGGAACCCACCAAGGGTCGTACATGACATCCAAGTCAAGTGTCCTCAGGAGGCACGGCCCCCACCGTTCACCTGCACAGCAAGGCCAGGACTCAAAAGAGCCGTTTATGAGATAGGTGCCAAAACAGGGACTCGGGATTGGGACTGAGGTAGCATCGCAGTCATACCACCTGGGCATATAGAGAGGCTGCACTGAGGCCTGGGACAAGAGAGCCTAAGGGAGAACATGGGAGGGCCCTGAGTAGAAGGCCGTCCAGGTCAGCCTCGCAGGGAGGGTGCGGGGGCCCAGGGGCTAGCCCTTTTCTCCTGGATCAGTCTACCAGGAGAAATGGAGCCCACGTGGGCGTGCTGGTACAGATGCTTCGGGTCAGCTGGGCAGGAAGAACAGGGGTGCCCTCCATGTATTTAGAACATGAACTCCTGGCAGCAGGCACTGAGCATCAATCAGGCCCTGAATGTCAATTAGCAATTTATCCCCAGCAGCCAGCTTGGCGCCGGGCACTAAGCTGGCACTCAGTAAGTGTTGCCCAGTTAATAAAAGAGAAGTGCTTGGGTAGCAAGCCCCCACAAAATGGTGGTGGGGTTACTGAGGCTGCATAACGATTGCTCTGGGAAGGGGGCCTGGGATGGTCCCGCAGGCAGGGACTGCTGTGGGTTTTTGGTCCTGTACCCAGACAGTCCCTGCTTCCCAGAGATCATCCTGCAGGGTGACCTGTGGTGTTTGCAGGAGTCTACAGAGGAAGACAGGGGAGGTCCGGGGGCCAGGTGAGGCCAGGTGAGGCTGGGTGGCCGATGCCTGAGAACTTGCCTGGCTTCACCTAGAACTCTCTGCCTCATGTAGGAGGCTGCCCGCCGAGCTCAGGAGCTAGAGATGGAGATGCTCTCCAGCACCAGCCCACCTGAGAGGACCCGGTACAGCCCCATCCCGCCCAGCCACCACCAGCTGACCCTCCCCGACCCATCCCACCACGGCCTCCACAGCACTCCTGACAGCCCCGCCAAACCAGAGAAGAATGGGCATTCCAAAGACCACCCGAAGATTGCCAAGATCTTTGAGATCCAGTCCATGCCCAACGGCAAAACTCGGACCTCACTCAAGACCCTGAGCCGCAGGAAGCTGTCTCAGCAGAAGGAGAAGAAAGCCACCCAGATGCTCGCCATCGTTCTCGGTGAGTCTGCCCTTGCCTCGCTGCTGGCCACAGCCCAGCTCTGCGCAGCCCTGGCTGAGGGAAGGGCCCTTTACAGAGGTTCCGTTACCTGTCGCCCCCTTCTGAAGCATGGCTGGGGGGTCACGGAACTGGCACTTTCTCAGGCATAGGCCAAGGCCACGGATGCACCTGTCAGGTAGAGCCTTTAATTCTGCTCAGTTGACAGATGGAGAAACTGAGGTTTGAGTGGTCCTATAACTTGAGCGAGGATGACCCAGGATTTAACCTCAGGCAGTTTGACTCCAGAGTCTCAACTTGACCAATCTACCATAATGACCCTCGAGAGCCTCATGACCCTAGACAAGGGACATTCTCTCTCTAGTCCCTTCAGCAGAGTAGGCTACTTCTCAGGGTTGTTGTGGGTCATCAAGTGGTAGCCGGTGGTAAAAGCGTTTTAGAAACTGCTAAACAGTGCACACTGGTGTTATCATTATGGTCTTTGTTAATATTGCTATTGTTGAGGAATTGGGAAATTCAGTTCACTTACGTTCAACCAAGACCTGTTGGAGCAGAGCTGCGAATAAAAGGGGGGCTGTAAAGAGGGGCCTGACCAAAATGAGGGCATGACCTTGTCAGCAAGGCAAGGCTTTCAAATAAAAGTTCTCCTAGGAAACGAGATAATAAAGGTAAAAAATCGAGGGCTGGACTGTGGGTGATTGGGAACGGGAGGGACTGATGTGAGCCTGTCTGCCATGTGGCACCCAGGGTAGTGTGTGATACCTCCCATGCCTACCATCCCCTTTGGCCTCCTGACAGTCCTGTGATGTGAGTGGCGCAGGTGTGATAAGAGCACGCGGTCACAGCAGGATAAGAGACCAGCTCTTGATCATGCAGCCAGGAGCGACAGGGCAGGGTTCAAGCCAAGTCCTCTGCTCTAGGCATGGGCTCTCTCTCTGCTCTGTGGTCCTGCCCTTTCCAGGAACCTCTCCACCCCCAGGGACTCCCAGTGTGTCTGTTGGGCACTCCATGCACACGATGCCTTCACACCAAGGGTTCTCCCTAGCAGGTGGTCCTGAGTTAGGCAGAGTGGGTGAGACAGACATCCGTCTCTATGACAGCACAAGTCCCAAGGTTTGGGCCAGGGTCTGCGGCACACCATCCATGTGCCCACTGAGCGTGAGCCACCCCGGCTCAGCCTCGCCCTGGCCCTGCGGCCAGCCTGACTGTCCCCCTCTCCCCCAGGCGTGTTCATCATCTGCTGGCTGCCTTTCTTCATCACACACATCCTGAACATTCACTGTGACTGCAACATCCCACCCGTCTTGTACAGCGCCTTCACGTGGCTGGGCTATGTCAACAGCGCCGTGAACCCCATCATCTACACGACCTTCAACATCGAGTTCCGCAAAGCCTTCATGAAGATCCTCCATTGCTGACCCTGCTGCCCACCCTCACAGCACCCTGCTGCCCACCTCCTGCCCGGGCCAGCCCGGCCTCAGCGCCTGGGAGCCGTGGGCAGGAGGACGCTGGGGCGCGGACGGGGCTTGGCCTTCTCTTCCCCCGGAAGGCCCTGCAGTGTTAGCTTGGCACCATGCCCTTTCCTGCCGCACACCCTCACTCTGCCAGGGTAGTGTAGAGAGCCAGGCATGGTGCCAGCCAGGGGCAGCTCAGAGTTCCCCTCCCAGCTGCAGCGCCCCTTTCCTTGGCACCAAAGACGCAGCCTCCTTCTCTGACCTTTTTCTGGGGCTCTGGGGTGGCTAAGGCCAGAGTCTGGGCTCAGAGTCTGTGCCCTCCGTTGGGCTCAGCCTGGCCTCCATGGGTTTTGCTGGATCGGGCAGTGTGGGGGATGGAGTTTACAGCCCACATGGTCCACACCAGGAAAGCCAGATCTCTTGCCAAGGGCCCAGGTAACTTCAGTCTGGGGAGATCCATGTAAATACCAGACCACACGATGAACCCCAGAGAAGCCCAAGCCAAAAATCTCTACTCCCTCTCCCACCCGACAGGGGCCTCTGTTTCCCAGAGCAGTGGGTCCTACCCCGCCTCGCTAGCTCCACACCCCCTGAGGAGAGGAACCCCACCCCTAAGCCTCCTGATGGACTCAGGTGCACCCCTTCTCTTAGCAAATGTTAGGCCAGCCTGGGGGCAGCTGGGGAAGGTGGCTTATGACTATGTCTGGGGCCTGGGTTGGGGTATCTGAGGTTCTTTGGGGGACTGCCTCCTGCCACACTCTGCCACAAAACCACTTTCCTTTTCTCTTCCTTTCGCCTCTTCTCTTTCCCCTTCCCCTTCCTTTTCCACTGCCTCCGCCTTAGAGGAGCCTGTAGTTAAGAGGCAGCTGAATACCATTTGGCCGGCCTGGCCCTGCCCTGAGGGAGTAGGGGAAGCTGCAGCTTGGGGAGCCCCCCGGGTCCCAGACTCTGTAACATCACTACACATGCTCCAAACTAATAAAACTTTGACAAGAGTCACTTCCAAGGCCCCTCGGGTACAAGGGCGCAGTGCCACCTTCGTCCTCCACATCAAGTATAGGAAAGCCCTGTGTCTGTGCTGGGGATAGAGTTGGAGAGGCCTCCTGAAGACCCTCCTCAAAAGGGTGACCCTGACCCCGGCCATCAGGGTGGCAGGACTTTGGGGGAAAGGAGAAAAGCTGCTCCAGGAGGACCAAGGAGAAGCTGTGTGTGCCTGTGTGCCTCTGCCCCGTCCCCACCCTCTGTCCTGTCCTCCAGCGCCGCCAGGAGCGTTCTCAGTCCTGCGATTGGGTGGGCCTGACCCTCAACAGTCAACTAAACGAAGATGGTAGGGGAGAGCGTTTCCCATGGGAATCCACGCACACCCAGAGCTCCGCTAGTCGCCAAATCAGCAGGGGCGCACCAGAGGGCAGCCCAGCTGTCCCTGTTCCTGCCTCCTCTTTCCCAGGTCCTGGCACTTCTGAAGGACCCATCCTTAGTCCTCTTGCCACCAGGGCAGAGCAGGGCTCCAAGGATAGGGTGGCCTTCGAGGTGCCGGCAGTGCTGTGTCTGTGTCTGCTCCTTGCCCTGTCTTCTATATCGCATCAGGACCCCCTTCCTCTGGGGCAGTTGGGGTGGCAAGGAGGCCTTGAGTGATGTGGCCCCCCTCCTTTTGGCCTCCAGGCCAGTCACAGGTCCAAGCCTTCTGGGGCCACCACTTGGCACTGGCCCAACAACAGAAATTTGGCTTTTTAAAAGTGAAATATAAATTAATCCAGTGAAGGAGGACTATTCTTACCACCTTGAGGATAACAGCAGTGATGACAAACAAGGTGCCAGCACCCACGGGCTCAGGCTCTGGGGAGCTGTCAGGGCACAATTTGCATACTAAATACAATATTTTTAGCACCAAAGTTTGGAGCACTTAACTTGCCCTGAACACTTAATTATGGACTTCGATCTTCTCCCTGAACCCGAATGTAGCTCTGAGCCCTTGAACGGGCTTCTGTCCCCAGGAGCACCCGGATTCCAGGAGGTGGGCAAAATAGCTCCCTCCTCTAGCTCAGGGGGTCAGTAACCTAGTGACCACCTCCAGGAGAAGACACCAGACCCCCAAGGGGGCTAGAAACCCCAGGGACCTCTCAGCTGCTGATACCCATGCCATAGACAACATGCACGTGCACGCGCGCGCACACACACAGCACACTCACACTTATACACACACACACAACACATTCAGTCTATGAAAGATCTTGACCTGGAGGGAGCTTAAAATTTCATTTTCCCCATTAGAAATCTTATGAGGTCACACAGGTTTAGTAGGTGTGGGAATTGGAAGAGATGACAACGGGAGGGAGAGAGAAAAAGAGAAAGGAAGGAAGGAAAGAAGGGTGGGAGGGAGGGAAGGAGGAAAGGAACGCAAGAGGGAGGGAAGGCAACCTCACAGCAGCTTTGGAAGGGCTCTGGCAGAGAGAAGAGGGGAAGAGGGCAGGCATGGGCGGGAGGCGGGGCTGAGGAAAGTTGCCCACAGCTGTCATGAAGCTTCAAGTCTATCTGCCAGACAGCAGATTGACAGCTAGAGTGGGCAGGGGGAGGGCTGGTCTCCACCCCCTCCCCCCTCAGTACTTCAGGGGCAAAGGAATGGGGGTGGGGCCCAGGAACGTCAAGGTGGAAGGGGGCGGCCCTGCTCTGGCTCCTTCCCAAGAGGCCCTAACCATGGCCCCTTTGCTCTGACGGCGAGGGCGGAAAGACCGCCAGAGGCCGGGCGGCCACAGCCCGCTGATTTTCTGTTCTCTCTGCTTTCTCCGTGCCTGTCTTTCTCACAGAATGCTTTTACATCAAAGGATCGTTCATCTGCCTGTACAGCATGTGGAGTCTAACCCCCATCTCCCCAAACCACTCCCAGAGCTCAGCAAGGAAGCACCACTTCAGCAGTGAGCTTTTCTGGTCAGGCATAGCTGGGCACTTTGCATATGGCCTCTCAGATGTCCACATGTGGCCGCAAGGCTTCAAAGCTTCAGACCCTTATTCTTCCCCTAGTGGGTTCTGGTGGCCACAGGCTGAGGAGATGTCCCGGGAATTGGAAAGGCGTGCAGTGCAGGAGAAACGGTCGCTCCATCCATCCATCCATGCACCCAGCCATTGTCTTAGGGAATACTTATTGGCCAACTATTGTGTGCCAGGCCCTGAGCAAGGTGCTGGGAATACAACAAAGCCCCGCCTTCATGGAGTTCACTGTCCAATGCACAATGGGCGTTCATCCAACAATCACACAATAACTATAAGGGCTTCCTATTTCCCATGGCAGAGCCCTAGCTGGGTGTGGAGACAACTGCCATGGACATGTGCTGCCCGGTTCCTGGGCACCATTTACCTAGACGATGTGGGATGCAGCAGCCCTGGCGTGCCTTGGCCTGGAACAAGTAGGTGGGGAACTGGTGAGGACAAGAAGAGTTCTCAGAGGACTTGCTGAATGTGGGGCAGGCGGTCCCCAAAAGAAGGGACTGCAGATCTCGTTTCCCTGGTGCAGCCGGGGGCAGAACAGGGGCAGTCAGTTGCAGCAACCAGGGATGGTGAGGACCGGCCTGCCTTGGGGGCGTGTTCAGTGTGTCCACCTACCTGAATTCCTTCCCACACCATCCCTGTCCCTGGGATGCATGACCCAGCCCTGTGCCCCACTGCCTCCCTGCCTTCCCGGCCCCGGGCCCCAGGCTGTGTCTATGCAGGGCCACTGTGGGCCTCGCCCCATGTGATCTCCTCATAACCCAGGGGTCTGCCCATACGATCCCCCATTAGAGAGGAGAAGCCTCTCTCGCACAGAGGGCGGTTGCCTGGGGGACAGGGCTCGCCTTTGAACCCAGGTGTTCTGACTATATGTTATCCATTCCACCTGACTAGCCCTGAGCGAAGCTGGAGGAGGCTAGCAGAGTCAGAAGACTTAAAAAAAAAAAAAAAAGGAAGAGAGAAAAAGAAAAACCATTTGGGACTAGAATTATAGGATGCCGCCCTAAGGATGCCTGTGAATAGCCTGACAACCATTTTGGCTGCTTGAGCAAATGAGTGTGTATGTGTGTGGGGGTGGGGGGGGT
>NW_017731787.1:549497-590331 GCF_001890085.2 Hipposideros armiger
AGATCAGGGGTTGCTGTTTTTAGTGCAGTTTCAGTAATAGGAGGCCAGAATCTGGGTATCCTGTGCCCGACGGTCTCCTCTTGCCAACCAGGGGCCCTTGGCTCTGGTTCTGGGGGTGGGGGTGGGGGAGGAAATGCTGTGGGACCACTGCACTTGCTTGAACTGTCTTCCAACCTTCCCCTTGGCTTCTGTCCTGTGACCTGGAGATGCGTGTGAGGCTGGAGCAGGGGAGGCAGCTTCCCGGGCACCTTAGGGGCAGATGCTGTGGGTGAAGTGAAGGGTGGGGGTTAGGCAAGGGGAGGGAGGTGGCGCCACTTGGGGTATGGGGAGGGGCTGGGGCGTCTGCAGGAAAAGAGCTCCGGCAGGCACACCTGGGTTTTCCTAACCAGACCCAACCCCAGACACTGTCCTGTTGGCTCCATGAGAGTGTCGTCTACAGCAGCCAGGCTCCACACTGTGACCAGGGCAGGGAAAGGCTGGAGTAGGCAAGAGAGGGAGGAAATGGCCTGAGGAGACAAGCGCCACAGCAGGTGCTGCTTTGCCATCTAGAGCCTGAGCGAAAAGCACAGCAGAAAACTGGCCCTGGCCCTGTTCCCCACCCAGCCTCAGGTCCCTCCCCTCCTCGCCGGCCTCCCTCCGCCTTCCTTCCCACAGTTGCGATATTCATCCTCCCGCCCTCCTCTCTGTGCAGGCTGAGCCCTCACACTGCCTTTGCCCATCTGGCGGTAGAGCAGAGTCCACATCAGCCCTGGACCATTCCTTCCCCTGGGGGATGCAGACATGGCCACCTGGCGTTGCTGAAATTGACCCCACTGTCTGGCTCTTGGGGCTTGGGGTACTCCAATCCCGATGGCTATCGCAGCTGTGTGTCAGTGGGCACGACCCACTAGTGGGGCTTGACCCAGCCCTACTGCTGACCTGACACTATTTTAGGCATGTTTGAAAGGGTGTTGGTGTCACAGCCCACACTAAGGCACTGCAGGAGAGCCGCCCCTGCCTCCCCTGGATAGACTGGCAAAGGAAAATTGGCAGTGGCTTCTATGCGCATCCTGTCAAAAGGGTCCCAAAAAGCTGGCTTGTCTGTGCCCCCTTCCGAGAGAAAAATTCCCCTGACTTGGGAGAAGCTATAAGAAACGAATGTGTTGAATGTTTACTCACTGCTTTGCCCTTTGACACACAAGGTATCTGACTCAATTATTACCACTAGCCAGTGAGAATAAGCATTATGGCTGTGAGATGATGCAGCCAAGGCTCAGAAAGGTGCAGCAGCTAAGGTCACATCCTAGTGGATGGCACAGCAGGATTTGCACCCAGGTCTGCCCTGCTTCAAAGCCCGTGTCTTTCCGCTACACAGCCCCCCAGAGCTTCCCTCCCCTGCCTCAGCCCAAGCTGGCAACTATCCTCTGTCCCTATGTTACAGCAACAACCCTGCAGCCATAATTTTTTTTTTTAAGATTTTTATTGGGGAATTGGGGGATGGGAACAGCGCTGGGTAATTGGGGGAAGGGGAACAGACAAGTTGCTGTCCTTTTGTTCTTCAGTCTTGTTGTGGAGGTTGCTGCTTCACTGGCCCAAGTTGGCACCATCATTGCGCTCTTCCCAGGTGAGGCAGATCAGTTGCTGACTTCTGGATGGCCGCTCACTGCAGCTGCTGGCCGCTCAAGCTGGCTGCTGGCCGCTCACGCTGGCTGCTGGCTACATATGGTAGCCCATGGCAACCCACTGCAGCAGGGGCTGCAGCCTACGCCGTCGCCGGCGACTCACGGCAGCCCAGCTGCAGGTTGAGCTGTTGTTCAGCATCTTAGCTGTAGAGGGCAGTGTCACTGGCCCTCACATGTGGGATCCGAACCGGGGTCCTCTGGTGTCCCAAGCCAGTTCTTAACCATCGCGCCACTTGGCTGGCCCCCTGCTGCCATAACTTAGTTCAGCAAGCTTGGAGGGCATGCTGAGGGAGAGCTGCATGGAATGCAGAAATCAGCCAAGGCAGTGAGGAAGCTCACCCTAAGCAAGGCAGGGGCTTTCTGAACCTCGCTGCAGCGGGTGTTGGTACAGGGTGCCCATCTCCAGCTGAGCAATCAGAGGAGGCTTCAGGGGCGGGGGCAGGGGCAGGCAAGCTGGGTCTTGAAGAGTACAGACTGCACTGTCCACTAGCCACATGGGGCTGCTTAAATTTAACTTACTGAAATTAAAACTTTGGTTCTTCGGTGGCACTAGCCACATTCTAAGTGCTCAATAGCACATGGACCTGGTGGCCGTCCTTTTGAACAGTTGCGGATGGAGAAGGTTTCAACCCTCTCTGAAAGTTCTGTTGGACAGGCTAGTCTAGAATGACTCCTATGTTAGGGGTTTGGGTGCCTTCCACTCAAATTGGGTGGGGAAGGGTGAGGAGCAAGCTTGTGGAGGGGAAGGGAATGCTCGCTCAGTTTGGGACACGTTGAGCTGAAAAGGTCAATAGGAAATGCCCAAGTGGAAATGCCCAGTAGGAAATTGAGGAATTCCTATCCTCCTCCACCCCAATCTCCCCTAAACAGGGTTTGAAATTCAACTAGATACCCTTTCCTTGGGAATTTCAAGGGCCTCCCTAAAATCCCATTCTAAACATCCCTAGGAGACCACTAGAAGGCAGCTGTGTTGAAATGGGATCAAGGCAGATGCTGTGTGTCTATATGGGCCTGTGTCTGGAAAGGGATGGCTTGAGAAGGGAGAAGGTGCTAGTACACAATGAAGGGGCTATGTTGGCCCGAAACCCCTACCTCAAGTTACCTCTGAGGAAGTAGAGGAAGCGAGGGTCTTAGGATCTCAGCCTGGACCTCAGGATCAAAATGACTGCATCTCTATGGGATCCCTACCATTCATAGGACAATCGATGTAAAAGGATCATTTACCTTTGCTAACTCCTTTCTTCAAGGTCTTTCCTCAGACTCTTTCCAACAGAATAAGTCAGACCACAGTGACCCCTGTAGTTCAGTCCTGACCATTCCCATGGGTTGATTTTGAGCTTACCAGCTGTGAACATGTAGCCCATATTCCCTTCTCTAGCTCGTGCAGAATCCCAGACCTCAGGGTGCAAGAAGAAAACAGCACTGTGCGCCCCCCCCCCATCTTCCACTCCAGTGTGTTCTAGGGAAGACAGAACCCCCAGGAGTGCTTTTAACTCCAAGTCTTGCCTAAGGCTCAGTCTCAGGGACAACAAGGAGAATGGGCCAGGCAGCTTACAGGAAAGTCGGAGGACGGGACAGTCTACTGAGTGCTCCCTGCCCCAGTCCTCAGGAATCCCCACTCATCCAACGGAAGAGAAAAAGGCCGCCAGCTTGGGCTGCTGGCCAACGACTGTCTTTATGAGTACATGTAGGAAGGGCACAGAGAAACACCACCTGACGTCCCCTGGTGGTTGTTCTCAGCCATGGCTGCTCTCCAGCTAACGCCAGGATGCCACCCCAGAGATTCTGGATTAATTGGTTAGTGGTAGGGCCAGGTAGGTATTTAATAAGCCCCTCCATCTGTCCCTCACCCCCCACACTCCTCACTCAGGAGATTCTAATGTGCAGACTTGATTTACAGCTGTTGCTCTGGGGCACAGCCCAGCTCAGGGCTGCTCTCTGTGCAGGCCATAGGCTGTGGCATGGTGGGGTGAATTGTCCAGGGCTCATGAGGCCGGCACCACAAAGTGGCAGGTTGCCTCTGCTCCTCCCCTCTCATCCCACAGTGATATGAGGCTGCTGACTGGTAGCCCTGCACCCAGCCCAGGAGGAAGGCACACAACGGTGGGCCTGCCAACTGGCTGAATTTGGAGCTGGCCATTAGTTGGGGCAGAATAGTCCTTTTCTGTGACAATTACAAAACATCCTTGAGTTAGAGGGGCTGTTCCGGTAGTGTGGAAGGATAGAGAGGAGCAGGACAGGACCCCCAGACTATCCATCGTGCCCCGGCCCACAGCCCCGCCTCACCCTCTTCTATTGCTTGGCAACCCTGGCAGAGCCAGAGAGGACGAAGATGCTGGCTGGCCGCTGAGCCAGGGCCCAGTCACGTGGGGTTAATAGGAGCAGCCCCAGCCCCGTCCCAACCTGCCCACAAACAGCAGGCCAGGCCAGCCGATGGGTAGCCAGGGTGTGGTCACAGGAGAGCGCGCCCCATGAGCTGCTGCTGGAGAGAAAAGGCCCTGCCCTGCAAATACTACATGGAGCCCAGATGACCCCCCTCACTCTCACCACCCTGCCCAACTCTGCCCCTGCCTCCTTCCCCTGTGTGAACTCACACACACGTATCTCACACACACGTATCTCTCTCACACACATACACGCACACACTCACCCCACACACATAACACACACACGTATCTCACACACACACACAGGTATCACACATGCACACACATACAACACACACACACACACACACACACACACACACCACACCACACCATACTAACATTATTGGCCCCTATATGTAACCCAGCCACACAGGCCAGTCCATCTCTAAAGGGGAGACTCAAATCCATAGCTTTATTGACTTCAGGGTTTGAAACCTCGCCATGTAACTGGACGTAGCAAAGGGTGGGGTAGGGAGACCAGGGACCATGTCCCAATAGGCTCACTCATGGGCATTTGGAGCACACCCTTCCTTCAGCCCCAGAGACTGTGCGGGAGACCCAGGCAAAGGGACCAGGACCACCAGGAAGGTGTGGTCAGTATAACAACAGGAGGCTGACTGGGGCTTTACATGGTAAGTAGGATTGCCTTTGAACCTTTAGCTCCTGCCCTTTGCACAAAGCACAGGTGTCTGGCTCTCCCAGCCCTACCCAGGTAAGGGGCCAAGCACACAGACCTGAGCTGGGAGGGCACACTTCTGTCTCCTCTGTGCCTCCTTTTGTCTGCAGATGGTTCCTTGGAGCCCAAGGGCAAGTGGCAAAAGGTGGCAGGCGTCTTGGGAATGAAGAGGGAATTCACTTTGGGGGCTTGAGTCCAGGTACAGCAAGAGGAGGCGGCCAGGGGTCTGCTAGAGATGCGCTTGGAGCTTTCTAAGCTGGGTACTTGCCCCAGCTAGAACCTCAGCATACCTCTCCCTGTCCTCCATCACCCAGGAAGCAAGTTTCCTATTTCCTCTCAAGGATGAAGGGGCAGGTGGCAAGCACAGGGAAGGGGCTGCCTGAAGCCCAGTTCATTTCCACCAACCCCTTTTCCTTCTGGTAAGGAGACCCCAGGTTGTCTACACTTCCGTCTGGTCTCCAGGCTCAGCACTGCCCAGAATGGCCAGTGAGGGCTCCTTGCCCTCTAGGAAGGCCACGATGCTCTGCTTTTGGCTCCGGAGGGCCAGCTGCAGGGGTGTACAGCCAACTCCATCTTGGATGTCCAGCTGGGCACCAGCTTTGACCAGCACTTTGAGGATGGCCATGTTGCCCTTGAGGGCTGCCAGATGGGCAGGTGTCCAGCCCACCTTGTTGCGGACATGGACATCTGCGCGGTGCTCCAGGAGGTTGATGACGCTCAGGAAGGCACCCCTCTGCACGGCCAGGTGGAGGGGTGTCCAGCCTGACTGCTCGGCAGCATTGGCGTCAGCCCCACATTGCAGCAGTGCTGCCACCATCACCTCCTCCCCATGGCGGGCAGCCAGGTGCAGGGGAGTCCAGCTCATGCTTCCGGGAGCCTCTAAGTCTGCGTGGCTCTCAGCCAGCAGGTGGACAATCTCCAGGTGGCCCTTGTAGGCTGCTAGATGCAGGGGTGTCCAGCCCTGCTGGGTGGGCAGCTCGAGGCTGGCCCCATACCTGAGCAGCATCTTACAGATAAGGTACCTGCCCCAGGCAGCTGCGGTGTGTAGTGGGCTGTAGCCATTCTGGTCAAGGGCATCAGGGGCTGCCCCATTCTTCAGCAGGTGTTGGACGGCCCTCACTTTGCCTCGTTCCACCGCCAGGTGCAGTGGTGTCCTCAGGTTTCTCTGGTGAGCATCTAACTCCGCCCCTTGGCCTGTCAGCAGCTTGACCAAGCTGAAGTGGCCAAAGTAGGCAGCCACGTGGAGAGGGGTCTTGCCTTCAGCCTCACACAGGTTGGGGTCAGCTTGACGGGAGACCAGAAGCCGTGCCACATTCTCAAAGTTGTTCTGCGCAGCCAGGTGGAGTGGGGTCCACCCCTCATGCTCCTGGGCATCCACACAGGCTCCATGGTCAAGGAGCAGACGGGCGGTGCGGTCATCCCCATTCTGAGCTGCAAAGTGCAGTGGGGCCCAGCCATCCTCATCTGCCAGATTGGCGTCGGCGCCATGCTCCAGGAGCAGAGCGCAGAGGTCCGGCTGCTGGTCCTGGGCGGCGATGAGGAGGGCTGTGTAGCCGCAGGCTGTTTGGCAGTCCACGTCGACCTCGTGAGCCAGCAGCAGCCTCACCTGCTCCACGCTGCCCTGTGCCACCAGGAAGTGGAGGGGTGTGACCTTGTTCTCATAGACGCGCAGCTCCTCATCGCTTGGCACCAGGCTCTCACTGTCTGAGAGCTGCAGAAGCTGCTTTAAGTAGTCTCCTGAGTCTGTTGGGAGAGAGATGGGGTTGCAAAAAGGACCTCTGACCTGTCTAGACGTCATTTTGGCCATCCCCCTGCCTTCTGCACAGATCTCTCTGCAGGCTCCACTATCCTAGAGAACTGAGTCTGGTAGTTCTTCCCATAAGGATGAGGCAGAAAGAGACTGGGGTGCAAATTCTGACCCATCCCTGGCATGTGACCTTAGTCAATCTCTGCCTCTTTGAACTCCCAGGTCCTAATCCATAAAGGAGATGCAAGGTCCACCTCATACTATCATTGTGAGATCAAGTTATGTAGGTAAGACCTTTCAGAGGCGTACTTGGCACAAAGTAAGTAAATGAACGTTGAAAGGAATTTGTGGAGGATCTCTATGATCTGAACTCCTCCTGAGACCCACTTCTTCCTGCTCTACCCAGAGATGTATTAGAATTAAAAGCAACAATTTCCAAAACAAACAAACAAACAAACAAAACATCACTGCCAGGCCACCTCCTCCCCGAGATTCTGATTTAATAGGTAGCCCAAGCAACAATATATATATTTTTTCATTCCCCAAGTAATTCTAATGTGCAGCCAGGTGAAAGCCAATGCTCTACCCTCTAGGCCAGCAAGGGGGGAGCTGGCCTTGCGAGAGCACAGACCTGAAGGGAAAGCGGGGCCAGGACCCCCAAGGGCATGGGCATTTCTGGAACATGGAGCTGGGTGCCAGGAAAGGAGCACACCAGCTCCTGATTCGTGGCAGGCCTGGGGAGAGGGTGGGGGCCTGGGCAAAAGGTATGACTTGACTCCACTTCCTCCTCCGTTGTGAATATCTGGTTCCAGCTGTGGCACTCTTGACTCACCACTGTCTGTTAGCTCCTGGTTGACCTCCTCACTGACCTGGGGATGGGGAACCTGAAGACACAGGGGTGAATCAGCGGGGACAGTTCTGGTCTGTGCCATCCTCTACACCTTCCCTCTCCTCAGCACTCTCCATCAATGTCAGGATTCACATCCCACCCTGCCCTAAGAGGCCCTCTTCTATGCCATTCCTAACACCAGCTACATCTAAAGGAAAACCCTGAGCAAGGGAGACTCTGCCAGAAAAAGGTAGCTCCGGCCTTCACTTACCCTGGGGCCACATGGAGAACAGGGTGGCTCTATGGGTTCAGCCAAGAGCCCCTCACTAACCCATGGCTGGTTCCCATGTTAGGGAATGGACAGGATGGCAGGGTAATGGCATTGATGCCCACGGTGTGGAAACCTGGGAGCGCTGTCTCCCTCTGCAGGACAGGGCTCTGCTCCATCCCACACATTTAAGAGAAGGAATGCCCTTCTCAGGGGTCTAGACACGGCCATCACTAGCCCTTAGAACCCCTCTGTGCAAATTAGGAAAAGGTGTCCCCAGCAGAGTGTAGCTGGCTCCCGGTCCCCACAGACCCCCTCAGCCAGATGGCCTTGAGGAGGCCACACCTGTGCATGCATCCTGAGACCACGCCCAGTGCACTGCACTCACCTCCCAGGGCCGGCGCAGAGACGGTTTGCAGGACACCTTCCTGGCCAGGGCCTCACTCCCAGGGTCTGCCACAGGACTCTGGAGCAGAGACAGCAGCATGTCTGTCTCAATCGCGATGTCTGCTCCACGAAGGAGAGAGAGGAAAAGCAGCAAAAGGCTGGCCAGCAGTGCCTCCCCCATTTTAGATACCCTACAATTCCTGTGTTCCCTCCCTGAAATCTATTTCTGGGCTCACACACATCCATACATGTGCACCAGGAGGCAGGAAAGATGGCTCCCAGCCTGGGCTCAGTGGGGCCACATTTGGCAAGTCACTGACCCTCTGAGGGCCAGTCCTTTTTCATAAAATGGGGGGAAGGACTGGATGATCTCTAAGATGCTCACACTTACACATCTATGCATGCTGTCATAGACCCTGAAAGAGTGGGTAACCCCAAGGTCCATCCATGCCTGGGATCTCACGGTCTGGGACCATTTTACAGATGAGGACGGTGTGGTAACTGGAGAACTCAGCAGCAGCAGAGCCAGGCCCAGCTGCCTTCCCTCAACAAGGGCTTGGACTCACCTCCCACAGGGGAACACATCAACCCCCAGAGGCCAGACCACCGCAGTCCTAGGCTGCCACTGCCCCTGCTACCACCTACCCCAGTGCCATGCAGGCTTCTGTCTGCAAAGCCCTTCATTATCTCCTCTCCTGGCTCCTTCATACCCGCCCCGCCCCACCCCACTCCCCAGTCCCTGGGCGGGTAGAGCTGGATGAGAACCTGGAAAGCAGGGCCTCTTCTTTGGGTCCTGGTCCCAACAGCGCCTCATCAGATCCACCATCTGCTGGGCCTCGCCTGGCCACTCATCAGAGACAGACTGCAGGGAGGGCCTTATGCCTGTACCCACTCGGATGATGATGGTCATCATGTTGAGGCCTGTGAGAGGAGGCCCAGGCTGTGAGGGTGCTAATGGGTGGGGGTTGGGGGGAGCAGAAAGGCTGACCAGGAGGTGGGGGCTCTGAGGATTGGCAACAAGGGTTCCATAAATGCATGGTGAGTAAATAGCTAGATGGCAGGCCCACCTGAGGTTCTGATTTGAGCAAACTGAGTCTCTGGTCCAGCTCCAGCCGCTTCCCAGGCCAAGACCAGAAATGACCCTACCCTGCAGGCTGTTGCTGTCCAACGATAGCAGGACTGACCAACAGGCCTAGTAACAGACTTGACTTTCAACTTTGTTGAGTTATCCCAGTTTCCTGACAGTCTATGAGGTCAGACAATTAAGTTCGCGAACTCATCCTATAAAAAGTGCTACATACCTCCTTGCTGAATATCACTAGGGCCACCTTCAAAGTGCTCCCCTTGGGAAGCTCTGTACTGATGCCAGTGCCTACTCCACCCTTCAAAGCAATTTGGGAACTCTTTTTCTGGAATGGCCATCAGAACTGTTGTTGTATGACCTTTGATATCCTGAATGTCATCAAAATGTCTTCCTTTCAATATTTCCTTTATCTTCAGGTAAAGAAAGAAGTCATTGGGGGCCAGATCAGGTGAGTAGGGAGGGTGTTCCAATACAGTTATTTGTTTACTGGCTAAAAACTCCCTCACAGACAGTGCTGTGTGAGCTGGTGCATTGTCGTGATGCAAGAGCCATGAATTGTTGGTGAAAAGTTCAGGTTGTCTAACTGTTTCACGCAGCCTTTTCAGCACTTCCAAATAGTAAACTTGGTTAACTGTTTGTCCAGTTGGTACAAATTCATAATGAATAATCCCTCTGATGTAAAAAAAAAAAGGTTAGCAACATTGCTGCAACAAATTCATAAACTTAATTGTCAGACCTCATATGTGCCGGGGTGGGGATGGGAGATGCAGGAAGAAGTGTATTGAAAGCAGAGGAATTAGAGCCAGAAAGCCTAGTCTGGGCTGACGTTTGCCCAGCTTTTTACTATAAGGCGAGCTTTAGAAAGAAGGGGGAGGAAGGAAAGAGGGTGTGATGGGAACCCCTGAAGAGAAGATGGATCCCCCAATACAAACCAGCTACTTGTCTTGCCCCCACAAACCCTCAGCCCTCTCCACAGCCCCTCCCAGAACCCCATCTGAGGGGACCACCGCTGTCTGCTACCTGAATATGGTTTCTTCTGAATGAGGATTTCCCAGATGACAATCCCGAAGCTGCAGACAGGGGAAAATTGCTCCCTGAGTGACTTTCTCAGATATCCATGGTCACCGGTCAGGGGGGCCCCCAGAGACCACACAATCCCAGGCAAAGCCTCTCCGGCCAGGGTCCCCCTCCATACCTCCCCCTTCCACGTGGGCAGGGATGGGCCCGACCTCATCCCCGTCCTGCCCTGCCTTTTGAGTCATGGGATCCAGGCAGGGTGGTGACGACAAGCTACCTCCCGAGTATGGGGATGGAGCCCAGCCTCCCTCTCACCTGTACACATCATATTTGGGCCCTGGGGCCTTGTTACTCTCCAGGAACATCTCGGGGGGGATGTAGCTGAGGGTGCCTCGCAGAGCTGACCTCTCGATGTACTGCATCCGGGTTGACTGTTCCATCCACTTGGACAGGCCAAAGTCCGAAACCTGGGAGGAAGGCAGAGGCGGGGACAGGTGGCAACAGTCTTACCTCCAGAAAATTGCCTTGGTTTGCCAACCTTTTCCAGTACAGTGTAGCGGTTGAACATGGGCTCTCTCCCAGCTCTACCATGCACGACCTGTATGACCTTGGACAAGTTACTTATTGTCTCAGAGCCTGTTTCCTCATCTATAAAACTGAACTAACATGAGTACTTAACTCATAGCACTATTGTCTGCATTAAATGAGTAAATATGCACAATTCACTTACAACAATGCCTGGCACATAGTAAGTACTTGGTAGATGTTGTCTGTATCCAGAGGGAGTATGGCTAAAGTTGCTATCTTTGGTGAGCTTCTGTCCATCCCACCTCCGCAGGCCCTGAAGCAGTTACATCATGGATAGTCATCCCCTCTTTGCTTCCATCCATTGGTTCGTTTATGCACCGCTTGACCATTCATTGAGTGCCAGCTAGGCTGGGGACTGAGGACTGAGGACCAGGAAGCAGATAGAAAAGATGACACCCCCCCATCATGCCCATTACTGTCCTAAGTGCTTATTCAGCTAAAGGTACAGTCACTAATGAAATAGTTTCACATCTGACTATATACTTACAGTTGGGGTTAGCAATGTAAAGAGACAAGGGTACAATGAGAGTATGCAACAGGGACTTGTGGGGTGGATCAGAGAAGACCTCCCTGAGGAGGTGATGTTTAAGCCAAGAGCAAAAGATGAGAAGGTCTTTGCTACATAAAGAAGGGGTGAGGGTGTTCCTTGCAGCGGGAACAGAATATGTAAAAGCCTGGGGCACCAAAAAGATGTGGCATGAAAAAAGTGACCTTTCTTAGGGGTCATTTCACACACATCCTCACCTGAAGCAAAGACTAGGAGGGTTAGGGATTAATCTACCCACATTAGAAGTGGAAGGTTGAGGTCCAAAGAGGTTATTGCAGGCATCCTAATACCCAGCCTCATGCGTCAAATTTCACTGCTGTTCTACCTCTGTGTTAGGTGTGATCCCTGCCTTCAGTCTTTGTCCATGAAGGGAGCTGCATAAAATTCTTGACAGGCCAGTCAGGCAGGTAGATAATCCTGTTCACCTGGAGGAGGCTTCAGAGTGAAAAGGGGGCGGAGAGGTTGACCAGGGCCCTTACCTTGACATGCATGTTGCTGTCCAGGAGGATGTTGCCTGGCTTGAGGTCCAGGTGGAGCAAAGGAGGCTTAATGCTGTGAAGGAAGTTCATGGCCAGGCTGGTCTCGTGGATGATTCGGAACTTGAGATACCAGCAGAGGCTGTGGGTGGGCAGCATCTTCTCCAGGGAGCCGTTGGCCATGAATTCCATCACAATGCCCAGGGGCTGCGTGCACACCCCGTAGATGGATACAATGTGCTGAAACTTCATCTTCTCCATTTTGGTTGCTTCTTCAATGAGGCAATTCACATGGGAGCTATAGAGGGGGCGGGAGCGAGAGATGGAAGGAAGTGACCGTTAATTATAAGAGCCACTAGCAGAACACACAAACTAGGCTTGATGCCAGGCTGTGGCGACCCAGAGAAGCCTTGGGAGCTTGCGAGGTAGTAGAGGAGGAAAGAGAGACATGAAAGGATACCCAGCAGGATGTACAGGTTAGGGTCCCGATGGCCAGCAGCAATAAGACAGGAAGTAAAGGAGTTTGCAAATCTAGGAGCAAGCCCATTCTATAGAAGTGGCCACAAAAAACCTGCCATTTATTCTGGCTGTTTGTCTATATGTTTACCTCCTCCAGTAGATTGCAAGCCCCTAGAGGACCAATATCATGCCTCCACCTTCTGTTTTAAAATACCATTTATCGCCATTTGATTATGAAAATAATACATATACCTTGTAGAAAAATCTAGAGAATACAGACAGCTATAAAGAAGAAAATTAAATTGTCAGTAAATCTAATCTTCTGGAGTTGGCCCCTGTTAATATTTTAGTATATTCTTTTACAATACATTTCCAAGGTATCTCTCTCCCTTTCTCCCTTCCATTCACTCTTTCATCCACTCTCTCCCTTTCCATCACACAGTGTGGGCTGTTTTGTGGTCTGTTTTTCCCTGTTAGTATAGCCTGAGCACTTCCTTACATCCTCCTGAACCAAGGACAGTAATGACTACATGGTATTCCATTTTATGGATGACTATAATTATCCATCTTGCTACTTTCCACAGCACATTACTATGCACAGCACAATACATCTTTGTTGAATCGAACAGAAGTCAAGGCTTAAGGGGAAAGTCTTGCAAAATAATCATTTGCAAACCCTCTTGCTCTTTTCACTGTATGTGCCCAGAGAACAGTAAATATGCAAATTGTTACAGATTGTTTGGGGATTGTGGGGATGAGGATTAGGGAGGAATGACATTTTTAAAAGCACAGTATTTGCAAAGCTGTGTTGGCACTGCAGTCAGAAGCTGCTGGAAATGTGCTCACAGGGCCTCCTTGGGAAGTCAGCCAGACACTCCTGACCTCCAAGAAAAGACACCTGCTCTCCCTTGCATCTGGGCAGGTTGGCTAGTCTGGGTTTTCTTCTCTACTTCTCCACTGCTCCAGATAGCGCCCCTCCACCTCTGCAAAATGTTTTGTATGTCTCCTTGTGTCCCTTTGACTTCACAGTAACTGACACATCTGTCATGAAGTGGAAAAAAAACAAGGGATCTGAAGGCACTCTGGCCGGATTTCAAATCCCAACTTCACCACTTATTCTCTGTATGACCTTTGGCAAGTAACTTCTCTGGGCCACAGTTTCTTAACTGTGAAATGGGAACACTAGTAATTACACAATTTCCCCTTGATAACCAGACGCTTGAAAGCGTTTGCTATGCCTGTTGCCTCTCTCTTTTCCTCATCTCCCACTACCTCCTTTCATCTGGTTTCTGGTCTCAGGACTTCACTGAACAGCGGTTGCTAAGGTAACCAGCAACTCCCATAGTGTTCTAGCCTATGAACAATTTTCAGTCCTTGGTTTGCAGGTCAGATCTCTCACTCTTTTTTTCTTGAAATATTCACTGTCCTCAGCTATGTGCCAACATTTTCCAGGATTTCTCCCCCTCTCTTCCGAGTCATTTCCTCTGTTTGTTTCCTTTGCGGGCTCCTATTCTGCCACTTGACCACTAGGCCCAGTCCCAGGCCCTCTCTGTTCATCTTCTCACTCTATAGATTCTGTCTCTAGGCAATTGCAGCATCTCCAATTGGGTATTTGACACTTAATGTGTCTAAAGCTGAACTCTTGATTCTCCTCTGAAAACTGCTCCTCCCTCAGCCTTCCTCATCTCAGTGAATGGGGCGTCCATCCTCCTCGTCCTCAAAGGTCTGGATGTCATCCTTGAATCCTTTCTTCCTCTCCTTCCCGCACGCAACTCCCTCAGCACATGGTGTCAGCTCTACCTTTAAAATCTAGCAAGATTCTGACCACTTTTCACCACCTCTACTCTTTGGCACCTTGGCCCAAGCCTCCTAATTGGCCCCTCTGCTTCTCTCCTTTGTCTTCCACCATCTAGTCTCAACCCAGCAGCCAGAGTGATACTTTTAAAATGTAAGTCAGTGTATCTCACCTCTGCTCAGGACCCTTCAGTGGCTCTCTTCTCAGTCATGGTAAAAGGCAAAGCTCTTACAATGGTCTACAAAGCCCTACATGATCCCCCCCTGGGCATAGCTTCCTGATCTCATTTCCTACTCATCACTCCCTCCCTGACTCTGTTCTTGCCAAACTGGCCTCCTGCAGCTCCCCTACTATGTCAAGCATGTTCCCACCTCAGGACCTTTGCACTTGCTGTTCCCTCTGCCTGGAACACTCCTCCCTAAGAGCCACCTGGCTTGCTCCTTCTTTGTTTCAAATCTCTACTCAAATGGTACCCAATTAGTAAGGATTTCAAGTCTATATAAAATAGCAGCCTTACCCCAACTCCAGTAATCCTTCAACCCCCATACACAGATGACCAACAAATTAATATTTCTAGATCAAATGTGTTCTTGGAAGATCAGAGCATTCAACTCTCCTTAGGCATTTTAATCAAGAAAATAGCAGGTAGGTAAAAGCACTAAAGACAAATTTATTTATTTATTTATTTATTTATTTATTTATTTATTTATTGTGTTACTCCATTAGATTATAAACTCCATGAAGGAAAGACTTTGTTTTGTTCACTTGCTGCTTGGAATGAATGAATGAACATTATTCACACCTTAGCTTCAATTACGTGTAACAAATGACTCACAAATTTTAATATCATTAGCTCAGTCCTTTATTCTGAAGCCTACACGATAGTTCTTCTCAACGTGTACAAAACTGAACTCATGATCTTCCTCTCCAAACCTGGACCTCTTCTCGTGCTCCATTTATTAATTGCCAACAGTATCATTCAACAAATATTTATTGAACACCAACTACGTGCCAGGCACTGGGGCTAGAGCAGTGAACGAAACAGACACAGACTCTGCTCTCACAGAATCGACAATGCAGTGGACCCTTGTTCCTCTGGGCAAGCCAGACATAAAGTTAACCTTGGCAGTCTCTCCTCCTCATCGTGGCCCCACAGCCCGTCCAGCAACAAGTTGAGTGGAGTTTTCCCTCCTAACTATTGTGTTATCTGTTCATTTCCCTCTATCACCGACACGCCAGTCAAGACTCTATCTCTTGCTTGAATGATGACAACAGTCCCCTCACTGAACCAGCACCCACTCTACTCTTCCAGTCCATTCTCCACACTGCAATGCTGATCAATTCCCCTCTGTCATCACCTCCCCTCCACCTGGTTGCAACGCCCTCAGAGCTTCCCACTGCTCCCTGTCTCTCAACTCCAGCTACAACAGCCTTCTTTTCATCCTTTGCTTAGTAAGCCCCATCTGCCATGGGCCCTTGCACATTCTGCTCTCTCACTGGAAACTTTTCTCCTCTTCACCTGTAACTCATACTCATCCACATTTCAGCTCAAGTGTAACTTCCTCAGGAAAGCCTTTTCTGATCTCAGTCGAGCTCTAGTAATAAGCTCTCACAGAACCATAAATCTCTCCTTTCTTGTAATACTTCTCACAGTAACACACATTTACATGTGGGGTTAGCTGATTAATGCCTTTCTCCCCCAAGCTGTAAGCTTCAGGAGAACAGGGCCATATCTGTTGCATGCATCATTATAAATCAGGGTCTAGCGTAGCACATGACACATAGTAGAAGGGTAATAAGCACTTGCCAATGAAAGAGGATGAATGGGTGAATGAGGAGATGGAAGAAGGATCCAATGAAGTAATACATGTAAAACTCCTAGTGTAGTACTCCACGCACAGCAGGCACTCATTACCATTAAATCCCTTAGCCCTTTCCACACAGGGAGTTCCCAGGACTTAGGAAGGGCAAGTGGCAGAAGATATTGTAAATGTCTAACAGTGTAGTCTTGTCAATGCTGTCTGTTTCCTTTTGCTCTTTACATGAAAGGCTGTAGTTGATTTGGACAAGTCCTAGTATAATCTGTCTCTACTCCAAAGCCAGCTGGAGGGTGTTGAGGGAGGCAGGTGGGGGGGCAGTTTGGGGTTATCTCCCTTTGCCCTTATTCGAATCAGGTGGGGGTCTGCGAATTAGAGAAAGGACTGGCTTGAGTGTGTGGGATCTGAGACAGCCTCAGAGAGCACAACAAAGAACATCCAAATAAGATGCCAATAGGAGTTGTACCCTCCCAGGTCCTCTAGTTGAAGTCCCAAGAGCCTTGGGAGGAGGACGTGGTTATCATGCTGAGACTTCACATCCCAAGTGTCTCCTTCATGGCTGCACAGGGGCAAGTGCACAGCCAGTACCAGCAAATCCGGTGGGAAAGAGACTGGAGTCCATTTCAAAGGGAAGTTAGAGATAGTCGGAAACAGTAGGAAACAGGAGCACACGATGAGAGGCGGGGAGGAGTCAGACAAAAATAAGGACAGAGACTGAGCATTTCAGGCTTGACCTCCCAGCAGGCCCTATGTGAGAGCCAGCAAGTGGCATGGACAGGATCTAAGGCCAGCAGCCTGCATCCCCTAAGTCTCCCCCAGCCTGCGAGCCTGGGCAGAGACCACCTCAGACGGCCATGGGAAGGGAGAATGGTTCTCCACAGGCCATTGAGCATCATTGAGCCAAGTGCCACAACCTTCCAGCCAGCCCAATCCTGCCTGCCCTGAGAGTTTGGGTGTGGTTATACGGGTGGCAGAGGGCCACCAAGATCAGTCCTACCACCCTGACACCCAGAAGGAAGGAGGTGCTGGAAAGGAGGTAGGACTAGTTTGGGAGGTGTCTTGGAGAGACGTTCCTGATCACCTGTGACCTCTGTGGCTTCTACAGACAGGTGCGGTTTATCAACTGGATTTCAGGTACAGAAACAGACAGGCTGTGCTTGGGGAGCTCAGGCCACAGGGTAGAGTTTAGAAACGCTTAAGGGGACAATCCTAAGCCTCAACTTCGAGGGCCCCCTCCCTCGGAAGCTCCCTGCGCTCGGTTTCTCATCTGTAAAAGGAGAGGGGCGGGGCAGACAGGTACCTGGTGGCGTCTGGCAGGAGGCAGGGGGAGCACTTGATGGCGTACTCGGTCCGCCAACGCTTGTGCCGCGCCTGAAACACCTGGCCGAAGCCTCCGCTGGCCACTAGGCGCCAGTCGCCCTCGAAGTCGTCGCGGGTGAAGACGGTGAGGCTGCCCAGTCGCTGCTCCGTGCCCATGGCCATGGGGTTGCACGGTCTGGCCCGCAGCGCCTCCAGGCCCCCTGCACTCCAGGAGCGGCCACCACTTCCTGCTCTTCAGGTCCCGGGAGGGTGGGGATGGGGAGCAGAGGCGGCTCTCCCTCATTCTGCGCGAGGAGGAGCCTAGCCTGCTTGCGAGGGCGGGGAACACCCAAACCTGAGCCCTGAGGCTCCTGGCAGTGATGGGGGTACTGGGCGCCAGAAAGAGGTTAAGTCCCTCCCAAGCACCCCCCGAGAACCCCCATTCTAGCTCCAGCATCCCTCCTCTGTCTCAGCCTGTGATTTCCACCCCCTGCTCTCACCCCTTGAGTTAGGGGTGGTGCAGGGAGCAGAAGCTGCCCTGAAGTTGGAAGCAGGAGTCTGGCAGAGAAGTTGGCCTATTTGATTTAGATCCAACTGTAAGGGGAAGTTTATTTATTTATTCATGCATCTCATATGTACAGAGGGTTTCTGAAGGACTCAGGACTGTGCTAGGGGTCTCTGTTGTTGACTGCCGTGGCGTGTTCCCCTCCCCCTTGCAAATACGAAGTAAAAAAAGTTGCAGTGGGGATTTTTTGGGCTGAGTCTGTTGGCACGACTGGCTTCTTTTGTTGCTGGAGTTTGTTTGTTTGTCACACAGTCTTGGTGTGCCAAAAGCCACCAAGGAGAGGTCAGCAGGAACAGCGGGGTGACAGGCTGGGCACCTGTCTGCAGGGCGCTCCCCGTCCTGGCCCCGCCTTCAGCCCCAACCTCAGCACCTGGCCTGGGTTTGACGGTGTGGGAGGTGTTCTCCTTGGCTTGTTGGTGTGGCTTCTTGCAGGGACCAGAGATGAGGCTCAGGGAACAGCTGGAGCATGGCTCCTACCAGACTCCCGAGAACAGTGTGGGCGTGATAGGTGAGCAGAGACTCCAGATGGGAGCTGAGCACTTGCTCTTTCCATAACAATTGACATGCCACCTCCAGGATGAATTCTGGCAGAGTAAGGATGGGAGACTGGCTCAGAGACAGTTGTCAAAGGGGCCAGTGACAGCCACGACCGAGCGTTCACTTTGTCCCAGAATCAGTCGCTACTTTGCCTACTGTACATACTTTACAGACATGATCTTGTTTAAATCCATGGCAGCGGGCCGGCTGAGTGGCGCGATGGTTAAGAACTGGCTTGGGACACCAGAGGGCCCCGGTTCGGATCCCACATATGAGGGCCAGTGACACTGCCCTCTACAGCTAAGATGCTGAACAACAGCTCGACCTGGGCTGCTGTGAGTCGCTGGCTACGGCGTAGGCTGCAGCCCCTTCTGCAGTGGGTTGCCATGGGCTACCGTGTGTAGCCAGCAGCCAGCGTGAGCGGCCAGCAGCCGCAGTGAGCGGCCGTCCAGAAGCTGGCGACTGATCTGCCTCGCCCGGGAAGAGCGCAATGATGGTGCCAACTTGGGCCAGTGAAGCAACGTCCTCCACAACTAGACTGAAGAACAAAACGACAGTGACTTGTCTGTTCCCCTTCCCCCAATTCCCCAGCACTGTTCCCAACCCCCCAATTCTCCAATAAAAAAATCTTTAAAAAAAAATAAATAAAAAAAAAAAAATAAATCCATGGCAGTGCTATGAGGTCAACATCTCCCTATTTACAGATGAGGAAACTGGGCTTGAAAGCAGTAAGCCGTGAATGGCCATATAGCTAGTAAGTGATAGTTGAGATTCTAACCCAGATCTGTTTGCTTACTATGGAAAGGGTTAGGCATAGAGGACTAAGGGGCAGCCTTTTAAGAATATGGGGGAGGGGGGGTGGAATAGAATCATGCTCCCTGAAAGAGGGTGGAGGTGATGGAATGTGAATCTGAAGCAGGAGACATACCCCAAAGATAATATATGCTCTGGCTGGAGCAAGACAGGGCATGACAAAACACATTGCTCCTGGAGCAGCCCTGCCTGCCCTGACAAGTCTTACCCCTGCCCTCCAAGGAAGCTCCGAAGATGATCACCGTCAGGGAGATCTGCAGGGTGGGTGAGAATGGAGTTGGGCAAGGTGAACTCTACAGGGTGCAAGTGGAGGGACAGAGAGGACCTGGGTGCGACGCTGTTGAAACAGACAAGCTATGGGTTCAAGCAACCCTGAGGCTTCTGAAGAATCTGGCCAAATAGATATATGCCTATACCTGTAGCAACTGGACTCATTAGACTGGGCTCATTCTACTCCCTCTGTCCCTCCTTAGTGGACCAGGATAAAAGCCTAGCAGTCTTTGGATAAGCTTGGAGAAGTTGTAGAAGGAGGTGACCTTCCTGAATGTAAGGTCACAGAGGCAAAATCTCCTAGATCCCTCATTAGTAAGTGGAGTGAGGCTTAGGGATTTGGGAATGTGTAAGATCAACTCAGAGGCTGCTAACTTCTTTCTAGTGGCCTGAGTGCAGAAGTTCCTATGTCCTGCCTGGCTGGGAAGTCCACAGCCAGTGGGTAGAGAGGAGAGAGTTGGAGAGGAAAGCGCCACCTTCTGCCACTCCTACCCATGAATGGGACTAGGTATGAATGAATGGGAGTGGGTATGGCTGAGTGGGAATGAATGAAGTAGGTATAGTCTGACCGTGACCCAAATCCACTGAAAGAGGCAAGAAACATGTTCTAGTCATAGGAATTTTGCCCCAAGATGCTCGGAGATCTTTCTACTGACCTCTATCAATGCATTTTATTTTGGCACCTCAGGATGGAAATTTTCTGGACTTGGACTTAATAAATGAAGTGTCTGTGTGTGTGTGTGTGTGTGTGTGTGTGTGTGTGTGTGTGTGATTGTTTGGGGGGAGCCTAAAAGCCTAAAATTTTCAACCTGCCACCTCCAAACCAGTGTGCTGGTAAAGCAGTTCTGCAATACTCTGGAAGATGCTGAAACCCAATGTGAGCCTTTCCCCAAACCTGGAATGACAAGCTCTCTGCACCCAGGGAAACTCCCCAATCTGTCCCCATTCTCCACCCTGCAACCATGACACAAGTCACATGGACAAGTTCTGGCAGGCTCCAGCCTTTAGTAGTCTGTGTGTTACGGCGAAGGCCAGGTTGGTCAAGACAACAGAATGTGTATAGGAAACAGGAACATCCATCTGCCCAGGAAGCAAGACTCTTGCAGACAGAAAGGGGTGGCATGAGGCAGGAGGAGCGGGGCTTAAATGCAGAGCATGTGAGTCAGTTAGAGCTGCATTCACACCTGGGTTTCTTCCCCACCACGTATCAGCTGTTGGGCCTTGGTCACATCACCAAGTCTCTCTGGGTTTCTCCACCTGTAAAATGGGATGATAATATAATACCCCGTTCAAAGGGTTGCTGTAAAGATGAACCTTTAAGAACACACCTAAATGAACACACATAAACAATAAATGTACTAACCTAAACCTCACACCTTATCCAAAGATTAATTCAAAATGAATCGTGGCCTTAAATGTAAAATGTGAAACTATAAAACTTTTAGGGAAAAAATGGGAGAACATATTCTAGACCTACTGTTGGGAAAAACGCTCGTGGCTTAACACCAAAAGCACAGTCTATAAAAAGAAAAATTGATAAATTTGGCTGACTCAGAATTTAAAATACTCACTCTGTGAAAGATCCTGCAAAGAGGATGAAAAGTCAAGCTATAGATGGAGAGAAAATATTTGCAAATCACATATTTGACAAAGAGCTAATTTTCCAGAATATATAAAGAATTCTCCACATCAATGGTAATAAAAACCAAAGCTATCCAATTAGAAAAGACATGAACAGACATTTCACTGAAGAGGATATACAGCTGGTAAATAAATGCATGAAAAGATGTTAAATAGTATTAGCCATTAAGGAAATGCAAGTTAAAATCACAATGACACACGTACCAGAATGGCTAGGAAACAAATAGTGACAACACCAAATGCTGGCGAGGATGCAGAGAAACTGAATCACTCATGTATTGCTGCTGGGAATGTAAGGCGGTACAGCCATTCTAGAAAGCAGTTTGGCAATTTCTTACAAAACTAAACATACAATTACTATACAACCCAGAGATTGCACTCTTGGGCATCTATCTCAGAGAAATGAAAACCTATATTCACACAAAAACGTTAACTTCAATGTTCATAGCAACTTTGTCATAGCTAAAATCTGGAAAGAGCCTAGATGTCATTCAACAGGTGAATGGTTAGTCAAACTGTGGTATACTTATACGAGTATGTATACCATGGAACACTACACTGCAGTGAAAAGGAATGAACTAGCGATACATGTAACTACTTGGACGAATCTCCAGGGAATGACACTGAGTGAAAAAAAAACAATCTTAAAAGGTTATGTACTATGTGACTCCATTCATGTTACATTCTTGAAATGACAAGCTTACAGAAATAGAGAACAGATGAGTGCTTGTCAGAGGTGGGGGCAAGGTGGGTATGTCTGTAAAAAGGATCCTTGTGATGAAACTTCTGGATCTTGACAGTGGTGGTGGTGACATGAATTTACACATGATAAAATTGCATAGAACTAAACACGCATACACAAATGAGGGTGTGCAAAACTGGTGAAATCTGAGTAATGTCCACGCATTGTATCACTGTCAGTTTCTGGCTGTGAGGATGTGCTATACTTATGTAAGATATTACCACCGGGGAAAACTAGGTGAAGGTTATAGGGATCTCTGCATTACTTTTTACAATTGCATATTTATCTATAATTACCTCAAAACAAAAAGATTTTTTATTTTATTTATTTATTTATTTTTAGCTGAGCCATCCTGCCACCTGTTGGCAGCTCAGCAGCAGCTCAGCTCAGGCCAGGACTTGAACCACTGTTGCTCAGAGCTCAAACTCTTGAGCGAGCTCTTAACCAACTGAGCCACTCGGCCGGCCCTGAAAAGATTTTTTAAATGCATGTCTTCCTCCTCCTCTAATTTTCTTTTCACTTTCTCTTCCTCTCTTGCTGTCCTTCTCCTCCTTCCCCACGTTCTTCTCCGCTTCCTCCTCATTCGTCGTCTTCTTTTCCCCTCCTCCTTCTCTTCTTCCTCCTTCTCCTTGTTTTTGTTATTTCCAGTCAATATTGCATTCTCAGAAGCAAACTCTTTCCATAACAGGAGAAAGGGAGTAATCTAACATGGAGCACACACAGCCTTGAGGAGAATTGCCTGGCCCCTTGTGGACACAGAGAAACTCTCAGGAAGGAAAGAAAAGGCCACTGTGATTACCATAATTGGCAGTGTATAGTGTGCACCCACGGTTTTGGCCCAAACTTTCAGGGAAAAGTCTTTTGTTTTAAGTTTTTAATTCAAAATTTAATTTGTTTACGTTTAGGTACTTGTTTTTTGTATTATAAGGAAATTTTAGCATTTATTTTTTAACATATTATGATACAAGAAATTTTATGTAACAAATAATTACAAAACACAAGAACAGATACAAGGTACAAGACATTTTATGTACCAGTAACAAATTTACGATACTCATGCATCCTAGAAGGCCAGGAACTCTTTGTCATTGCAAGTTCATCGTAAGTTCAACAAAACTGATTATCGTATTCTGGGGTATTATTTTGCATACAGATTCGTTATTGATTTCTAGAGTTATACTTTTTAACTCATAAGCATAAATAAAAGAATTAAAAACAATTATATAGATACGGAATTAGTACTACCCATGTATAATGTGCATCCTTATTTTTCCCTCACAAATTTGGGCCAAAACGTGTGCATTATACACAACAAAATACGGTAAGTGCCTGAGGCAGAAAAGGATGGTGGAAGGATGGCAACTAGGTCCCTCCAGGCCTCAATACTCTCACCCAGGTGATTTGGTCAGATAAGCTGGCAGAATTACATCTGATTAACCAAATTTTTCTCCTTCAGAGAAAGCCAGAAAAATTAAGATCAATTTGCCATTGTCAGAATCATTTCAGGGCTCTATCTATTCGGCATACCTCACTTAGGCTCATGGGATTGTGTTCTGATAGTTGAGATGTGCAGGCATATAGATGTAGGCTGGGCTGCAAAGTCACGTGCACCAAGCATGGCTTCCCTGGGACCATAGGATGTCCCATGGGGCCTGTGATGCACCCAGATGGTGAGTGCCTGGCAGGTAGATCTGCTTCGTTTGTTTCTACCCAGGCAGATCGACTTGCTCCTGAATACTCCAGAAAGATAGCTCCTCTCAGGGTCAAGGTGGTGTATGGACGCAAGAGTAAGAATGGAGTCAACCAGGAATGAAGGAAGAACACTTTTGGGAATCGATTCTTTCCCTCTAATATGGAACACCAGGCTCCCTTTTGAAGAGCTTTTGATAAAAACTATCTTAAGTGTCAAAGAGCCTGAAGTGGAAGCCTTGTGTTTCAAGAGAGACAGTTCTCATTGTCAAAATTATGGCCACAGGTTCTTTGTAGACTTGAATGCTTGTGATCCTGAGTCAGGTTCATGTCAAAATAAAAACTAAATGTCCCAAGAATCCTGCCACCCTCAAGCAGCTTAGAAGAAATACTGACCATGGCCAGGGCTTTAGAGAATCTTGGTCTTACAGTGGGCTGCATCAGGCTAATAGCTCATCATTGGAACCAAGAAGTTGTGGTCGATACCTTCTCTAGAAGTTACCAAGGGACTGTGAATTTAAATGTGACCCCTTTTAATTTAATAACAAGTCAGGAAGGGAGATGTGAAGAAATACCCTGTGACTGCCTTTACTGGGGACCCTGGAGGGAAAATATCCCCTTCCACCCCCAGATGTCAACCCTGAGAATGCTCAGGGCTATGTATATGGGGACAAACCAGTCTCCCCCTTGCTCTGGGCCCTTCCAGGATGGGCATGAGCCAGGAAGACCTGGGACTAGGGAAGGACCTAAGCACAAAAACAGCTTTCTTAGGTTGTGCAACAGAAGTTTTCTAGCTCTGTAGGGAAAAAAGGGACTTCTAAGATGTCACTGATTTCATGCTTCTTGTATTTTGTTTCTTTTTTCTATTTTCCTTACTGTTTAGTAAAGTTCTTCCTTTCTTTATATTTTTCAGGGGTGAGAAATTAATCAGACTACCTTTTGCACATTAAAGAGACCAAGAAAAGATTTTACCTGTTTGTTTGGTTGGTTTTACACCATCTGGTTTAGGTGGTTGTGAAGAACACTTTTTTTTTTTTTTAAATCAAGGCCCACTTCCCACCCTAGATCAATTAAGTCCCTGGGAATGGGGCCCAAGTATCAGCATAGAACACAACTCTTAAAAGTCAAAAAACCTCAAACAAACTAGTGGAATGTGGGCTCCTGTGCAGGAATCGTAGTCTGCTTTGCTCAATGCTGTATCCTCAGCACTTGGCCTGTAGGAGGGAGCTCATGTCATATATTATAACGAACAAATGATTGAATGAATGGGAAAGTGAAACTCAGGGGGCAGAGGCTGACTTTTGGCAGTCCCTCCAACCTTTCTTCAGGGTCTTCTTTAGTCTCAATGAGTTCCTCTCTTGCGTCCACCCCCCCAGAGCTAGGCTGCTAAGATCTCTTGGCAGTTAAGCTTCCTAGAACTTAAGCTTCTGGGACTGCCAAGGACCCCTTTTCCCTGGGGAAGATCCCTCAGAGATGCCCATCACCATTGACCCCCAGTCAGATTCCTTGTGATCATTTATAATGCTTTGTGCGTGTTTTTGTAAATACGGTTTTCTAAGCAAAAGGCTTTTCTGATGAAATAAGAAAATGATGGTGAGGCTTTGGGGACCAAAGCAATAATAAGACCTGTAATTTACTGAGTCTTTGCTTTGTATGTCATGTCCTGCGTGGCAAGGGCAAATGGGACACGAGAGGGGTGACACAGATTGAATAAGAACAAGAGACAGAAGTAAGATTTAAGAGCGAGACCAAGGGACTCAGCCTTCAGAGATAGACTGAGCCCCGAATCGGGTCGACGCATGGTTTTTATTGATTATTTTCAAGGAAGTAAACTGCTGTGCTGTCAGTCACTAACCGTGTATACTGGTGCGCCTTAAGGCGTTTTCCAATGACCTTTTCCCAGTGTACTCCAGCAAATGCTATGCCTTCGTACTCCACCACATTGCCCCAAGACATAATTACATGTCCTCCCAGGGGAGACAGCTGATATCATTCCATCAGGTCCCAGTCAGGCCGAGACGCCCCCGAGAGAGCTTTACAGATATCATTCCATCCGGCCTCAGTTTTCCGAGGCACTCTCTGGACTAATGGGTCAGAGGCTAATGCAGGAGGGGTGGTCTAAGAATCGGCTGTAAGGCGACATTTGTACCCGCTTCACCTGCAGTGATCAACCTGCATTATTTAATCCAATCCTCTGAGGTAGGTACTATTATTATTCCCATTTTTACAGACTTAAAGGAGCTAAGTAACTTGCCTATGTCCATGCGGTGGGCAATTAGACGCTCCAGGATTTGAACCTGGCTTGGCTTTGCCAAGGCACATGCTCTTAACACTGTAATATGGCCAGGAGAGCCTTGATAAAAATGTTCCCCAGGAAAAATCAAATATGGACCCTCAGACTGTGAGGTTCATCCAGGTGCAGTGGTGAGGTCCTGAGGCAGCAACAGGATCACCTGGGGTATAAACCAGTTGTAGGTAGTCGGTGACGTTCCTCAATCTCCATCTACCCCTCAGGCTAGTGTGAGGGTGGGTGGGGGGGTACTGCAGGTGGGCCTTGGACGAATATTATACTCATCAGGTTTTTGCCCGAGGCTGAAAGATAGCTTTGGAAGCTGTGCCTGTAGAAAAGTCTGCGTTAGCTCAATCAAATTTCACTTCTGGAGAAATTTCAGGATTACTTAGTCGCAGCGGAAATATCTTTGTCTCTGCTTTCTTGGCTGGAAAGAAAGTAATGTGTTCCTGGACTGTCAAAAGCCTGTTCCACCAGTAAGAAGGAAACAATATATGTGCTGGTAAATTTGCATCTGAGTGTGGAAACTTGGCAGACAAGGTGTTAAGCAGATGGAGTTTTGGGCCAGGGAAAGAGAGCCCTGTAGATTTCATCCAGCTCTGAGTTAGCTGCTCTCTCCTGAAGGAGTTGCTTAGAGATGACGTCAAAGAAGGAGTGACGGTTGGTCCCGGGAATACTGAATCAGGAGCACTTTGGAGTGGAGGAGGTGAGTTATCGAGGACGAGGACAGAAGCATTGTCCCCTGTCCAGGTGTATGTGGGCATAGAGTGCAAGGGCTGGCTTTTCCTGGAAACCAAGACTGGTTTAGACAAGAGCCAGCGGGTATTTCCAGATGATGGCACTGAATGATGTCGGAACAGGGAAGCAAAGGAGGCTATGGGTCTTTTTCTTGCTGTGAAACTCAAAAGAGCAAAGAGCCTCATTTGCTGGCCTTGTGAGGGAGAATCTGATCTGGTGGCAGAGAATAGAGCTGCCTTCAGGTCAGTCCAGACAAAAAAAGGGAAGGAGGGAACCAGAGCACTTTTTCCTGCTCCAGCTTTTGGTGTAGTCTGAGTTTCATGCATTTCTCCCCATCTTGTCTCCCTACCCACAACCCAAGCCCATCTTTGTTATGTCTTCCTTCCAAATTGGGAAGGGGACAGTGCTCAGATGGTACCCCTTCCAGGAAGGTATCTCTGATCCCTGTGTCCCTTGCTGGGCTAGAGGCCCTATCTCTGTATTGCAAATGTTGCAGTAGGCCCAATAATATGTGATTCTCTGTGTGTGCATACCCTCTCTTGACCAAGCACGCCTTGCAAGAAGAGACTGTCTTCTGTGTATGCCCGACACTTATCCCAGGGACTGGCACATAGTGGGCACTTAAATGGAAGCTGTAGTGTTTTAGCCTAAATCATTACCACCATTGGGGGCTTAGGGGAGCATGGAAAGTTTGAAGTGTGTGAGAATAACCAGACTTCACCCCAGGCTGGTGCTGGTAAGAGTCCCCTAATGCCTCCCCCTGCTAAATTTTAATCATGTAAGCAACAAATGTTGGTTGAGCATCTATTATATTGTGGCAGTGGGCCCTAGACAAAGGCCTTCCCAGAACATGTGGTCCCTAAGGATTTTGCACGGGCTTCGGACAAAGACATTTCTGGACTGTGTGGTCATCAAGACTTCCCCGTGTAATGTTTCCAAGTTCCTGCCTCACCCGTGGACCAGTCGGGAGCTGGCACCGTGGCCACATGTCCTAATAAATCTTAACTGCCAACCTGGAAACTTCAGGGGTATATAACCCCAAATCCCACCTGAGTGGGCGCTCAGCCTCTGGATGTGAATCCGCTGAGCCAGTGCCGGCATTAATAAAAGTTGCTTCCCATGCCTTGGTGTCCTGTCTCTTTGTCTGGGTTCCCGCAACAATATATCAGTACTTTTTTAGGTACTTGGTCACATCAAAGATCAAAACCAACAAAAATCATGGAGTTTACATTTTGGCAGGAAGAAGGGTGGAGTGCAAACAGCAAACCATATATCCTGTTAAGTAAATTATGTGATATATTAGAATGGTATGTATCTATTAGGATATTATGTTGTGGAAAGAAAGGAGCTGCGGTAAATAAGGCAGGAATACAACATTTAAACTGATACTTACTGGTTTAGTAGAACTTAAGCAAGATAAAGGGGGCAAGGGAAAAAGGTGGGAGGCATTGAACAGGGATTTTTTGGTACTAGTGACATCTCACATAACTGGAAGCCCAGTGATAGCCTTAGGCACAGCTAGATCTGGGGTGGGGAGAGGGGGTCAGTGATGTCAGGGCTCTCCTTAACTCCATCTCCAAATTTTCCAGGTTCTGTTTTTCTCTATTTTGATTCCATTCTCAGTGAAGCCCTCCTCAGGGATGGTAAAGTCACCAGCACAGCTCCAAACTCATGTCCTAGCTTCTGAGCAACTTCAATGAAAAAAAGAGTTCCTCTCTTTCCTTTGCTCTGGCACAAGTCTGGGCTGAGCTCTGATAAGCCCAGACCACATGACCATCTCTGCACAAATCACTATGATGACAGGGATGTGCAATGCTGTGATTGGCTGGTCCTGGGTTCCATGCTTATCTCTGGAACCAGAGTTAGAATCCGCTGCACTTGCATCATGTGGTCTAAGCAGGGAGGAGGAGAGGTTCCCTAAGAAAAATTGAGGTGTCATTACCAGAACAGGGGGAATGGGCGCTGGGTAAGCAAATACCAATTGTCCAGACTATAAGGAAATAGAAGTCAAAGTCGCAGACCCAGAGAAGTGAGATGATTAGATTGTAGTTACAAGCCTGGTTAGGGCAGAGTTGGAACTCAGCTCTTGGTCCCTGCTGGTTGAAGAGCGCCTTCAGAAAGAACCCACTGGGGCCACCTCATCTAGTCTCCTGTTGCCGAACAAATGACATTCCCCCATCACCCCTGCAGGTGGAGATTCTCTTTTCTCAATGACTCCAGTTACAGCAGCCAAAAGCCCAACTATTTGGGAAGTACTTACTTCATAAAACACCATTCCTGCTTTCGTTTCCGACCTGAATTTCTTATGATAACACTAGTTTGAGGAGCCAAAAATAGGGTGGGGCATGTATTTCTTTATTGCTTTTTTAATAATCTAGACCCTCAGATGTGTGGTCCATCCAGGACTATGGACCCTGCACTGATATCATCTTAATGGAGGAGGGTGTCCCCAGCTAACGTCTAAGGAAAAGATGAGACCAGGTCTAGCTTTGGTTGTCAGAGATTACGCACTGGTGCTCCGAGGGTATCACATTTCTGCTGATCGTACAAACAGGGCAGACCAAAGTTCTCCTGATGTACTTCCAAACTACCCTTGGAAGAGAAAGTCACAGCTGACTTCAGTGGAAATAGAGACCACATAGGAGAGGCTCTGTTCCATCAGACGTGATCCCTCCATTTATAAACTGCTGTAATGCTGACAACACACTGACAGAAGTCTGAAGACTTCTAAATGTTCCCCTTTGCTTGCGGGATACCAGGCACCCTGCATACCTGGACTTTGGAGTGATAACCCTCATAATCCAAAGGCCAGGATTGAGAGGACCTGTACCCTCAGTAGATGTTCCTTGACTCACTGATGTGGGGTACATGGGTCAGGGGCCTAGACCATGTTAGCTCCAAGGGGAGGTCTTGCTGGCGTCTGATTTGTTTTTCACCCCAATAATGCCTTGCTTCTATTATAATAGCAGTGGGGGAGGAAATATTATCCATTTCACCCAGTCATTTTATAGTGCCTGGCACAGTGCTTGCACGTAGTAGGTGCTTGACAACTATTTATTGACTGAATGAGGAGCTTTTCAAAATCAAGCTTTCATTTAAATGACCTTGGCTGAGGAGCTTTTTGATATAACGACAGACCCTGGGCTATCCCCTCCCCCCCATCTGAGGGAGGACAGCAGTTTCTGGAAATCTGAGTACCTCCATGTTTACAGAGAAATTGACCTGCCTCCTCAGGCTCACAACCACCTGATGCCTCCTTTAATGTGCCTTGCTGATCAGATGGGAAGGTAATCCTTTGAGGAGATTTAGCTGTTAGTTAACAGACTGCTGATGGATTAGCAAGGATTTCAGATAAAACCTTAAAGGGGTTAGAGTTTTATTTTCCCCTTTACACGCAAGGAGCAAGTGAGAACTGGCGACTTCACTGTGCTACAGTTTAAGCCAGAATATTAATGACAGGAAGACAGGGCTGGGTAATGGGCAGTGGGGTTCAGCGGGAGGCTGCGTTCTGGTCCTGGCTCAGCCATGATTTCTTTTGGAAATTCTGGAGAAGACATTGAATCTCTGATGGGAAATCATAATACCTACCTGACAGGGGCATTGTGCACATGAAATGAGTTCAGTGACAGGAAAGGCCTTTGAAGAAGTTAAAAGAGCTTTTCTGTGTGAGGCTATTATTATCCTGCCACAGGAGACAGACTGCCAGGCTGAGGGCTATACCTGCAATGCCAGGCTTGTCAGATGGGACCTTGGAATGAGGCCCTTTGGCTACATTTGCTCAGAGGAAGCATGACATTCCATGTCCTGTATGAGGGAGAATTGTGGTAGCGACCACATACTTCTTGAGGAGCAGGGGACCCAGAGGCTTGGGAGCCAGACAAGATCATGCCATAACCGAGAGGGTAGGCAGCGTTATTACTGGTCACTCACCCATATGCTCATGAGGACATGGCCAAGCACAAACTCAAGGACGCGCCCTCCTGAATGATGTATGATGTGTCCTTAGACCAGCGGTTCTCAACCTGTGGGTCGCGACCCCTTTGGGGGTCAAACGACCCTTTCACAGGTGTCGCCGGGTACTCGTATGTGGGCGTATCTGCATGTGGGCCTGGAGATGGATAGAGGAGCGGTGTCTCGGTTCCTAAGACCATCGGAAAATATGTGTTTTCCGATGGTCTTAGGCAACCCTTGTGAAAAGTTGAGAACCGCTGCCTTAGACTAAGGTTATTAAACACCTTCTGTATATACCTACTTCTCTTTTTCTTGTCCATAAGACTTCTTACAGAAGAAATCTTCAGGTCCTCCAGATAGAATTTAAATTCTAGTTGTAGAGAAAAGCTAAAGACACAGAAATGTATTTAAAAGTGTAGTGCACTACAATGAGATGTCAGAGAAAAGATGAATAAATAGTGTGGGCTCAAGAGGGCTTCATGCCGAGCGCATGAGTGCCTGGATGGACGCGCTGCAGATCTTTGAGCAGCTGTGTCACCCCTCTGTGCCTCAGTTTCCTCATCTGTAAAGGGAGAAAGATAATAGTACCCACCTCAGGAGGCAGGATCTGAAACCTAGTAAGTATTTAATAAAAAGTGCCAGCCATACTTACTGTGTCGGGGCTTTGAGGATGTGTAAGATTTCAAGAGAGCAAAGGAGAATTGGGGGGACAGTAGGAGCAGAAGCAAGGCGATGGGAGTGAGCAGAATGTATGCAAACATTGCGGAGCTGGCTGGTGGGGAACTGGCATTCAACAAATAGGCTCAGGCTTTGATGAGGTGCTAGAGCACTGTGGTGAGCCACAAAGACGGGACCCAGGGTCAGTACTGAAGACTGGCTAGCTTAGGTGGGAACCAGGCTAGGACCCTAAAACCAAGGTGACTTTCAGACTTGACAAGATCACACTGGATGGGAAATGCGCAAAGACCATGTGTACTCTTATTAATATTTGAAGGGTAATAATAGACATGCTTGTTTGATTCTATTCTATTTTGTTTTATTGACATGCAATATTATTTTGTATTAATTTCAGGTGTACAGCATAGTGGTTAGACATTCATATAATTTAAGAAGTGATCCCCCTGACTAGTACCCAACAGGTACTATACATAGTTATTACCATATTATTATCTTCCCTATGCTTTACTTTACATCCCCATGGCTATTTTATTAGATATGCTTATTTTAAATTACACCTAAAACTTATGAATCATCGTTCTTACTCATACCCAGTGCAAGGAATGCATGGAATTCTTATGGTAGTTTAAGTAAGATAATGGGAGTGCTTTATCAGCAAAATTTCAGAAAATTTAAAAAACACTACCCCTTTACCCATCTGTGCTACACACACCCACACAGACAGGCACATGCATATACCCACATGCACACACACCAGCCAGGAGTTTGGCCTTTATCCTGGTGGCGGTTGTGAGAAGGTGCCTGAGAAGGGGCGTGACGCAATGAAAGTGATGTTTAAGAGGATTGTTCCGGCTTCAGTGTGTAGATGGCTTAGGAGATGGAGTGAGACAGGGAGGCTATTACAGTAATGCACGTTAAGCTAATCAGGTGCCTGTCTTTTTCTTATTTCTCCTCGATATTGATAATGTAGCGCAGAGGTCAGCAAAGTCTAATCCCATTGCATGCACGTCTGAATCCTCCATGCTTTCCTGTGTGCCTCCCACCCGGCCTCCCCCCACCTGCCCTGCACTCCCACCAGCCATCCTCACCAGCCCAGACCTCCACTTCTGCCTGTCAGGTTGCATCCGGATAACATTGAACTTGGAAGCCCACTTCTCTATCCCTCACCTTCTGGCAGAGTCAGGCCCTTTCAATCCTGATAAAAATCCTCATATTTAAGAACTCAGGAAAAGAGCACTCATGGATGGCCAGGCAGGGGTCATCTACAGAAGCAGCAGACTCCTGTATAATGACAACAACGGTGGCTACTGGCCCAGAAGAAAGCTGGGCACTTTACAGAAATCCGCTATTTTAATCCTTACAACACACCCATGAAATAGGTGTTATACTTCCCCACCCCCTCCTTTTATAGACAAGGCAATTAAGGGGCTCAGTGATATAAGCGGTGGAGCGGGGCTTGGAGCCCAGGCGCTAGGACAGCTGCCTGCCATTGGTTACTGCACTTACTTCTTCCTGGCAGGTGCTTTGAGTCCCAGCCCTTCTTCTCTGGCTCCTTGATTCCGAGGGTTCTGGCACATAGAGCACAGACCTCCTGGCCTTTTGGAGTTTTCATTTCCTTATTTGTAAAAAGGGGGTGTGCTTGGGCTGCACATATTTAAGCAGTGAATTGTATTTAGCAAATAAGATGAGATGGATTCCAGTCAAACATACTGGATTAGATGGCCCCTAAATTATTTTCAGCTTAGACATCCTAGAAGGCTTTGTCCTCACCACCTGTTCCAATACTTCTCATTATCTTGCCATGCTTTTGATCTAGTCTGCGTCCCCACTGCATGTGAACTCACCCGTTTTTATGTGGAAATCCATCTCGTGGCTGCAGAGAGGTAGAGTCTGCATGTGCACGCATGTGCCTGGGTGGACGCGTGGCTCGAGGGGAAGCGAGTGATCCTAATGAGCAGATGGAGCTGCTAAAGATAAAAGCGCAAATGTGAAGTTGGAGACGGCATATGATGAGGGGAGTGATGCTTGGGCTGAGCTGAACTGGCACATCTGGCAGACCCCACACTCACAGGGAGTGCCTCCTTCCGACCCAGCTCTGGCGCTGGGGTGGCTGTCAGAGCGGATGAGCAGTCGCTGCTCCCCCTACCCTGCTGGCACCCAAGGGCCCACTCCCCACTCCCTACCAGGGCTGAGACTGACAGCTGCCAAAGAAACCTGGTCCTGGCCCCAGGGTAAAATCAGACCCAGGGTCAGAATGCCTCCAGGGAGAACCCATTCCTCATTTTGCTGTTTTAAAATTGAAATCAAATTTGGGGTCTTGTTTTTTTTAAAAAAAAAGTCATCCAGCGGGCTTCAGGTCACAGAAGCCCAGAGCTTCCCTGGCACAGAGCAGCAATAGGCCTGGGGACTGCTGGAGGTGAAGGTCAGCTGTCTGTCCTGCTGTTACCCATGCCTCCTTTCCAGGGCACTCAGGGAGGGGGGTGGTTGCAGCCCTTGGGGCTTGAGGAAAAAATAACTAAAGATATCCTGATGAATGTGTTCTTGGAGTTGCAGTCCTTGGAATCAACAGGTTTCCCTGAGTCTAAATTGAGGACGAATAGCAAGTGACAGGGGAACATCTGTTTGGGGAGGGGACTTTGGAGCATTAATCCTACCACCTACTGCCCTTCCAGTGTCAGGGCTCCCAGTCCACTGCACACTAGGTCCTGCTGATGTGAATGCAGCCTGGCCCCAGGCCCGGGCAGTCCCCAGCTACTCAGTTCCTGGTCAGGAACACTGCCACCCAGCCATGAGCCCTGGTGTGCTCAGAACCCCACCCCACCCAGGCGTGGGGCCCGCAGACCTTGCTGCCTCAGAGGGAGCATATGAGAAGGCAGACAGCTGGCAGGCAGCTAGGTCTTCAGGGAGCCTCATGTTTGCCACCTGGTACAAGAGAGCGGGCAAGACAAAGAGAACCACCAAATAGCCACTTGCTTTCGTTAAGATGGGATACCTAGAGATGAGCGGATTGGCACGGGTGGCGGGGCAAGACAATGAGTCCATGGTAATTTCTTGTCTAAAAATCGTAAGTCACCGTTAAGTAAATGCCTTCTATTTTTCCATTCACCTATGCCAGGCGCTTTACATACATTGTATCCAAACCACAGAACTCCATAGGCAGGAAGTATTGCTCCTATTTTATAAGAAAGGAAACTGGGGCTCAGGAAAACTAGACGACTTTTCCTCATGCCGCATAAAACAAGTTGAGGCATGTTTTACATGCAAGAGTTTAAAACACAGGCTGGGGGCAGATTCTGACTTCCCTGCTCAGTGGCTATGTGACCCTGGGTAGGAAGTGTGCATTGTCTTTGTCTTCCTACCTTAGCTCCTTTACCCGTGAAGTGGCAATGATGCCTACCCTACAGGGTCTTTATGAGACAAAATCTTTAGGCGCTTGCCTCGTGCAGAGCACATGCTCAGTGCAGGGGCAGGATTTGTTCTCTTTCTGCAGGTTTGCAGGTCAGTGAGGACCATGAGCCTCTCACACTGAAGAAGGGAGTAAATTGGGAAAGGGTGTGAATTACTGGGCCCTTTAGGGAGTCTGTATATTCCAGACATTTAGAAAATGAGACGTTTTGTGGAAGATTAAATGTCATCTGGCCTCAGGATACTGCCAGGTCGTGCTATTCTTCACTCAGTTCTCTTAAGCCAAGTTCTTGTTCTAATATATCCTCAGGAAAGTGCTTACCATAAAGCCCTGGCCCGAGCAGCATGTCCTGCCCCTTCCTGTTACTGCCTCCCAACATTTATCCTCAGTCCTGCCTTGCTGCCCTCTAGAATTGCCATTGTCACATTGTCTAGGACAGCTATTAACATCTGTTACCTAACACCTCTGCTGTGGCTTCAGGTTGGTTAGGAAGATCCATCCTGGTCACATCCTCCTTAGGACGGGATCCCAACTCCTTTGCCTGTGGAACCAGCAGACTGCTTTCCCGAAATAAGCCATGACCCCGAGAATGGGGAGGATGGTGCTAGTGGCTCCTGGCACAAAGAGGTGAGCCCCGTTTTCAACATGTAATTGGTTTTTTTCCACGCTGCCTGGGAGTCCTGTATGGGTGTGTGCTAGAGGTAACACGATTTAGGAGGGGTGGCTCTGCACTGGAGATGGAGAAAACCAGTATGTACAACTTTCCACCTGCGAGAGGAGGGAACTCCTCAGGTGCAGCCAGACCCTCCTCCAAAGCAGAGATTACTGCTCTCGGCAGGCACTCTGAAGCAAAGATAATATAATTTGACATTTCCCCCCTCTTTGGGGAAGAGATTCCATGTATAATAGCCATTTTCAAGAGCTGGGGAGGAGTGCAGCCAAAGAGGGGGAGAAGGGGGGGTCTGAACTTCAGGGGAGACAAGCCTGCTGGTTATGTACACAGGCAGTCTTTTCCATTTTTAAAGCTCCATTGAATTCTTTCCCAAAACAGCACATTTTGCAGCCTCTAATTTTCTTCTCTGTGCTCCGTTTAGCATCAAATCATCTCCCTTTGCAATTCAGTAACCTCTTGAAGTGTGTTTGTTTGCACGATTAGACTAAGTGGGCAGGACCTGGCCTCTCTGTGGCTTGTCACTTGACTGCCGCCCAGGGACAATGGAATGGCACCATCACAGGGTACTCCAGTGAGCTTCCTCTAGCCCCATGAGGTGCACTGATCTCACAGTGAGGGGCTTGGGGCTATTGGTTTCCTTCCAGCCCCTCAAAGTGCCAATTACCTACCTTGGTTTCAGGAGCAAAGTTCTTCATTTAAAGCTATGAGCTACCTCATTTGTGAGGGACCATTTCTTTGGGTGTGATGAGTAAATCTCCGAGGAGGAGGAGGATTTCCTTTCTTACGTGGTCCAGAAATTGTCCAGCTCTGATTCCGTAAAGGACGTGTGCTTTACTCTTTCCCAGGCCCTCAAATTTAACCGAAGTGATATCATGGTCAAGGTGAAGCCTTATAATCTCTTATATTTGTGTAGTGCTTTATAATTCCCCAAGTGCCTTTACTTCTAAAATGCCATTTAATCTTTACAACAATGTAGGAGATAGGTTGGACAGGTATTACTCTAACTTTTCCAGAAGCAGCAACCAAAGCTCAGAGAGGTTGTGACTTGCCCAAAGTCATGTATCTACCAGGTAGCAGGACACGACCATAAGTCTTTGGAACTTTGGTCTGGGACTCTTGGCATTCACTATATCATGCAGGTCCTGCCTCCTCCCCTAAAGTGGTCTAGTGAGTGTACTGAGAAGTAGAAGAATCGTGTCACTTTCTGGACTTTTCACTTAGGGACTTGGGGGTCCAGAGGTGGCCCTGACAGTTTCAGTGGACCTGGGGCAACTGCAAGGGAGCAGGACCTTTTGGGCATGGGCCGAGAATGAAAGGTGGATTAGGGAAACAAATATGTCTGAATTTGTGAGTTTCGTGCTGACACATGGAATGGGGTGCTCACAGCATCATTAGGTGGGATGGTGGAGTGCACCAGGTGGTGCTTCCAGGAATGATTTCCCAGATCATACAGCACTCCCTGCCAGGGGAGCCACCACCCAGCACTGGGCCCACTGAATTCAAGAGCACATGCCACAGTGCCAGGCCAGGCCTCAGGAAGCTGCCACCATTGTTGATGCCACTGCATCTGTCTCTTGGTATTCCCGAGCTGGAAAATGGACACCAACATGCTGCTGCTGAAAAGCTGATGTTTCTAGCACGTTGGCAGCAGGAAATAGCAAAAGTGGCAGGAAGGGTGTTAAGTGGGCAGAATCTAGTTTCCATCTAGAACCACTGCCTCCAAGGGAGTCTGGGAAGTATGGCTTTTTGTGTGCTGGCATCCAGCCTCTACACAACAGGAAGGGACGTTATACGGAGGGGACATTATAAGGAGGGCGTGATGGATGAGCAGGCCAGTTCCCACCATGGTAGCTGGCCTGATGCCTCGTTACCAATGAAAACAGGCGAGCACTTTGAAAATCAATATTCAGTTCTGGAGTGGATATTTTCGAAGTCTTTATTAGCACAGGAACAACCCAGAGCAAACAGTCACATTGTTTGCACACACCACGTCTCTCAAGGGTCACTGATGTACTTCATGGTAGAGTTGAGAATTTCTATCCCATGAAGCTCTCTCAGTTGAGCAGCAAACCTGTCAAAATCAGAACACAAACTCTAGGACATAAATGCCATGGTGTAGACTTCCAGCACCCAGAGCGTCCCCTGCTTGGGTAGACCTGGCTGGGAATTTTGAAAGGGGCAGTGGCCCTGGGAGCCCTCGGGGAGACCCACAATACACTGCGAACACTCTTGCTATGAGTGGCAGATGTGACGGGCTGATCTGATGGGACCTTGCTCCCCAGGAGGCTGCCACTTGGAGCTTGTGCTAGCTAATGTGCCTCGCTTTCTGTGGAAGAAAGATTTTACCCATTCCTTCCATTTGAACAATCAGAACTTGTAAGGACCTTAGGTGTCATCCAGGCCAGCCCTCTCATTCTACAGAGGAGGAATCAGAGGTGGAGGTGTGAGTCTGTAAAAGAACCAGGCAGGCCAAAGCCTCGCCCTGCCCCAGGAAGGCATGCCCCCAGCTAGACCGGGGCTCCATCGCTCAGCTGCAGGCAGGTGCTCTCCAGGAGGATGCACGCCAGGCGCTGAGGCGCATCAGAACAAGACCAGAGCAGAACAGAAGTCTGAGCTAAAGCGAAGCAATACACGCAGTTAAAGCCAAGGCCCCATCCTGGCTTGTCAGGTGCTCTTAGACATGCTGCTCCGCATCTGCCTTCGGTTTTCTCCAGCACGAGAATGTTACCCTCGCTGGACATTGTCCCATATGCTTAAGCCCTGGGCAAAACATGAAGTGGGAGGTCTAACGTTTTCTGGAAAAGTAGAGGACAGAGAAGGAGGGACAGAGACAGGGAGACGGTGTGTGGGGGGAGGAGTCAAGAGGAGAGGAGGATGGAGACGGAGGGAGCGGAGGGGAGAGCCGACTGGCAGTAAGTACACTGAACAAATCCCTGTCAGACACACAGGCATCTCCCCTCTCTCTGGGAGGGGCCTGAGGGCTCCCCGTTCCCTCAGGAAGCCTTCCTCCAGAGAAACAGCTACTGGGGCCCAACACCGGTCTGCAGAGGAGGCACCAGGGCGCCTAGAGCTCCCCAGCGGGCTCTGTGTGGCAGGGTCCCTGCCACAGCACGGTGCCCCTGCTGGCCCTGGCCTGCCTGCTGGGCGCTGACTGCCACCCAAGCATACCTTGGCTCGGCCGTGCACAGCTTCCCCAGGGCGATCCCCGCATTCAGCTGCACGGCTGTCTGCCGGGCGTCACTGCCTGCAAGCTTTAACAAGACCGGCACGACGTCGGTCTTCAGTAGGGAGGTTGCCACCTGCGGCACCTCCATGCAGTTCCCGAGGCAGAGGGCGGCGTTCCCCACCAGAATCTCGTCCTCTGAACTGAGCAGTGTCAGCAGAACACTGAACTCTGCAGGGAGGAAGGACAACAAGCATCAGCCCTCAAATCCCAAACAGGACGCTGGCAAAGGGGCATGAGGGGCACGGGGGAGGGTCTGTCAGCGGGTGCCAAGCTGCCCAAAAGCTCTGAGGATGGACGTGTCACCCGCTCATTCAGCAACACTCTGTGGAGTACTGCGAAGCTCCTCACCTTCTCCTGTGTCTCTGAGGACCTCAGGGCCCAGAGCAGTGCCCGGCACACACAGAAGGTGTGGGGATGAACGCTAGGCGGCAGACGGGTCTGTCCTCTCTAAAGTCCCCCGTCTTAACCTCTACTCTCCACCTGACAGCCCCGGAGTGGGAGGCCACGGGCCTGCACCCTGGACTGTGGGGCAAGCAGCAGGCTCCGGGTGGAAGGTTCTTGCCTCCATGGCGGGGCCCCACTCACTTCCCTTCCCGTGCATTCCAGATGGGGTGTTAAGGAGAACGCTAGCCAGCTGCCTCGGCTGGGAACCCGCACCTATGACGGCAGCCAATTTCAGTTCCTAGAGTAAAGCTAGGCTTGGACTCTGTTATTTTCCTTGTTCACTAAAGGTTGAGCCATTTCTCCCTCCCTTCCCCTGGTGAAGGAAGAGAGACCCTGTTAGGTCAGTCTAAGCAGAATGTTTCAGAAACAGTTTCAATTTAACTTGGTCGAAGCGCCCAGCTTCAGCCCTGTTACCTTGGAGCTGTTTCACAGCTGTCCCCAGCCTGGGCCTGCTACCTGTTTGCAGCCGGAGGCTAATTAATTGCCTTCAGAGCTGGAGGCGAAATGACACCACTGAAGTCTGGGGCAAGGTTAGTGGCATGATGCTGTCTTTCCTCACTGCTCATCTGCAGTTCCCTTTGCAGCCTCGAGGATGGATTAACCTCTGGGATGTGGGCTCCGCTTAATGAAACCATGACTTACTTTTATCCAGTCTTATCACTTCTTTTCGTGCTTCGTGACAAGTATTAGTGCAGATGGCTAGGGTCTTTATGGCATAATGTGATGCATTCTGGCCTCCCATCTAGAGTTTTGAATGAAATTAGAAAAATAAAATCAATCCTGTGATTGTTCTTGGTCAGAAACCACAGTGAGCAGCTGTGATTGTGCTAGTGTCTTCCTAAACTTCTAACAGAGAGCTCCACTGAGAGTGGTGTGAGCTTCCTGGTGAGCAGGCCTGGTCCGTGCCGAGGAAGTGCCACTTACATCCTCTCTAACACTGCCCACGCCCCCAGTATGAATGTAGGCCTGTCATATACACCCGAGTAATTACCGTGGAAGCCTGAATGAGAGAATGGCTGACAAAGAGAATGGTGCTATTGACTGGCAGATCTTCCAAAAAGGGAGGAAAAGGCCTCCTGTGTCATTTCACCATCTGAGAATGAGGGCTGACGTGCTAAGACTGTCAGGCTGATAGGCCTGCACAGAGAACATCACAAGCCTAGACGATACTAAGAAGTGACAAATGTCAAATCATAGTCCTTAAAACCACCTAATGCGGAGTCTTCAAAACGCACATGAGCATGCATCATGCATAATGCAGACTCTGCTAGGTTTACAAGGGCTGTACAGAGTAAATAACGGTCATCATCCAAGTAGCTGACTAAACTCAGTCCGACCATCCTGCCCCCTCAGTATTGCCCCTGCCCTGGGAGCAGCCTCCCAACAGAGCACGCTCCCTGGCCCCATTTAGCCTGGAGTTTTATGAATAAGCCTCCCGTGGGGTCACCACGCTACCACGGGTGAGTGAGCCTCACCGGGCACACACGTCATGGACAGGATCCAGAGATGGCAGCTGAGTAAGTCACCGCACCCTTTCTGGTGAGTCCAGTTAACTGTTGGACTGACATGCTTACCTTCACTGCACTCACATCATAAGGGAAATCCGAACATCCTTTTGTCACATGGTAACTCTGCACCCTCCATATCTCATAAATGGAGATATGAGATCTCACCATTCTCCAGAAAAATGCATCAGGAGCGGGAAAACATGAGCAAAAGAAGGGGCCTGAGAAACCTTGTTGAAAGTCGCTCAGACCACCTTTTCCAAGGACAGAGGCCATACAGTTTTAAGTCAGGCTTGAGTGGTGAGCAGTTTTTATGGATATATCTAATGAATAGTCTACTTGTTTATTAAAAAACCTTTTGTTGATATTCAGAGCACAGTCTGGGTAGACAGGCAGAAGCCAATCCCCAATCAAGAAATTTAAAATCTAGCAGGAGTGAAATAGCATCGCAATTCCGTTCCCTAAATAAAACAATGTTCCTGGAAGTTCTCCAGGTTGTAACCAATGACGTTATTTTACCTTCAGGAATTTAATCATTTTCTTCACAACCCCTGCTCCTAGGGCCTCCTCAACAATTTGCAGAGAGG
>NW_017731787.1:590731-592096 GCF_001890085.2 Hipposideros armiger
AGGTAGTAGATTGGGGAAGGGGGGTTATCATTTTGTGAGGGGTATAAATGTCTAACTATTACACTGTTTTGTACACCTGAAGCTAATAAAAAAAAATTAGTAACTAGAGAAATGCTAGTGTTGGAATATTTTTTGAAGATACAAATAAGAAGTTAAAAAGTAGTTTGGTGAGGCAAAAACAATCATTAGTACTGGAAGCAAAGTATGTACCTTAATTTTTAAAACACTTTATGACCAAGTACTATTAGATAGCAAGCACTGTTTTTTTTTAATACAACAGCTGGGTAGGCAACTCAAAGGGCTGCAAACATTGCCCCCTGGCACACAGAGGTCTGGCTTATTTTAGCTTTACGCAGGACCAGCCAGCTTACCTCTGGGAAAGAAAGTCCTGCCCTGGGTACGCCGAGGTCCTGGTGTCTGCAGGGCCCTTCTTAGATGGCAGACTTCCTGGGTTAAACCTCCCGATTAGCTTTCCCTTTATCTGTTCTGAATCTCTGTCTTTTTGTTCTCTTTTCTGGGGGACTTCATTTACTTTATTTTCTAATTCTGATATTTTAAAATAGGAAGCTGTTACTATTTTATGGCTATAACACTAATTTTAATTTTTCTGAGGCTACAAATGATTGTTTATTAATTTTTCCTTGTTTCCTATATCATCTCTATTTTTTTTTTGAGTCAATTTTTCTGTTTATCTTGGTTTTTCTATTTATGTATATGGCTTTCCTGAAATGCCTGGTGACCCTTAGCTGCCCAGTCACATTTATGAAAAAAGCAATAAAAATGTTTCAGCCCGTTGCATTTATGGGGAGTCTGTCAACTAGCAGGTAGAAAGGTGGCACTCCCAAATGCTGGACAGCAAAACATTTTTATTTCTCGTCTTTTGATTCCTTTAGAGAAAGAAACGCTCTGAACTTATGCCTGAGGGATAGATGTCTGGCTTCCAAATGTCCCCTCATCGCTTACTTCTGCCCTGTGTTGGACCTGGTGCTTTGAAGTTCTGATTTTCTCCAGGGTGCTGCAAGAGAAGGCTGCTGCCTGCCCAGCTGTGTTCCCTCCGTCTGCACCCCACACTGAGGTTTCCTTCGTCCTGCCTCATTAAATACCACTCTTGCAGCTGTTTTCCATCTTCTAGAAGCTACTTACCCACTGGTGACCTGTGGCTTGTTCACTTTGTCCATGTAGGTTTCTACTGTTTTTTCTTTTTTCCTAACGCCTTTTGTCTCATCTTAATGAGGTCTCCAGGGCGAGAAGGGATAAACTTGTGTATTATCGCATTATCAATTTTGTTTTTCCAAATCTGCTTCCTACAGGTGCTAGAATGTTGCTCCAGTTGACACTACAGATCTCTTTTCAGGCCCAAGACAG
>NW_017731787.1:594741-618692 GCF_001890085.2 Hipposideros armiger
TTTTCTCCCCGGTAATAAGCCCTGTCCACATGCCCTCTCCACCAGTCCCAATTATGGTTGTTTTAATTACTAAGAATTATGTAAATTCCAGCTGTGAATAAATGATTCATCAACCCAAGAGACGAGTTCTGAAGTATAAATTGTGTTTCAACACTGCTCATGCTCCTGAGCGTCTGCTTACCAGGACGCCTGTGAGCGCTGGGAGAATCCCCGGAAGGCTGGCCTGGAACCGGGCTTGGAATCTGTGGAGAAAACATTGGCCATGATTTCTACATTGTACAAACTGTAAGATAAATACAGTGTCTTGGGTGATGGAGCAGAACTCTGGGCCCAGGTGGTGTGCAGTGTGCCTGTGTGATTCATTCTGAACGAAAGAGAATGCCCCTAAGTATATAAAGTGGCTTTCATTTCTCTAAGTCTGAAGAGTCACCTTTGATGTTAAACAACAGATCTCAGATGGCAGCTCTCTTATGCAGAAATTGCTGGAACCCCTAGGCTTATGCCAAACGACCTACCACCACCCCTGCCCTCCCCTTGCTCTGAGTCTGTGCTGCTGTGCAGACCAGAAACGCAGTGCAGGCATGCTCCTTGTCACAGCCACGAGGAGGGCCCAGGTACATGCATGTCTCCACATGTAAGAGCAGCTATTACACATCCTCAGGCTGTGCCGATGCCTGTTTAGGAGCACAAGCAGTTCTCTCTCATTATATGACCATTTCTAGGCAAGATGTCCTAAAGTTAGTGAGAACATTAAAAAACCCCACTTAAGAATTATGAAAAATCTAAGATCTTTACTGTCTTCCCAGCAGATAAGCAAGACGAAAAAGGCGGTGGGGGGAGGGACGGCTACACATAATGCCACAGGCAACCCAAAGGAAGGCTACATTTTACTGTGCATTCTCTTTCTCACACTCCCGTTTACTCGGTACACACTTGCTAGGCAGTTCCTATTAGGTGCTGATTAAGGGGAAGAAGCTTCTCCAATACAGAGAAGGCTTGCTTGCTGTGAGAGATACTGTTTTAAGGTCATTACTGCTTCTACACTTATTGAGGACTGGATCCCCCAGCACCCAGGGGGCCTGGACTGGAACAGGAGTGGCCGGCCACAGTACCCTGCAAGGCATCAGCGCTCCTGCTCACTGAATCTTGTGATGCTCAGCTGGCTTAGCTTCGATGTATACTGCACATTTTAAAAGATCAGACAGGTCAATAAAGGTTGAAGACGATGTGTCCATTTCTGGAAATAAAAATTACCTTTCTTCCAGAGCCAAGTCTGTGAGCAGTCCCATGGCTGAGTTGGCCTTCTTATCTGAGAACTCAAGAAATGATACCAGGGCTTCCACTAACCTGCAAAAAACCCCAAACGACCTCAGAGTAGGCTATCCTCCAACTGACGGCATCCCCAACAAGGAGACCTTGCAAGGACCAGGAAGGAGTCAGCCTCCAGGTGGACTAAGCTGAAAGCGTGACCTTGCCGTGCCCTCCTAGGAAGCCCAGCTCCCTGTCCACCCCAATGAGACAGACAATCTCTTATGAGAACGTCTCTACCAGAGTCTTGTAATGTGAAGTCCCAGAAGTTGAACAGTTTTAGCCAAAGTTCATTGATTATCAGATGCCAACTTGGAAGGAGTCTCTGGTGCCTCTGCCATGTGATTCTGGCTCGGCCAAGTTCAATCACATAAATGACATCTTAAATGCATGCTTACTAATCTGCCAAGGACTAAAGTGGGAGGGCCCCCTCATGAGGTGGGGGATGGAATAAAGATATCACAAGATTTTGACAGGCTGCTGAATATAGCAGATGAAATTTAATATGGCTAAACTCAAAGTCCTCTACTTAGAGCTGGAAATAAGTAACAGAATTGGGAGGCTTGGTTTATAACTGGTTCATATGAAAAAGATTTAAAGGTTATTAGCCAATTGCAAACCTATTATGAGCAAATAAATAGTCTGGTGCAGTTGCCAAAAAAAGTGAATGCAACCTCAGGTTGCCCTAACGGACTGACTGGCACCAGGACAATGGAAGTGGGATGCAGTGCTGAGTTCCTGGTCTCCTATAGCGATAAGTGTGTTAGGAGGCATGTTAGAAACAGACTCACGTAAAGTGGCACAAAGTCTACCTGGTGGGAGGTGTGGGAGGGTGAAGGTGAAGCAGGCTTCAAAGAGGAGATGGCATTTCAGCTGTCGCTTGCAAGAGCAGTGTTGGCTATGTGTTCATTTGTTCATTGAATCAACACCATTCACTGGACACTATGTGCCAGGCAATGTGGTACGTTCTGGGGCCACAGTGATGAAAAAAGACAATGTCCCAGCTCCAAGGAGCTTGCAGGCCAGTGTCAAGCACATGGGGACAAGAGGAGAGCATCTCAGGTAAAGCACACAGCATTCATAAAGATGACAAGGCATAAAGTAGCAGGGGCACGCTTGGGGCCTGTTGGCAGTTCCTTATAGTTCGTGCTTAGGGTGTGAGGGGAGGACAGGGGACAATGAGGCTAGACAGCTGGACAGAGACAGCCTGGATGGTGGTGGGCCCTCTGGGGCCTGCTGGAAAGTCTGTACTTTACCCGGTAGGCCTGTCTCCCAGTGTGCTTGGTACCTGACTTGCTTGGTGGTGGTGTGTGTGGGAAGGCAGGTTCCTGAGCCCCTCTCAGTCTGAGTGGAAGGAGGCTGCAGTTTAACAAAGTTCCCAGGTGATTTGTAGGCGCTCTACTGCTCGGTAGTTGAAGAGTTAGTCTTATAGGCAGTAGTCATTTTAGCGTTTTCAGTAGAAAAATAACATAGCAGATGTGCATGTTAGATCCCTTTGGTGTTAGGGCGGAGGCCGGATTGGAGCAGGTGGTACAGGAGGCAGGGAATCCACCTGGGGGAGAACAGGGATCGTCCAAACTAAAGGTTAAGGGACTGAACCAAAGTGAGGGCAGACTAAGATGTATCGTCGAGAAGAAAGGTGCTCAGTGAGCTAGAAGGAATGACTGGAGACAGTGGAGAGGAGACAGAGGAAATGAATGCAGGAGATGCTGAGGAGGTAGGGGTGACAATACACCATCTTATAGATGTGGGGAGGGAGCCAGCCAGGGGTGCTCTCAGGATTCTAGCTTCGGCAACAGGGCAGGTAGAAATGCTACCACCTGTGAAGAAAGGAAGTTCAGGAAGAAGGCCTGGGTTGAAAAACCACTTTTGATTTATTAAGTTTATGATACTTGTGACATTGTGATGGAGATGTACAATGGTAGAATGATGTTTCCTTCTAGCATTTAAGAGAGAGAGATTTATGTGTGATAATTAAGGCCATGGATGAGAGGAGGGCCAAGGGCGGGACCGTGGGGTCCCTGACTTGGGAGGGTGACAGCATACGGGGGGCTCGCAAAGGAAACCAAGAGATAAAAGCCAGGGGGTAAGAGGAGTGCCAGGAAGGGTGATAGCAACAGGACCAAATACCGTCAGGCAGGAATGGCGGATAAAGACAGTACAGCTCCCACTGGATTGGGCTCTTACATTGAGGAACGTGAGCTCTAGCCACCCACATCTATGGTACTGGATTTACTTAGCAGCTTGTTCTAGAAGGGGTCTGGAAGTCAAACCACCTGAGGGATGGCTGAGGAACCCAGAGGCTTAACCTGGGAAAGCCCAGTGTCTTCAGACACCGCAAGCCCTGGGAAGTGGAAGAGTTGGTGCCATCAGTAGGTCTTCAACAGGCTGAACTGAAGCCTCATATAAGGAGGCAGGACTGCCCCTGACTGGAACGAGGCAGGTGGTTTGTGTTCTGTGTAAGGAAAGAATTTTGTATCGACCAGAACTGTCCTGAACGGGGTGGGCTGCCTTGGGAGGTGAGATCCACATTCTCTCATGAGCGGGGGCAAGACCCCCAGTCCATTAGCCGTTCTAGTGCCCATCCCGATCAAATGGGGACAAATATAATGAGAACACCAGAATCATCCCTGGGGGCATCATGCATATCATGTACAGACTGGGACATCCCAGAGGGGGCACTGGTGCTGGGGGAGGCTGGGCTGGGTTGTGTCTAAGGTCTCAGGTAACTTCAAGCTTCTGGAAACCCCCAATGTCCTCAGGAGTGTATTCCAGTTTTATCTGCTGTCAGAAATTGCTTATTTTACAGTTAGTTCAGTCCCTTCCTTCACCAATTCAAATCAGTTTTCTCCACTCTTGAAGAGTCATGCTAATGAGCCTGAGCAGCCCAGCAGAGGAGCTGGCAGTGTAAGATCATCTTCGCTTTTGTCCCGGGAGACATAAACAAGTAGGCTTCCTCTGCACGTAACAAAACGCACATCCTAAATGGATGAAGAAGACAGGCTGTCCCTTTCTGCTCCCTCTCATCTCCTTTCTCAGTGGCACATTTTCTGCTCTTTTGACAAGCCTCTGTTCCTGCAGGTGGACCACAAATCAGAAAGTGGTCCAGTGTAACCAATAAATGTACGTTCACATAGGTTTAGGACTCCGAGCAATAGACCCTGAAGAGAGGAAGTGAGTATAAAACTTCTTCCTAAGTCCACACTGTGTGTCAGGCGTGACAGTAGCTGATTTCTTTACTGTGGCAAACCCCAGACACCCTGCTGTCCTGCCTGATGCTGCTATAGAAGCTGGAACCATTTCCCCACTAGGGTGGCATGTGACACAATTATGACCAAAGAGAAACAAAAGCAATAGCTTCTCTTGATGAAAGGGACAGATCCGGCTGATGCTAACCTGTCTTAAAGAGGGATGTGATGCTTGGAGTTGCAGCAGCCTTGTGGGATCATGAGGGTAGGGACAAAAGAAGGACAGAAGCCTTGACCCTGACATCTTGAAGCCACCGAACCAGCTGTTGCCACCTTTAGTCTTCTTTGTTATGTGAGAAAAACAAGGCTACTTTCTTTTGGTCAAGTATTCTGTAAAATGCCACACACAAAAATTTAATTGGCGTAAATGTATCATCTCTCTTAAGCTTCATCATAAGTCTGGATACAGACGAGACACTGGGCTCATCAAGGCGAAGTGACTTTCCTGGGTCACATAAGTAGATAGAGACAAGCTGAGGGTTTGGGCTCATGACTGCTTGCATCTAAAAACCTAGAGCTTTCCACAAAGTGATACTGGCCCTCCTTGGCTCCCATCAATATACAACTAAACGTTCCTTCGACTTCTCATATTAGGGAAAAGCATTTGGGGAGGAATGTGATATGTGTGCCTCTCTGTGAGGGTCATGGGACCTGTGTGTAGCATGTGTAGCACTGTCCTGCTTCAAACTGTATCATTTCATTTCAGAGAACACATTCCATCTCTTTCTGGTTTAACTGGAGATGGACGTTGACTAGACTTGCAGGCATAAAGGTAAGTAAGCTGGCATTGCTTTGACTCTCTCAAGAGGGTAGGCATGGGATGATCATAAATGCCACTCTCTAAGACGCTGGAAAAATTCAAATTGAAGCTCAAGTAATTCAAAGATAGCTTGGGGAAGGCAGGAGTTTACGGTAACTCTAGCTACATTTACTCAAAGAGACCAAAACCAAATGAAAAAAACATATAATGAAGGTATTGAGGAAGTGACTACAGAATCGTTTGAAATGTGAAATGTGCTTTTGAGGATTTCACTCTGTGATGACCCATCTGCTGGTGTGGGCTGAGCTTCAGGGGGTTACCACAGCCTTTTCAGGGAGCCACTGGGGCAGAGAAAGGGGACAGCCATAGGCAAGGCTTAATAAGCATGTCATCCTTAGCACACACTGGACCTCCTCACCTACATAGGACAGGTGTCAGAGGTCTCAGCTTGGGCCGAGAGAGAACTGACAAGATTTCAGACTTGGCTGTTTGTCTTACTGGGAACAGACAGTGGCAGCTGGGCCCCTGGGCTTGGAAGATAGCTGGGCGAGATTCCCTCAGCTACTTGCTGCCATTTCTCCTGCCCCATCTGTGAAACGGGGTAGTAACACTTATCTTGCCTACATCCCAGGCTGAGGAGAGATAAAATGAGATAATGAAAAGAATCAGAAGCCAAATTCTATTTTTAGATTATGTATGGAGCACTTATAAAGCATGCTATAATTACTGCTATTTCTATTAGGTTGAATGAACCACATGAAATTACCAACATGCACCTTTTTTGATGTAAAAGTGGCAATTTCACATATTCAAACTAATAATCTTTATAGGCGGAGGAGCACTGAGAAGGATCACTATGGTTCAGTAATTTTCTTAATAGTCTATTTAGGAGAGAGGCACATTCTATTCCTATCGTCTTAAGCCTTGGGAAGACCTACATGTAACAGTATTTGAGATGTATTTGATTTATTTATATTCTACTGCTCCAGAAAGGGTTTAACGATATGCAAAATAAGACAGTATTATCTCAAACACAAATGAAGAAACATGAGGACAGGAACAGGGCTGAGCAAAGACTGAGGCGAAAAGGGCAGAAGCGAATGACCTGTTTTAAAGTTAGGTTCCCAATCTGGTTTTGGAAGTGCTGTCATTTACACAGCCTGCAATATCTGAGATAGAAACAAACTTGGAGAAGTGTACCTGTTCATGGTACTAGCTCAGACAGGAGTCTGTCCTGGAGGTCCTCGTGAGGGAGTGTTCCTTTCAAAGGCTTTATCTGTTATTGATCCTTAATCAAGTCAGATGGCACCTCTCATGTCAGAGAAGTGAGAAGGGAGACAGGCCAGTCCTGACTTCGCAGGAGATGATCTGAAATGCTGCAGGGACGTTCCCACCAGCAGAGCCTTACCGGGTCAGGTCGAGGTGGTTGATGATCAGGCTTCGTCCGTTCTCCGTCTGGGCGAGCTGGAGCAACAGGGCCAAGCTCTGCTGCCGGATGGTCAGGACCCCAGAGGCCAAGAGAGAGGGCAACAGCCTGCCCATGTCAGGGCGCATGACAAGCAGGCGCTGGTTTTCCTCTGCAAGATACAGGGAGTCCACCATATGCACACCATGGCAGCAGTTAACCCAGCTCTGTCTCCCACCACCTAAACGGGACACACAATTCTTCTCCACTCGTTTGAGAGGTGGGTTAATGAAGTATAAGAGCACAGACTCTGGAACCAGACCGCCGAGTCTGAATGACCGGATGAAAGACCTTAGCCGAGTTATTGAGTCCTGTGTGCCTTTCTCATCAGTGAATGAGGAAGGTGACCTGCCTAACAGAGTTGTCATGAGGCTTAAATGAGTTAATACATGATGGTGCTTAGAGCAGGGACTGGCACACATACACTAGTTATTATCATTATTCTTGTCAAAGGCTCCTTGGTATGTGTATCTGGAAACGTGAGGAAAGGGGAAAAAAAATCAGCTGAATTGTGGAGTATCTTTAGACCATCAACTTTCTGAGCAACCATTTGTGTTCTTTCTAGAAAACTAGAATATCACATAATAACACTCATTAATAAAGAATGCCCCCTTCCCAGACTATAAGCTATTTCCGGGGTGGTGGTGTTGGATTTACCCTCTCTCATCTGGTTCATTTTCTAACCAGGTACATGAATTTGTTTGAGGGCAGGCAGGGGTACAGCTGGGGCATGAGGCTAAGCCATGCAGCAAAGCAGTTTGTCTAGTTCACATATTTTTTCTTACACTGAAAAGTAGCTCATTGGAAACAATTCAAATGACACACAAGGAGAATAAAGCTAAAAATGAGAGTTCCCTTCTCTTGTACCCCCTCCAGGTAAGTTCATTCCCAAAAGGAGCTATTTATTCACCCTTCATATGAATGATGTTAAAAATATGATTGTTACATCCTACCCTGTGACTGGCTTCTCTCTCCCACTCAACAACATATCACAGACATATCTCCATGTCCTTACTTTTAAGTATTCCCTTGTCCTTTTTAAAAACTGCTGTATATTTACTGAGTTGGATACATGAAAGTTTCACAGATCTGAGACAGAGCATTTACATGACAGGCTGTGTCTGACAATGTATTTTCAGATGTTAAAGAAAAATGTGACCCCAGGGTTCACAGAAAGCAAAGTAGGATGTCAGCTTAGGATGTCGGGGTTGCATGCAAGGAAGGCTATGTCCAATTCACACCGCCACCAAGCCTGCCTCTCTTCCCCTCCTGTATGGGGACCTGTAGAATCACCACTCCAGGCAGGTAACATCCTATAGTGATATTATCCTGACATGATTCCCTTCAGGAAAGAGGCCCCCTGATTCTCTAGTTTTCTAGAACTTAAGATGATTCCTCCAATCTACTAAATCAAGAAAAAAATTACATTATCTCAGAGTTAACATTTTCCAGTTTACAAACTGTATTCACAAACTCTATCGCTGGCTCCCCACAGAAGCCCTGTGAAAAGCAGACACAGCTATCATTACGCTCATTTTCAGTGCTTTGTGACCGAGGCCAGACCTTTTCCTATGAAAACACAATTTTTTAAAATAAGGAAAATTATTAAAGTTTGGATTCACACTGAGGTTACAAAAGTGATAAAAAAGATTGTACAAAAACTTAGTGGAGCCCAGAAGATGCTAATATGTAAAAAGCTGAGAGTTAACAAGGTAACTAAAATCCCCACAGCTTTTTGCTGTCTCAATATTACACACTAATCAGTATCACAAGACGCTGGCAGGGACTATCATAAGCCTCACGATGCTGAAATGCATATGGTGGTCAGGAAAACAAAACAAAACAAAACAAAAAAACCGCGTAATATATTTAGGCAGACAGGAAAGGAAAAACTCTGCCATCCTACTGTCAATGCATGAACAGAAGTCATGAGTCTGCAGAGAGCAGGGTGTGTGTCCAGGTGATGAGACCACTCATGTTGACAATGACCTTGGCCACAGCGAAGGAGGCTGTAAGGTTGCAGGAGACATAACTGCAGCATAGGCTTGCTTCTGATCCATACGCTTTTTTGGGGGGAGGTCTAGATATCCACTCTCCAGGGCCTAGCCTCTGGGAGAACAATCACAATCATGTCTGCCCACAGAGCTCCAGAATTAACAGGCATTAACAACAATTAAGGATGATGAGCCAGGCTTACCGTTCCCGCTGCACACTGCTTGCCAGAGCCTGAGAACACACACACACACGGTCTCCTCCATTGTACCTTTTTCTGCTGTGGAAAAGCATCTAGAATGGACAAGGGAGAATAATATTAAAACTGGAAATCGGTCATGATCATCTTTTAAGTTTGTTTGTTTTTCACCTACAGACTCCTTAAATGCAGGGTTAAGAAAGTAATTTTATAGTCCAGAGCTACAGGTCACCAGGCCCAGTGGACTACTAAGCCGTGAACTGAGAGCTCCAGGACAAGGATGCAGGCTGAGGAAGTCAGCGCTGCACAGAGGGCGGGTGGTGAGCCAGGGGCCAAGGGGGACTCATGAACGGTGGGCCAGTAGATCACTTAGGGTTCAAGGGTCTCCTCATACATGCAAACATGTGCTGGTGACTCCAACCCACAGCAGTGTCCCAAGTCTCGGGAATTATACCAGAACAACGGAAATACAAAATAATATAATAAATTTACCACGTCATCTCCTACCATATGGGTCTTACTTCAGGTGAAATTATAAATGCGATCAGCCAGGACCCAGCTGATCTCATTTTTTGATATCAGCAAATCCCAAAAGAGGGAAAGAACAAATGGCAACTTTGCAACTGATGGGAAATCGTAAGAACGGTCCTTTCTCTGACTTGAAGTGCTTGGAGAAACCCTGGCAGTTTTGTTGACCTTTTCACTCTCTGCAGTTGTTAACTGTGGCATGATTCAAACTATCTGAGGCTCAAAGTTCAAGGGGAATTCATATAGCAGCTCTGCACTCTTCAAGGAGACACCAATATTGACTGAAGGTGGTATCATCCAGTGAAGTCTCTGCCTGTGTGATCAGTGTCTGATTTCATGAGAAATGGTTGTCCTTCCTTGCTTTGCTGCTGGCTGTCTGTAAAAACATTCCTACCTTCTTATGACCTCATTCCCACCGATGATACTGAATCCATCGTGTGTTCTGAATAAAGTTCGTTCTGTGCCTGAAACAATTCAGAGAAAAACACATCAGACTCCTGAACTCTGGCTGATGTCTAGCTGTAACAGAGCCAGCTGATAATGAGAAGCCTAATATGGAATGTCAAAGTTACCAAATTACAGCTTGGTCAAAAACAAATACCTTTACATTCTGAAAACCATGGCTGTCATCAGCCACTCGGTGCCCCAGTGACAGGGACATCCTGTTCAGAGAAGGAGAGAGCTAAGCCCGGAGGCCCCACAGGTGATCTGACAACTCATCATTTTGTAATCTTTAGGGAATCTGCAGGAGCTGCTTAGCCTGTGGGAAGAACTACCATATCCATCTGTTCTTAAATATTTATTTTGAAGTTGTTTCCAGGCTCTAGAGAGGAGTCTATAACTTCCAAGAAACTACTGATGGGATTATTTGAGCACCCTCAATTGTATACTAAAGGGATGTAAGAAACTCCATCTATTTGTACAAACAATATCCTGTCACTGAGTCACAAAAATGGTTTAAGCCTCGGCATCAGTGTTTATAAGAACTGATAAAAGAGAAGAGTATGGCTTTCATTAGCAGGAGGAGCTGATGTTTGCTCTGAAACCACACATCCTAAGTGTAACTGGGGTGAAACCTTACAGTTTATCCTACAAAATTCCATCTTCCATTTCCCTATGGTTGGGGGAAGATTTGTGGGGTGGTGCAGGGTGTTTGGGGGTATTATATATGGGGTATGTGTGGGGAATGCAAAGGGTGTGTGGGTATGTGCAGGATGTGTGGAGCACATGCAAAAGATGAATATGTGTTCTGTGTGTTATGTGATGTAAGTACATACAGTGTGATGTGGGTCGTGTGTGTGTGTATATGTGGTATATGTGATATAAGTAGATATGTGAGTATATGCTGTGTGTGTATGTATGTGTATGTGATGTAAGTATACATGGAATGAGTGAGTGGTGTGTGTTGTTTGTGGTGTATTGTGCGTGTGTGGTGTTTACTGCATGTGTGTTGCATGCTGAGGAGAGGATGGAGCTGGCTGGGGATATATTTCTTATGCATCCCCTTTACCACCTACATTATAATTGGTCTTCAGTTAATATTTGTGGAAGGAAGAGATCCGTTGCCTCCTAGGGGCAGACCTCTAAACTCTTCCCTTTACAGTGACAATATTCATGAGATCGCACATGTCTCTAGCTTACAGTCCTTCATCATTTCAGTCAGGATTTCAATGCCCCCTGCATAGAACAACAGGTTATGGTCAGGCTTGGCAAGAGTCTCCAGGAGATTCTTGGTGGTCACAGCTGTGTCTTTTCCTGAGTCCAGCAATACATGGGCTTCCTTCTCTTGAAGGTCTGCTTTCTCCCGAAGATCTACTTGATCCAGGTAATCTAGCAAACCAGGAAGGAAAACAAAACAAAAGAAAACCCTAATATCAACAGTACCATACCAAGAGTAACCTTTTTTGAGGATGGGACGTTGAGAGGTATAACACACTAAAATACTTGAAACTCGTCTTCAGCAAGGAAAATTTTAGGAATAGTGTACACTCTACACCCAGAGCTTTAAACTGTCTTGCGGATGCAAGGAAAACATTATTCCCTATCTAGAAAGCTCTAAAGGAGGATGGTGTATGTAGAAAGGAGGAATGCAAAGATCTGAGCTGGAGAACAAAAGAGAGTAGCAGGGCAGCCTATTATCATAGAGGATTTGATTATGTAGAAAAGGCAAGACTGTGGCTCCGTGGCCAAGTGCAGAGAAGGTACGGAAGGCAGCCTGAGGCCAGAGCACGAAGGGAAGAAAAGTGGAATTCAAGTGAACGGCATCAGCAGGAACATTCTCACCTTTCACCTGTTTCTGCAGCTGGGGGTTTATTTCTAAGATCTTCTGAAAACACTCTCTAGACTGGAAGAAGAAAAGAAAAAACAAGACCATGATTAGTAGTTAGGGGATAAAGGTGATTATAAGAAAGACACTGGGTATCACAAGGCTTGGCTTCTTTATTATTTCCTCCTGTTCCCAGCCTAGGAGGTAGGCATGGGAACATGGCATGCATTTGACATTTTGTTTAGGCTTCTCTGGTTCTGTGGGGCAACAGATATTATTTCAAAATTTGTTTTAAGAAATAGTCTGTCAGGCATAGCCTGTGATGGAAAATAGTCCTACATTCTTGTGGATCATGTCTGGCTGGGTTAGGAATAATCATAAGGTAAATGCAAAATTTAGATATTTGCACTGAGAGAGAACAGGAGGCTACCTGTCAGATATGCCCATAGGGAGTAAGGAAATAAATAAAGCTAGAAACATTACTGACAGAGACTTGGGGACAGGAAGCAAGAACTGCCTGCTTAAACACACAAGGCTTCAAGGAGAGCCGCTAAGGGGCCCATTCACTGGCCATAGAAGAGTCAGCAAGAAAACTTGAGTGTGAGGGGCTTTCATCGGGAAATCGTTACATAGAAAGTTCCTAGAAAAAGAAAGATTCTAGTTCATGGGGTATGATGCTGGGTTTAGGGCAATACCGTCCTCAGGGATATCAAGAGCTGCCCAGAGTATAATACAACCAGGTACCAAGAAAAAAAACTCAGAAAGATAGTTCTGAGATATTTTGAAGGCTCAAGGCTTGTCTAGAAGAAATAAACCGAAGAAAACCACCACATTAACACAGAGAATAGTGTTGTAGGATAGAAGTATATACATCAAACATGGTAACTGCTATAGACTAAGTGTCTGTATCTCTTCAAAATTCATATGTTGAAACCTACTCCCCAATGTGATGGTATCAGGATGTGGAGACTTCGGGAGGTGATTAGGTCATGCAGGTGGAGCCCTCATGAATGAGATCAGTGCCCTTATTAAAGAGACCCTAGAGAGCTCTCTCACCCTCTGGCTGTTTATGAACTAAGAAGCAAGCCCTTACCAGACACCAAATCTGCGGTGTCTCGATCTTGGACTTCACAGAATCCAAAACTATGAGAAACAAATGTTTATTGTTCAAGCCACCCACTCTGCTCTTTTGTTATGGCAGTCCAAAAGGACTAAGACAGTGACCCTGTATCCAACTTCTTTTTAACCCTAGATCTAATCTATCAGCAATTCCTACTGGCTTCACTGTCAGTATATATCTAGAATCCCATCGCATTTCATCACCTCCATCATCACCAACCCGGTCCAAATCATCATTACCTCACTTGGCTAAATTGTTGCAATAGCCTTCTAACTGGTTCCCTGTTCTTAACATGCCAAAATATATTTTCCATACAGGAGAGTGATCCTTTAAAACATGAGTCATATCGTTTCACTCTTTTACTTGAAACTTTCCAATGGTTCACTGAAAGTAAAAGCCAAGGTCTTCCAAAGCCTGTAAAGCCCTAGGGGATCAGTCCCCCCCACACTCCATCACCTGCCTGGCTTCATCTCCTATCACTCTCCTCCGTGCTTGCTCCATTCTAGCTATCCCTCCACCTGAACCACTCTTCCATTATATATCCACATGTGTTACTCACTTCACTTCCTCCCTTCCTTTAGAGAGGCCCTCCTTGACCACTCCACATAAAACCAATCTCACCTTCACTGCTTCCTGATTTAGTTTCTCAATAACACCTATCACTACCCAACATACTACACATCTACTTATTTGTTTTTTGTCTCCCGGCCACCCCATCCCCAAAATGAGGTCAATTAGGTCAAGGATTTTGTTTTGTTCACTACTGTATTCCTGTTGCCTTCGAGAGGGCCTGGAATATAGAAAGCATGTAATACACATTTGCTGAGTGAATTAACTGAATGAATGCGTGAGTGAACTGAATTTGGTACAGAGGGGGCGATTAACATTTTCTTTTTTAAAAAGTTCTCTATTATTGACCTTATTACAATAAGCCTGTATTACTTTTAGAATTAAAATCCAACAAAGAAAATAATTTTTTTAAATGTACAATAGGAGGCAATTTCTTTTTTAAAGTATATCTTGTAAATGTAAAGACATCCCCTGTTCATGGATTGGAAGAATTAATGCTGTTAAGATGCTAATACTCCCCAAACTGATCTACAGAGTCAATACAATCTACATCAAAATTCCATCTGGCGTCTTTGTAGAAACTGACAAGCTGATCCTGAAATTCGTCGGTAATCAAGAGAACCAGAATAGTTAAAACAATCCTGAAAAGGCAGAGCCAAGTTAGAAGACTCACACTTCCCAATATCAAAATTTACTACAAAGCTACAGGAATCAAGACAGTGTGGTATAGGCCTAAGAATAAATACATAGATTAACTGAGAGTCTATAAATAAACCCGTGCGTTTATGATCAGTTGATTTTTATGACAAGGGTGCCAAAACCACTCGATGGGTCTTCTCAACAAATGGTGCTGGGATGACTGGATATCCACATGCAAAAGAATGAAGCAGGATCCCTTCCTCTCATCATATAAAAAATTAACTCAAAGTGGATCAGAGATATAAATGTAAGAGCTACAGCCATAAATCTCTAAGAAGAAAATTTAGGAGTAAATCTTAGATGAGGCAATGGTTTCTGAGCTATGACACCAAAAGCATAAGCAAAAAGAAATATAAGTAATTTAGACTTCATCAAAATTTAAAAAAAAATTGTGCTACAAAGGACACCATCAGGAGAGTGAAAAGAAAACACAAGGATTAGTAGAAATATTTCCAAATCATTTATCCGATAAGGGACTTATATCCAAAATACAACTACGGCAAAGGATCTGAAGAGACATTTCTCCAAAGAAGATATGCAAATGGCCAATAAGCACATGAAAAAATGCTCAACATCATTAGTCATCAGGGAAATGCAAATAAAAACAATAATGATATACCACTTCATAGTCACTAGTAGGATGGCTATAATAAAAAAGACCGATAATAACAAGTATTGTCCAGGATGTGGAGAAATTGGAACCATATATGGCTAATGGGAATGTAAAATGGTACAACCACTCCGGAAGACACTCTGGCAGTTCCACCAAAGGTTACACATAGAGTTACCAAATGATTCAGCAGTTCCACTCCTAGGCATATACTCAAGAGGATTATAAACATATGTCCACACAAAAATTTGTACATGGATGTTCATAATAGCCAAAAGTGGAAACAACCCCAATGGTTACCAACTGATGAAGAAACAAATACAATGTGGTCTATCCATACAGTGGAATATTATTCAGCAATAAAAGGAATGAAGTACTGATACATATTACAACATGGAGGAACCTTGCAAACATGCTCAGTGAAAGAGGCTAGTGACAAAATACCCACATCGTATAATTCTATTTATATGAAAAGTCTAGAATAGGTAAATGTATAGAGACAGAAATAGATTCGTGGTTGTCTCGGGCTGAGGTGGGGAGGAGGAATGGGGAGTGACATCTAATGGGTACAAGGCTTTCGGGGAAGTGTCAAGAATATTCTAAAATTGAATGTGGTGATGGTTGCACAATGTTGTGAATATTCTAAAAAACCACTGAATTGTGTATTTTCCATAGATGAATTGTTTGGTATGTGAATTATAACTCAATAAAGCTGCTATTAACAATATATAATATCTTGGTGTGTGTATATATATCTGCATGATTACTTTTGGGTAATGAGATTACAAGTGAATTTTGTTTTTGTTTCTTTGCTTTGTCTTTTTTCTCCAGAGAGGCCTCTCCCGGGGCTGAATGAACACTGGTAGATAACATTGCAGAAGGGTTCCTACAGCAGGTGGGGCTGTACTACATGACATTCAACATCCTTCCCAACTCTAAGATCTTAAGATTTACTCTGGAAAGCACTAAAAGGTGGACTAACATCTAATCAACTTGGAGGAAGATGGTTCTTCTCTGAGACAATCTGAAGTGCCACTCTGATCAAACATGTCACTTACATTCACTTAAGAACTTACCACACTGTAGTTCTTTAGGGCCAGGTGAGCTTTTCCCATGTGGAAATATGCTTTTGTGCATTTTTCATCACACTGCATAAAAAAGAATGAGTATTCAGATGGTTCAGAAGATTTGAAGTCACCAGCTTCAAATCTAGAGTTAAGGTAGGGCTTTGTTCTCAGGACAGATCCCAGAGTTGACAACAAAAACTTTTCCGCGCATCTGTAATTGATGCCTGCAAGGAGCCTGGATACTCAAGCTCTGTATCCAATTAATTAATGATACTTGTCAGTTTTCATTTCCATTTAATGATACTCAATCAGGAAACAAACCAGAAACCCTTAGTTTAGAAAAGCTCTTGACCTTGACAGAACACTGGAATTACCTGGGATGCTTATAATAATCCTGATAGCCAGGCTGAATCTCACATCAATTAAATTACACATTGGGGTAGGGCCCAGGCATCAATATATTTAAAAACTCTCCATGTGCAGCCAAGTTTGAGAACCGCTGGTTTATTAGAAGAGAAGAAAATGTACTCTGAGGTTACTATTACATCTCAGTAGGCCCGGGAAGCTCCTCCCCTGAAATAAACCACAACATCTCTACTGGGAGTTTATATACTTATCATTTAAGGTCAGCAGGAATTCCCCCTACAAAAGGCAGGATTGAAACTTAAGGCTGAGGCTATACCATGTGCACAGGGGGCCCTGCACGTACCTGCCCTTAATTACTATAACTCCAGAGGGAATTATTTGGCACAAAGACATAAACTATAATTTAAAACATCCAGTTAAGTAATTGAACTCCTTTAACATACAAGGCATTGTGCTGGGCCAGGTGCTCAGGAGTCTAAAAAGTTCTGGGTGAACCCCTGGTCTGCCTCTCACCAGAAGGGGGACGTTGGCCAGACCACCTCACTTTTCTGATGCTCATTTTCCTCATCTGGAACGTGAAGGCAATAATAGTGTCTTTCTCTCTCTCTCTCAGGTTGTTGTGAGGAGGAAATGCTTGTAAGACGCTAGTGCAACACCAGGTAGTATAGTATCAGCAGCTGTTATGCAGTTAGAATTGCAATCCATTGTAGGGCAAGAGAGACAATTTAAATTAAAATTAATTTAAATTGAAAGTTAAATAACAATACAAGAGGTAAGAATAATTGTTATTGGAGAGCCCTTTATAGATGCATTTCCATAAAATCATTTCATGATTTGTTGCTAAGTGAGTGGCAGTAGTAATAGTAACAATACTGCATTAGTGTTCAGTCCGTTCCATATGGTTCATATGAATTATCTCATGTAAACCTTATAACAACTCTATGAAGTAGTTACCATCCCAACTTTACAGATGAGGAAACTAAGGGTTGGAGAGGTCATATAATACTAAGTGGAAGAGCTGGGATTTAAAATTTGGCCATTTGACCCTAGGACCCAAAGGCTTAAAAATTATACCAGCTCTCCTTCAAAAAAGTGCTCTAGCAGTTCAGTAGCAGAAAATGCACCCTGAGAAATATAGTCTAACAAAAGGCATGCAAAGGAGGAGGGATCAGAGGTGGGTCTTGAATGATATGGAGAGGTGAAGAGAGAAGGATGAAGGGAGAATGCGCTGAGCAAGGTTCAGAGCCCGGAGAGTACAAGGGGCATCAGTGGATGTCCAGCCCAAGGGGCTGGTGCTGGGCAGAGGGAATATCAGGCTGGATGGGGTGAGCGAGACGGTGACTCCACATGGATGCCTTGAATACCTAGCTAGAGGGTGAGTGATCAATGGCCGTGTGTAGGCAAGGTGGTCTGGAGGCAGCGTGCAGAACTGATGAGAGGAGGGAAAGGCATGGAGATAAGTGAGAAGACCGGAACAATCATGAATGTCTGACGTCCTGGTGATGCTGGGAGTAAAAGGAAAGTGCAGATACCAAAGCTTTATCAAAGAAAGAATTGATCAGCATCAAATAACCATAAATGATAAGGAGGATGTCAAGTCAACAGTTTTGGGTTCAGGTGCCTGGAAGACATCATGTGCCATTAGCAGAAAGAGGTACGTCAGGGCAGGTAGTAGGGAAGGTTGAGTGGGAAGAGGAAGAATTTATTTTTGGGCACATGAATGTCTGATAGTTAAGTTCACAAACTTGCTGCAATGATGTTGCTAACCTTTTTTGATATCAGAGGGATTATTCATTATGAATTTGTACCAACTGGTCAAACAGTGAACCAAGTTTACTATTTGGAAGTGCTGAACAGGCTGCGTGAAAAAGTTAGACGAACTTAACTTTTCGCCAACAATTCATGGCTCTTGCATCACAACAGTGCACCAGCTCACACGGCACTGTCTGTGAGGGAGTTTTTAGCCAGGAAACAAATAACTATTGGAACACTCTCCCTACTCACCTGATCTGGCCCCCGATGACTTCTTTCTTTACCCAAAGATAAAGGAAATATTGAAAGGAAGACATTTTGATGACATTCGGGACATCAAGGATAATACGACGACAGCTCTGATGGCCATTCCAGAAAAAGAGTTCCAAAATGGCTTTGAAGGGTTGACTATGCACTGCCGTCGGTGCATAGCTTCCCAAGGGGAGTACTTTGAAGGTGACCGTAGTGATATTCAGCAGTGAGGTATGTAGCACTTTTGAGTTTGCAAACTTAATTGTCAGACCCCTTACTGTGTTTCCGATGATGCTCAAACAAGCAGATGGAAACCTGCAGGATGCAGCTGAAATGCAGCCTGGGAGCCCTGGGGGAGGTGGAGACTGGGGAAGCAGTTCTGAGAGCCATTTGCAGAGATGAGAGTTGAACCCATAAAACGAAATGAGAGCCTTGAGAGGGAGAAACTGCAGAGAGAAGAAAGGCAGGGAGCCAGACTGAGCCCCGGAGAATTCACAAAGGGTGGAATTAAGGAAGCAGGAAAGGAATGGTCAAGGGGAAAGAGGAAACTCCAGCGCTGCGGCTCACGAAAGCCAAATGTTCACAGGGCCTTCACTGGCAGAGCATCAGGGGTACAACGGGGGAAACAAGCCAGAGCCTCAGAGCCTTGTCCATGCCTACTGTGTGTCACCATGAAGGGGTATAGTGTGACTCCGCCTTCCTAAGACACTGAGGCAAAGGGCTTCTAATGGATTTTCTCCCTTTTCTTCTTTGATCATGCGTCAATCCTCATTAGGATTATCTCGGGTGGACCCCCAGACCCCCTTAAAGGAATCCTGCCTTCAGAGGAAGATATATCGCATGGTGCAGGAAACTGATTTTCTCATGCTGCTGAGAAAGACATGATTCTGACCCTAATCGAAACCAGCTTCTCTGACTTACCTTCCCCGACATGGAACATCCGTCTTGAAATATCATCACATGGGCCTGTCTCTACCAATTCAGACATTTCAAAAAATATTAAATTGGCATGAAAGTGCTACTGCTATTAATAGTGGAGTACCACTGACATTCACCACTGATGTACTACTTTTAAAGAGAGTGAAACTTTTTCTTTTAATTCACAGCTTTGACATAGAGCCAACCATTGTTAGTTTTCCGAACTCCTTATACATTTTGTTCCATTCTTCCAAGTGTTTACACAAACCTCTTCAACTGGGAGCCTCACTGGGCATTTAACAAGACTGGCTGCTGAGTGTCAGCATTTCTTAATGTCAGCTCTGTTGGGCCTGCTTTGCCTGGGTTGCACTGTTAATTACACTGTGCTTTCATTAACATTTGGGAACAGAGCAGTGTGTTATCCTGAATCAGCATGATGGTGTGCCTACCTCTTCAGATCAGAAAAGATCCTTTTTCAGATCAGAAAAGATCCTCCCAGAAGCCCCACGAGGAGAGACCCCCAGCCAGGGATTGTGGGTTTCCAGTTTCAGTGGAGAGGTTGTTTTAGTAGATGGTTCAGAGCTCCAGCTCACAGTTAGAACAACATTAGCTGTGTGATCCTGCACAGGTTACTTAATTCAGCTCCGAGGCCAGGTTTCCAGGTCAGAAAAAAAGGAGAACAGTGGTATTAAACATAATAGAATAGAATGTTTTGCGGCTGAAATGACACAGCTCACGGCCAGTAAGCAGCAAAGGGTGGCTTTTGCTGTTATTGTTAGAAACACTGAGGGAACCGTCCTTGCCTCTGTCTTCTGAATGATGGTAGAAAAAGAAATCATAATCAGATAAGGTGACTAAGCAGGTTAGTGGATCTGCGCTGGCACTGTGATGTCATCAGCTTTGGGCAGTTCCTATAACTTAAAAGACTATAATGATGCAATGCAACAAGATCTGCCACCACATCTTCAAAGGGATTAACAAAATCAAGCACTCCAGATGGCAGTTTTGGAGGGTCCCTAGTGTTTTGTAAACCATTATCAGTAAAGGTAAATTTCTTTCTAATTCACCTGTTCCCCTGGCTGAACCTCTCAATAAAAATCAAGGAAGCAGGTGCAGCCCATGTGCTGCTGTCAAATGTGCTCTTGTTTGGGGCCATGTGCTCATTCAGCTGGTGTGTGTGTGTGTGTGTGTGTGTGTGTGTGTGTGTGTGTGCGCGCGCGCGCGCGCACTGTACTATCACAAATCGGGTCACAAGATAAGCCTGGCACTTCAATTTTACTTGATTGTAAGTTATTTAAAATAATATGGATAGATTAAGACAAACATACATTTTATGGAACACAATGCAAAATTCACAAGAATTTTTAAGATAAAGTACATGGCTACAAAGAAATTTCACGCACTCTGCTTCTAGACCCTCCGGGGGCTCATGTTTGTTCCATTAGCAGCACTTCAGCGAGAAGTCTGGGAATCACTGGCTTGGGTTATTTAGTTAAAGCCCCCATATGACAGAGTAATTTAGGGGAATGTGGATTAAGGGATATTTAAATATTTAGTCATCTGAAATAATGTTCCTAAGAAGTGATCATGATATTTCTCTTTTAAAAACTCTAATATTTCACCAACAGTCCTTATTTCTCCCCACTTTTAATTATCTATTTTACTAGATTTCGGTGGAAATACCATGCACGGCATTATGCTCTCTGCCTGAGGCCTGACTAGTATCCAGGCTAAACAATAGGAACTCTTTCCGCTGATGAATCCTCTACAAACAGGGGATGTTATCATACTTCCAAATTGTTAGAGCTGCAGGGGAAAAGCACAGGCTGAAGAAGAAGAATGACATTGTTGAAACGAGCTCCCATGGTTGGTTCTCGAAAGAGGAGGCATTACCACTACCATATGAAGCAAAGCGTCTGTAACACAATAGCAAAGAATGAGCTGTTGCAATATAAACCCTGAAAAACCAGTATTAACAGCAGCTACTCTGGAGTACTTACCGAGAGCGAAGTATTTTATGTATATTATTATATCATAGCCCTCCAGACAATTCTGTTCTATCCGTTTTATAGATGAGGAAACAGGCTCTGATTGCACAGCCAATACCCTTCCCACCACGATACACTGGCAGTTCTCCTCTATTCACTTCAGGACTGAGACACGTGGCCCAAGCAAGCCCAGCTCCATTGCGTGGAAAAGGAAATATCTTCTTACCTTCAGAGCCCAGTCACAATCCACTAGTGCCTTCTGGTAGTCCCCAAGTTTTATATAAGCCTGTAAAGACATAAATAGCTGATATTCACACACAGCTCTGTAGCAAGCAGGCTTTAGTTAACATACAGAGAGCAGTCGAACAGTAGAATGGTGATGAGAAGTAACTGGTACCAGTCAGGGTCCCAGCAGGAAACAGATGGCACACTCATGCTCAGACGATAACCGAGGACAGTTTAATAAAGGGACTGCTGACAAGATGAGGGCAGGGCTTAGAGAAACCAATAGAAATGTTACAGAACCAACAGTGGACAGCCGGCACCACTGCTAGAACCGCTGGGGCAGAAGGAGGAGCAGTGATCAAACCAGAGAGGACGATGGCTTTGTGAGAAGTGCTGCCTAATGAGAGCGGAGGCCTTTATAGAGCTCAAGCTGTGAGAATAAACAGCCCAGTGTCACCATCCTCTTTCCTTCTGACCTCATTGGCTGAACCCAAATGGCAGCGAGAAAGCAGGGAAGTGAAGGGGCCAGTCCACAGAGGTCGGTCCTAAGGGCACAGAGCAGGGCAGAGAAGGACCTGAAGGAGCAAAAGAAAATACCCGGCATGCTAAACACATCTACAAAGGAGAGCTAGCTTCTAGAATCCATTCCCCCCAAGAATATTCTAGAAGAAAACCAAATGATAGAGGGAATAAAAAAGATAAGCATTGGCAAGAATGCAGAAAAATCAGAACCCTCCTACACAGCTGGTGGGACTATAAAATTATACAGCCACTTTGGAAGACAGTCTGGAGGTTCCTCAAAAGATTAAACATCGAGTTACCATAATGATCCAGCAATGCCACTCCTGGGTATATATACCCAAGAGGACTGTAAACATGTTCACAAAAAAACCTGTACACAAATGTTCATAGCAGCATTATTCATAATAGCCAAAAAGTAGAAACAATTCAAATGTCCATCAACTGACGAATGGATAAATAAAATGTGGTCTACACATGCAATGGTATATTATTCAGCAACAAAAAGTAGTGATGCATATTACAACACGGATGAACCTTGAAAACATTACGTTAAATAAAAGAACCAGACACAAAATGATTTCATTTATGTGAAATGTGCAGAATAGGCAGACATATAGAGACAGAAGGTACAGCAAGTCCCAGAACAACACAGTTTTGCTCAACGTCATTTCGTTATTACGTTGATGAGATGCCATAGAAACTTAACTTGTTTATATCAATTAGCTGATGGTAAAACTGATTTCATTATACATCATTTTGCTTAAAGTTGCAGAAACTGGACTTACTATAGATTAGAGGTTGCCTAGGGCTGGAAGTGGAGGAGGATGGGATTTTGGGGGTGAACTGCTTAAAGAGTTTCTTTCTGGGATGATAAAAATGTTTTAAAATCAGTTGTGATGGATGCACAACTCTGTGAATATACTAAAACCAACTGAATTACGCACTTTAAATGGGTGAATTGTATGTCAATTATATCTCAATAAAGCTATTACCAAAAAGGATAAAGTTCTGCTTCTTTCCACATGAGCACAGCAAGAAGGAAAAGATATAGGAAATGGGCTGACATTTAAGAATCAGACCATCACCATGAGCTCTCGGGGCCAAATGCCTTGGGACACCTTTTGGGATCCCCTAGAATTGGCGAAAATCTGAAAAATTAAGAATTGACTCAGAATTCGGCAATCCACTCAAGCTAAACCAAATTTAGTTCATTTATAATGTCAAAGAACTAGTGGCATATAAACATATGAAAGGCTATTTACTTACCAGCAAGCACAATGACTATTGTTCCTTCTGTATTAATTACTGGACACAATAGATAGTCAATAAGTTTTTATCAAGTTGCACTAAGTAGACTTTAAGCACTCTTCTTTTGGAAAGTTCCCTAAAAAGCAGCAATGATCACCCCATTGTACGAAAGGAAAACCAGGCACCAGGAGGATAAGTGGCTTTTGCAGAGTCCCATCAGTCACCAATAGTAGAGCCAATACTCCAGGTAGGTTTACCCATGATCAAAACTGTACCAGGACACTGTGACATTCTTGACAATAAATCTGATGAGATATTTACATGGGTAAGTCAAGTATGAGGTCAGTCTAATAACTCATGGGGAATTTGTTCAATCAAAGTGAGGAGGGTGCAGGCAATAGCCAGCTATTGAATTTCTGCAGTGCAGCTCTTTGCATCAATAGGGAGGAAGCTGCTATGTAGTGCTTTCATTAACTCAAGTTCTGTACCAATTGAAGCTGACGACTCTGAGCTGGCTGTTCCATTGGGCTGTCAGAAAAGTCATGATGTATATTGTCTATGTTTTTCAAAGGTCATTTATTTATATAAAGAACAAAGATCAATTAATGATATATTGCCTCTTTTGTTCGATAACATTTTGCCATCTTTCAGTGAGCTTCATAATTCCTTGTTCAGAGAAGGACCTGTCTTCATTTGTGAAAAACTGAACAAGGTTTTTACAAGATTTACAGCCTCATCTGAATTGAACATTATACCACGCAAGGTGTTTTGAAGAGAGCGAAACAAGTGGAAGTCTGACGGCACAAGGTCAGGCGAGTATGGTGGGTGTGGCAACACATCCCATCCAA
>NW_017731787.1:621422-629596 GCF_001890085.2 Hipposideros armiger
CGTCCTCCACAACTAGACTGAAGAACAAAAGGACAGAAACTTGTCTGTTCCCCTTCCCTGATTCCCCAATAAAATCTTAAACAAACAAACAAACAAACAAACAAACAAAACCTTTATGATCTTGTTAGGATGATAAAATGTGCACTGCTAATTCAACTTCAAGCCATTTTCTTTACCAATTTGCTTCTTTATGATAATTTTTCTCCACAAATGGGTCTAGGTAAATGACATTTCCACTCTAGTCTGATTTATCCAAACTGCTGAACTAATCAGGTTACACTGTGCTTGGATTTTGTTATCATGAAATCACTGTCACTTCCCAGACTTTTTGGCCTTTTTAACATCCTGTTCCTAGCTTTTCCCACAGCAGGACACTGAGTTATAGATATTGGAGCTGATGAGGGCTCCTCCTCTTGCAAATGACACGGCATCAAGTTCATCTCACACAGGTCCTGCTGACATATCCTGACAATCGGATAATCGTGCCATGGGTCTATTGGTTTCTCAAGCCTGGGCAACAGAGTTCTACCACACACAGACTCAAGTACTTTTCAAAGATAAGGTCACAGGTGACATTTTTGTTTCAACTGAGAACTAGCAACCTAGTTCCTTCATTAAGTAGTAGGTAATAAACATTTGGGAGATAGTTTTTACCTGGCATTCCAGGGAGCTGAGCTCATCTGTGATACAAAACTCAGGTATTAGGGATTGCAGAAACTCAAAATTCCTGAGAAATTGGCTCTAGGCCCATCAGCTATCCAGCTACCCCCGTCACAGAATCTTAATCAAAGAGAGATTGATACACTGAGTGACAAATTAACAGGAGAGCAACCCTCAGGAGTTTAGACTACCATTCAAAAGGAGGCTGGACAAATCCAGTGGTGGCAGAGTTCCAAGGTCATTTCATTCCACTAGTTTTCTAGTAGTTTTATACATGTGGCAGAGTGCCTGGTAACCATCAGTGATGTGCTGGAGCTGACTTATACCATGGGGAGAACTGCTTAAGTGTAGCTCTTCCCAAGTCCTTCAATTAGCTTGAAATTGGACCATGGTAAGAGTATTTACACCATGGAAATTGGCAAATGCTCCATACAAATCAGCTTCCCCTAACATCCCAACCAGAGCCAATTGTTAAACATTTACCAGCACACCACTGGTATCTAGTCTCATCTTCCTGATTTCACAGGTTTAGTGGATACTGCTCCCTGAGGAAACCCGCGATCACGCTGTTGACCCACTGACCTGGGCTCGGTTGGTGTACAGCACTTTCATGTCCTTCAGCTTCTCCAAACCCTCGCTGTAGCACAGGATGGCCGTTTCATAATCGCCTCTGACAAACGCTTCATTCCCCTTTTCTTTTAGGGCTAGGAGAATAAGAGTCATACAGGTGAGCTCTCCCAACACACTGGAAAATTCTTTTAGACTCATTCTTCTGATTTTCCACCTCCGCTCGAAGGTCACAGTGTCCAACGATCTAAAAAGGACCTGTCACTCGTTTCTCTCTGCAGGTCTTTCAGGATCTGCTTCTTTAAGGATTTTTCTCTCCAAATTCACCTTAAGTCTTCTAAGTAGCTTCTCAGAAAAAGTAAATGTTTCTGCCTCAAGGCTCAGAAACACTCCACACTTGCAACAAAGACCAAGTCTACACATTCAATGTTTCATAAAAAGGGTAGAAAAACCCAGTTTCTAACAACTATGTCGTCATTCAGGTCTGCAGTTCACATACCCCTCATGGTATAAAATCAATACTGAAAGCATTCTTCTGTCATGTATGTTCCCTGCCACACATACAGCCTCATCTCTTTCTTTTCATTTACCTCTCCCTTCTCACATCTTTGTTTTGCTGCTTTATTGTTCTTTTTCACTTCTCCACTTTTTCACTTCCAGGCTAGCCAGTGGTAGCTCACTCTCATCGAAATCCCTACGTTCCAAGTATTGTTTAGTGCTGGTCAATTTCACCGGCCGTCCACCCACTGGCTTTAGAAAGAAGTTTGACTGTGGAGGCTGACTGAAGGCTCTGTCCTACTCCCTGCTCGTTATAACAGTGACAGAGGGCAGCCCACCAGTGTTTCTGGTTGCTCACGTCCCACTGCCTCAGGCCCACCATGAACCCACAGACTAGGAAGCTGGATGCCCTCAGACATCAGCAGGTAGACTCGTGTGCTTGGTCTAGCACAAAGCATCCCAGCTATTAAAAAGTGAGGACCGACAATTACCATCTGCTAAGACTCTGTTTTCCCTTCTTCTCTTGGCACGTTCCTTTGCATCCTTCTCCACAAACGCCAAGAAGGCCTCTGGCAGCAGAGTAATTTCAAATATTAAAAAGAAAAAAGAAAAATCCAAATACTATAATCAGTTCTTTAGCTCAAATTCAGAAGAAAGCTACTTTAAAGCTTTTAGAGCCACATTTCTCACATATACACATGTAGGCACATGCTCACATCCACAGATGTGCACACGCGCGCGTGCACACACACACACTCACACACACGCACACACACGCGCGCGCACACACACACACACACACACACACTGAAGCAACTAAAATGACATCTTCTTAACCTGACAAGGTAATCTGTGTGATGTATTATTATACATGAGTCTATGCCTGTACTTCAAATTTGAATTATGCCTTTAAAAAGAGTTTTTGCTTGAAGACAGGCTTTTTTATTCCATTTAGCATAATGAGCTTCTGAGCTGAGCAGCAGGGAAACCATCTGGATTCCATAAGCAACTAAGACTAAGCTGGAAGATATACAGAATAACTGAATTCAGTTTACAAAAGATTGACCAGGAGAAAATAGAGCAAAACCTCTGAGAGCTGTTCCCTTCGATCACTAGTAACAGAACTGGGGGATCAGTAGGTTTTTGTTCATGGGTTGTTTTGTTCATGGGCTATAATTGAAGGGTCTGGAAGCTACAGTCAGTAAACACTGATCCTAAATAAATAACACACATTGGGAACAGAGATGCTGTCCTTACCTGAGTTTATTTCATCTGCATCCTGCAGGGCACAGGTTATCAGAAAAACAAAGAAACAAATTTCAAAAACCACTCAAATTTGTAAGTACATAAACCAAGAAGACATTAATTACATGTGGGAAGTAGGGTCATTTCCTTTAACCATCAATACTGAAGGGCCCCAAATTCAGGGGACTTGCTTTAAATCAGGAGATCTGATTATGGGCACATTGTCATGGGGGCCAAGTCTGTAGAAACAAGGGTGACCAGACCAAGGGACCCCAGCTGCGGCCATATGAGCTGGAAATATAAGTTACAATAGAATATATTACCCTAACGGTACAGCTTAAATATAGGCACAAGCTCAGGGGGTGGAGAGGCCAAATTTTCACTGAAACAAACCCAAAGAGTTGTTTAAAGATGACCCAGGAAGATCAAGAAAAAAAAAATCAGAGTTTATACTTTCTTGTGGAAAATAAATCCAGTAAATCTGAAAAACAGGATGGTCACAAGCTCAGGGGGTGGAGGGGTCAAATTTTCACTAAAACAAACCCAAAGTGTTGTTTAAAGATGACCCAGGAGGAGTAAGAAAAAAATCAGAGTTTGTACTTCCTTGTGGAAAATAAATCCAGGGAATCTAAAAAACAAGACTATTTCAGCTTCACCAGACAGTTTGAGATTAAGCTACTACTTCCTCTGACTCAATGCAGACCTCACTGTATCTACTTATATAACTCCATAATAGAAAAAGGAAACCTTCGTCGGAGCTTGTGGAGGACTGATCATGGTCTTGTTAAGGGTGGTCCTGCATCTGTCCTCCTCTTGGTTGTCCTCTGTAAACAGGAGTCTCTTTTCTGTCTTGAGGACAGCTTTCTCTTGCACAACTGGGTCCTCAGAATTCATGTCCTGGATTAAACTGGCTAGAGAAGAAATCAGATGTGAGTCATTCAAACAAGGTCTTTAAAAGAAAAGATTGCTCACTAGAAAGGATAGTGTAGAACATTCACAGGGAAGGAAGAACTTTTATTTTTCCAGCTTTATTGAGGTATAATTGATATGTAACATTTTGTAAGTTTAAGGTGTACAATGTAATGATTTGATACATATTGTGAAATGATTCCCACAATATGGCTAGTTAATACATCCATCTCCTCATATAATGACACGTTTTTTTATTTTTATGGCGAGAACATTTGAGATCTACTCTTTCAGCAACTTTCAAGTATATAATACAGTATTGTTAACTATAGTAGCCATGCTATATGTTAGGTGCCCAGAATTTATTCATCTTATAACTGAAAGATTATACCCTTTAACCAACACCTCCCCATTTTTTCAAGAAGGTTCTGAATCGGAAGCAAAAGTTAGAGCAATTAGAACAAATGAGAAAAAAAATTAAGAACAGGATTTGTTTTCTCTGGGAAAAACTGCAGGAGATTTTAACCAAGGCCTTCAAGGAAAACAATTTTAAGCCACTTATTGAATTCACTGACAATTTATGGAGAGCTTATTATGAGTTAGATATTATGCAGAATGATATAGATAACAATGATGAATTTTTAAAAAAATCCTTATTTTTGAAGAGCTTACAGTCTTGTGTGGGAGACAAACAGGTAAATTAAGGCAGCTCTGAGATCACAAAACAAGCCCTTAACCTTATCCTCATCTGTCTTCACTTTACTGCCCACCTGGCTTAGATGCCATGGTCCATCCCTTGGCCACCATCCTGCCCGCATCCTGAACTCCCTTACCCTCCAACCCCACCTGCCAGACAAAACTCCAGCTCTAAATGAATCCAACTCTCCACTTCTCTAGGCCTTTATTAAGGATGCTGAGTACTGATAAAGGCAGACACACCTGATGGAATTGGTCCTAACTCAAGTTGACTGTCAGTGATGCTCAACAATCCTACTATGTTCCTAGTATGATTCTGAAACCGATTCCAGTGTGTGTGGTTGTTTTTCCCCACACAGCCAAGCAATTCTCTGACGCCAGCTGGATATACTACAATTCAGCTTAATTCTGACACTATCTAGCAGCAGATCCCACAGGTTAGGGGCTCAGTCCTTCAAGACTGCCCATCCCCCTNTCAGCTGTCAAATGACATAGCAATAACATAGATGCGAATGACTCTAGTACTTCCAAAAATGAACTAGTGCCATCTGTTGCAAACATGTGTCATGACTTTTCCAACAACCCAATATAAAGCACCATCCTTTCCTCCAGGGTTTGGGGTTGTATTTGAAAGTCTGAGGGTGTGAACATCCTTCTAGACAATTATAGCCATGATTACATGACAATACTATTCTATACATACAGGTTTGGAGAAAGTCTATATGGGCGTCAACAATTTCTCTAGAGCCTTTTACTTTTTCTTTTTTTCCCCTCTTTTGTTGTTTTTAAAGGTTGGATTTGACACCCTATAACTTCCCCATTCTCTTTTGCTTTCCCACATTTTAAGAACTACTTTTTCCAAATGACTTATCTAAATTACACCAGCAATCTATTGATCATAACATTAGCTCCAGGAGAAAAACAAAGCAATGAAAGGGTAGGTTTTCTCTCTAGCAAGCAGAAACACTCAATTCACAGGGTCCTTATTAAGTGTTTTCTAACACTGTATACAAACAGGGGAGGCATTTTAAAAACAGTCGATGGTTTAAATGATTCCCAACACCAGGCAGCACATTTTGCATTTATTTGTCTCAGAATAAGCTTCCTCTTTGGGGAAGGTGGGAGGAATTGCTTCCCCAAAGCTTCCATCGCATTTACTTATTTTTATCTACAGTCATTCTTAATGTGATTTTCCAGAACTAATCAAAGTGCTGTTTAAACTTGAGTACAATAAAAATATAACTAATTTAGATGAAATAGGGAATAGGCCATCTGAATTAGATATAAGTTTGACTTATATAACATTTTAAAGGCAATTCAATTTTACTGCTTTCAAATAAGTTCAGAGTAACAAGACCAAACAAGCATCAGTAGGTATATGTTTCAGAGACTAAATTTTGTGATAAATAAAAAGGAACTATAATTATTATAGTTTTCATTTTAATGTTTCTTTTGAAGTGTCAACAGAAACTTTATGCCTTTAAATTGACTTACTGTGCCTCTAGTGTTATGTAACTTAACAAGGATTTATTGAACATGTGTTATAAATAAAGCATTAGGGAAAAAGTATATGGCAGGTTTTGCCCTCAAAACCTTTATGACCAGGCTGGCCGAGGGGTGTGTTGGTTAGGAGTTGGCTTGGGACACCTGCTCTGAACAGCAGGGCCCTGGTTCGGATCCCACATGAGGGCCAGTGACGCTGCACCCTCTACAGCTAAGATGGTGAACAACAGCTCGACCTGGAGCTAGGCTGCTGTGAGTCACCAGCGACGGCGTAGGCTGCAGTGGGCTGCCTTGAGCTACTGTGAGTGGCTGGCAGCTGGTGTGAGCTGCCAAGAGCCACTGTGAGCGGCCATACAATGGCTGGTGAGTGACTTCCTCACCTGGGAAGAGCGCAATGATAATACCAACATGGGCCAGTGAAGCGACGTCCTCCACAACTAGACTGAAGAACAAAAGGACAGAAACTTGTCTGTTCCCCTTCCCTGATTCCCCAATAAAATCTTAAACAAACAAACAAACAAACAAACAAACAAAACCTTTATGATCTTGTTAGGATGATAAAATGTGCACTGCTAATTCAACTTCAAGCCATTTTCTTTACCAATTTGCTTCTTTATGATAATTTTTCTCCACAAATGGGTCTAGGTAAATGACATTTCCACTCTAGTCTGATTTATCCAAACTGCTGAACTAATCAGGTTACACTGTGCTTGGATTTTGTTATCATGAAATCACTGTCACTTCCCAGACTTTTTGGCCTTTTTAACATCCTGTTCCTAGCTTTTCCCACAGCAGGACACTGAGTTATAGATATTGGAGCTGATGAGGGCTCCTCCTCTTGCAAATGACACGGCATCAAGTTCATCTCACACAGGTCCTGCTGACATATCCTGACAATTGGATAATCGTGCCATGGGTCTATTGGTTTCTCAAGCCTGGGCAACAGAGTTCTACCACACACAGACTCAAGTACTTTTCAAAGATAAGGTCACAGGTGACATTTTTGTTTCAACTGAGAACTAGCAACCTAGTTCCTTCATTAAGTAGTAGGTAATAAACATTTGGGAGATAGTTTTTACCTGGCATTCCAGGGAGCTGAGCTCATCTGTGATACAAAACTCAGGTATTAGGGATTGCAGAAACTCAAAATTCCTGAGAAATTGGCTCTAGGCCCATCAGCTATCCAGCTACCCCCGTCACAGAATCTTAATCAAAGAGAGATTGATACACTGAGTGACAAATTAACAGGAGAGCAACCCTCAGGAGTTTAGACTACCATTCAAAAGGAGGCTGGACAAATCCAGTGGTGGCAGAGTTCCAAGGTCATTTCATTCCACTAGTTTTCTAGTAGTTTTATACATGTGGCAGAGTGCCTGGTAACCATCAGTGATGTGCTGGAGCTGACTTATACCATGGGGAGAACTGCTTAAGTGTAGCTCTTCCCAAGTCCTTCAATTAGCTTGAAATTGGACCATGGTAAGAGTATTTACACCATGGAAATTGGCAAATGCTCCATACAAATCAGCTTCCCCCAACATCCCAACCAGAGCCAATTGTTAAACATTTACCAGCACACCACTGGTATCTAGTCTCATCTTCCTGATTTCACAGGTTTAGTGGATACTGCTCCCTGAGGAAACCCGCGATCACGCTGTTGACCCACTGACCTGGGCTCGGTTGGTGTACAGCACTTTCATGTCCTTCAGCTTCTCCAAACCCTCGCTGTAGCACAGGATGGCCGTTTCATAATCGCCTCTGACAAACGCTTCATTCCCCTTTTCTTTTAGGGCTAGGAGAATAAGAGTCATACAGGTGAGCTCTCCCAACACACTGGAAAATTCTTTTAGACTCATTCTTCTGATTTTCCACCTCCGCTCGAAGGTCACAGTGTCCAACGATCTAAAAAGGACCTGTCACTCGTTTCTCTCTGCAGGTCTTTCAGGATCTGCTTCTTTAAGGATTTTTCTCTCCAAATTCACCTTAAGTCTTCTAAGTAGCTTCTCAGAAAAAGTAAATGTTTCTGCCTCAAGGCTCAGAAACACTCCACACTTGCAACAAAGACCAAGTCTACACATTCAATGTTTCATAAAAAGGGT
>NW_017731787.1:633946-635372 GCF_001890085.2 Hipposideros armiger
CTCTGAGATCACAAAACAAGCCCTTAACCTTATCCTCATCTGTCTTCACTTTACTGCCCACCTGGCTTAGATGCCATGGTCCATCCCTTGGCCACCATCCTGCCCGCATCCTGAACTCCCTTACCCTCCAACCCCACCTGCCAGACAAAACTCCAGCTCTAAATGAATCCAACTCTCCACTTCTCTAGGCCTTTATTAAGGATGCTGAGTACTGATAAAGGCAGACACACCTGATGGAATTGGTCCTAACTCAAGTTGACTGTCAGTGATGCTCAACAATCCTACTATGTTCCTAGTATGATTCTGAAACCGATTCCAGTGTGGGTGGTTGTTTTTCCCCACACAGCCAAGCAATTCTCTGACGCCAGCTGGATATACTACAATTCAGCTTAATTCTGACACTATCTAGCAGCAGATCCCACAGGTTAGGGGCTCAGTCCTTCAAGACTGCCCATCCCCCTTACCCCCATACTTCAGAGGTCAGTTGAAAGTCTAGGTTGTCACCTGCACTTCTGACCAAACAGCTATAGATTGGAGGCTCCCACGACCTCCTCCTCCGGTTTGATTAATTTGCTAAAGCAGTCACAGAAATTCAGCTTAGAGAAACATTTTACTTATTAGATTACCACTTTATTATGAAAGAATATAACTCTGGAACAGCCAGATGGAAGAGATGCATAAGGCCAGGTATGTGGGAAGAGGCTGCAGGGCTTCCACGCTGAGTGTTTCACCTCTCCAGGCGTTCACCAACCTGGAAGCTCTCTGAACCGCTGCTCTTTGGGTTTTGATGGAGGTATCGCTACATAGGCGTGATTGATTAAATCATTGGCCATTAGGGATCAATTCAACCTCCAGTCCCTCTCCCCCATCTTTAGGCTCCAAGTCACTCATTAACATGAACTCAGGTGTGGTTAAAAGAAGTTTGTTATGAATATCAAGAAAACCTTTAGCTGTCTTATCATTTAGGAAATTCCAAGGGTTTTGGAGCTCTGTGTCTGGAACATGGATGAAGAACAAATACGTATTTCTTATAAATCACAATATCACACCTAGGCAAGTTACCCTATCATTCTTCCAAGGACTTTAAAAATTCTCTCCAATCTAAACCTGACCATTTCAAGCAGAAGACCTTGCTTATTAATGCAGGGAGGAAAGACATGCCATCAGAAAGGCACTCCTTCAACTACTTGTCATCAAAACTACAAATTGCCTGCATCTACACCCATCCTCCTTACCACATGGAAAAGCTATCCCTCCTCGTATTCTTCTCCTGTGCTCACCAGACTATCCTGTGCTCACCATGCCATCAGCTTGTTCTGCATAATTGGGAACCTTGCATCATCAATTATGCCGTTTCCACAATATTTTCAACTTCTCCCATCCTACCAGCTTCTTCCCATTGATAGTTAGACACTCCCAATCTCTC
>NW_017731787.1:635812-641757 GCF_001890085.2 Hipposideros armiger
GGGGAAAGTGTGTCTCATCTTCTGGCTGGGGTTTCTAAGAGTGGCATGAGAGCAATCCCCACTGCATAAGTACTTTTCAAGCTTCTGCTTGTGTCATGTTTACGAACACCCCTTGGACAAGGTAAGTAACATGGCCAACCCAGATTCAAGAGATGAAGAAACAGACTCTACTCTGGATGGGAAGAAAGGAATCTGTGACCATTTTTGCAATCTATTAGAGTATTCGTGTATGTGTGTCTATGTGTATTTAATCACCTTAAATAAATGGCTATAAAATGTGCATTCTTTTGCAACCTACGGATAGTTCAGTTGATTCGTTTTCACCATTGTATATACCATAGTTAATCCACTCTCTTATTGATGGACACCCAGGTGTTTTTTAATTTTTTGCTTAGCAAATAAATGCTGAATTGAGTATCTGTGCACATAATTCTTTGTGCACATGTGACATATTCTTTGGGATATTATGGCTGCATCAATTTTTACACCTACAAGCAATATACAAGAGTTCTCATTCCTCCACATCCTTGCCAACACTTGCTATTGTCAAACTTCTAAATTGTTGCCGCTCTAACGGATGGCAATGGTATCTCATTAATGTTTTCATTTGCATTTTCCTGAATATGGTTGGGACTGAGCATCTTTTTATTAGTTTATAAGCCATTTTGATTTCCTTTTCTGTGAACTGCTTGCTCCTATTCTTGGCCAATTTTCTATTGGGTTGTCTTTTTCTCATTACAATTTCTTTATATATTCTGCACTGGTTATACGTATTTGAAAACATCTCCTTGGGGACGGTTTGTCTTTTCATTCATCTGTTTTTACGGAAAATTTTGTTGAAGAGAATTTCTTTGTAATCTTAATGTGTTAAATGCACCAATATTTTCCTTTATGATTTATGTCTTTTTGCATTTTCAAGTTATACATATACTCTCTTGTGTTGTCTTCCAAAAGTTTTAAACCTTTGTTTTTCTCATTAAGGTATTTCATCCCCCTGGAGGTGACTTTTGTATAGGGCACCAGCACCATCAGCTGAAGAGTGCCTGCCTTCCCCACTGATGTGCTGTGCCATCCTGTTACATGTATGGACCTGTTTAGGCTCTTCATTGCATCCTGCTGGATTACTTGACTTTTCCAGCACCAACACATCCGTGCATAACTACTATCGCCTTATAATAAACTTTGAACATCCAACAGAAAGAGCTATCCCACCTCATTTTTCTGCAAAATTGTCTTGATTATATTTTCACTGATTGATTATTCTTAGTCCTTTGTTTTTCTGTGAGAACTCGGGAATCAGCTTGTTAAATTCTAAACAAAAACACTTTTAGGGTTTTGATCTAAATTGTACTGAATGTAGAGAATAATTTGAGGAGAACCTCGGTCTTTGATTTCTAGCCTTTAGAACTGTGAGAAAATCAAGTTCTGTTGCTTAACGCCTCCTCGCCCACACCGACCCTACCCCTGCCCAGCCTGTGGTATAGTATGTAGTTATGGCAGCCCAAACAGATTAGTACACCTACCTAAAGTGAGTTAGAGTATCTTGCACTTTGCAAGTCTCTCTTTGTCTCATACATCACACTTGAAATTACTTGTTTGTGTCTGTTTTCCCCACTGGACTGTAGATATCATGAAGGAAAGTAATTCTTGTTTACTGTTACTGTACTATCCAGTGCTTAGCAATACTAAATTCACAGCAAGAGCCCAAGAAATAAATGTACAGAATCTATACACGTGTGGCTACATAAACTATATATGAAATAAAATTAGAAATTCAGTTCCTCAGCAGCACTAGCCACATTTCAAAAGCTCACTAGCCACATGCAGCTACTGATTACCATAGTGGACCGTGCAGGTTATAGAACAGCTCCGTCATCACAAAACGTTCTATTGGGCAGCAACTGAAGGAATGATGAGTATGGAGGAAAGTTAGCCAGGTATAAAAAGATGGGGAGTCAGAGGCAGAGACAAAGGCAACAGGCAGAGTATGGACCCGAAGGGTATGTTTAGGGAACTAGAAGTATTTTGTTGCTGCTCAAGTGTGAGGTAGGGAGAGGAGAGAGGTAAGGAGAGGTCATGGGAGGCCTCAAGTCCTGATGAGAGCTTGAACTGTATTGTGGCTGCCAAGAGAATCCAAGCAGAGAAGTGTCTGGGTCAGATTTGCATTTTAGATACATTACTCTGTGGGGAGTGTCAGCCCGGGGGCAGGAAAAACAATCAGAGGGTTGCTGAAATAGTCTGGGTGAGAGAACCAGAACAAAGGGAAGACTGGGGTGGACGCAGCTGGAGAAAGAGCCAAACTTGAGGGCTGATTGAAAGTAGGGCTGAGAGATGGGAGGAGTCTGATGTGACTTGTAAATTTCTGGATGGTGGTGCCACCTACTGAGGCTAGAATGAAGGTGAAGATAGGAGAATCAGGTTTTATGTGAGAGGAGGACAGAGGGGGAAAGGATAACTCAATTTTGGACAGATTAATTTGCAGTGTTTGTGGGATACAGTGGATGTGACAGTTGGCACAGAAGTTGGGGCTCAGAAAAGAAAGCTGGGTGGCAATTGAGATGTGAGGGTCTTCAGCAAACAGGTGGTAGTTAAAACCACTTGCTTGGACTAGACCACTTGAAGAGAAGGAGTGGGCCAAGGGCAGAACTCCACAGAACGACATTTAGGGATGGGCAGAGGAGAGGCCCATGATGAGCACAAAGAACACACTATGGTTGTGTCATTTATCAAATTACCCAAACTATTTTTAAAACCATTTTCTTCTTTGGACCCAGAGAACCTGCTGGAAGCAACAATTTCAACATATTTCTATTTAATATGTAAGGTTTGCTTGCTTATCGCTGTCCTCAAACAAGCCCCCTGAAGTACTGACTGCTTTGGAATCTCTTGAACGTGGCAGGTAGGATCAGAGTATGTCCTTTAAGATCCCACTGTCTAAGCTGGGGAAGGGGCCTTCTTTCCTTGAGAAAGAGAGACAGGGGTATGCCAACCACAAGCCATCAATGTAATTTCATAGATCCTGAGGGAAAGCCATTTGATTTTGCCTCAGCAGCTAAAAAACGGAAATAGCTCTACTCTAAATAAAACAAGAGGTATCGCAGACTGATTAAGGAGGCACCTAAGTGATCTCCTTGAAGGGGACAGCTAGGCTTATTGGTGATGGAGAAATAGCTCCTTTTGACCTGATTCTACATGGAAAGGAGGCAAAATATGGCAAAGGTGAAATATGACTGTCAGCCTAAATTCCAACAGAATGTTAACAGCTTCTCTGATACCAATAAACAGCCAGAAAATACTATCCCCAGAATCTAATGTTACTTGCTTCTCAATGCCCTATTTAATTTCAATCACACTTTTTCTTAAGAGTCATAAACCCGTCGGATGCCCCAAGAACTAACTTAGAGTAATCATTTCCCTTTAGTCACTCCACCTCACTAAAGTAGGATTTGTTTATGATTCACTGGTACTTACTGATTTCATCCACATTTTTAAGAAATTTCTGCAAGTCTTTCTCTTGATCGTCAGCCATGGTGAACCAGAATCCCTGAGGGAGGCAGCATAAATGATGAAAATTAATAATAATGAAACGCTAAACAGAATTTGTCAGGCTGATTAGCCTTCTAAGACTAAAAGCCAAGTGGTTATTTTAAAGATGGATTTGTGTTTATAAATGTTATGAATAACAGCAGGATGATCTATTTTACTCTGACTGCTGTTAGGGTCAAGGGACACTCATTATTTGCGGTGATACCTCCCTCCACTGGGGAAACCACTCTGCAAAATGTTCTTCCAAAGCCAAAATCAACCGCTGTGATTCAGGGACCTGGCGGGAATGAGAGCAGTAGACAGGCCTCCAGAGATGGAGGATGCTAATTGTTTTTTCTTTTTTCTCTAGCAGAACAATCACGAATTTATTTGTACTTAGCAGCAGTTTCAAAATACATGAAATATAAACTAACAAAATTATAAAGAGAAAATGACAACTCTATAACCACAATGAGAGATACTATCTGAAGCTAAGGAGTCAGGCAGAATATTTGAGTAATAAAACTAATAAACTTAATCTGCAATTTAAATCAAATCCTGCATTTAACAAATACAGAATGCTAATTATTTCCAATTATACTTGGAACATTTACAAAAACTGACCAAGTGGCAGGTCAGAAAGGAAGTCTCAACAAAGCCCCAAAATTGTTATCATTCAGACCACATCCTCTAACCATAATGTAGGCCGTTAAACTAGAAAATAACAATAGAATACGTTCTTAAAAAGTATTTGACAAATTTAAGATGCAATCCTAAATAAATCAGGAATTGAAGAGGAAATCACAACATATTCAGAAATTAACGATGAAAGTACTACATATCAAAACATGTAACATGCAGTTATAATGCTTAGATGTAATTTTACAGCTTTATATGAATTTTGTAAAACACAAGAAGGAACCAAAATAAATTCAATTTACAACAAAGACAGGGAGGGTTGAGGACAAAGTGAGAGAAAGGAAGTAGAAATTAAACAGAAAAATTAAAAAATAGCAAATATTAACAGAACCAAAATCTGGTTCAATAGGAAAACTAATTAGAGGATGCTAATTCTTGGCTTTGATCATGACAGGCCAGCCCAGCCAGCAGCCGGAACCTGGCTATGTGATAGGTAACCAGAGATAGGGCAATCTGCAACCTAATGTCCAAAACTGTTTAAAATATAATCTTCTGACTTGTTTCTGAAGAGTGGAGAGAAGCTACAAATTGGATAAAGGGATTAGTATTTGACTGGCACCATGCACCAATGCCTCTTCTCGTCTTCAGGTACTTCCGATTTATTACTCCTCCGTTGTTTCTGAGTGAGAAGGCGCATGGTGTAACCAGTAGTTCCCAAAGGTTCATCCATAGATCATAAAAATCATCCCCAAACTTGTTAAATACACAAATTCCTCAGCCTTAGCGCCAGAGCTCCTCGGTCAGTAAACCTGAGATAGTATCCAGAAAATGTATCATTTTAAACACTCTCCAGGTGATTCTGATTTACAGCGAGGCTTAGTAGTCGTGTGACACACCTGTAACTGGGCATTGAAATCTGCCACAAAGAAGCTGTGTTTTTTTATCTAAGACTCCATTAATTACAAACTGTGTGGCCTCAACTAAAGTCACAACCTCTCTGAGCTCCAGAGCCCTTATGCATTCTATGGAAACGGTGAGGACTATCCTGTGGATTAATTTGAAAGGTCTGGAAACCATGAGTGGTAAATGCGAGGCAACCTTTTTTGCAAAATCGGGGTGGGGATGTGTGGCTTAAATAAATGATCGCTAGGGTTCTTTTCTAGTTCTAACATTTTGGATTCCCACGGAACTAAGGAGGGACACAAGAAAGGCTCAGAACTTTTTCATGGGCAAGCGCCAACCCTTCAGCTCCCAGGGCAGGGGTCGAAGGGCACGCAAGGCCTGGGCAGAGAACCCACTACAAGACGAGGCTAGGCCAGGCTTCTGCCATAAGCCTCCGGGCGCTCGGAGCTCCCCTCAGCAGGAACTGCTGACCGGCCAGACGAGCGCTGGAGCCCCACGACGTTTGTTTTGCCCCAGACGTCCCTCCCCGACCGGCGCAAAGGGGCGGGGCCGACGGCACCGTTGCCCCGCAACCGCTCTAAAGCGTCCGCCGGTCCCGTGCCCTCCACGGCGGTCCCAGCCCTCAGACCATACAGTTCCATCTGCTGAGGCCCAAACCAGCATCCTCTGCTCGGTTCTGACGGTCAGATCAGGACTAGGTCCCAGGGCAGACCCCGGGCCACCTTGCTGCACTGACCTGACGCGCCCAGGGTTGGACAGGAAATGACGGCTGTGCGCCGACGGAGATTGATCAAGGCTGGGGCCGGGGCGTGGCCTGGGGCTCGGGGCCAGGGGCGTGGCCTGGAGCGGGTTGGTCCGGGGCGTGGTCTCGGCGGGGG
>NW_017731787.1:641942-666787 GCF_001890085.2 Hipposideros armiger
CGGGGGGCGGACTCGCGTTGAGACCCGGTACCCTTGCGCTCTTGTTTTAGGAGCGCGTCGCTAAGTTCTAGGCAGAGTTGGGGGCAGGGATCCCCGGTGGGGGCTCGGGAAGGAGAAGGAAACAAAAGAGGCTCCGAGTGACCCGCCCTAGTCCCTAAATCAGAGCCAGATTTATGCCTCTTTTTCTTCTTGGGGGGGAGGGGGAGGGGATGGGGGGGCGGTCTCAGTTCCATGAGCTTAACTACTATCCCTGGCCCAAAAGGGGATAAGCATCCATTGTACTTGGTAGAGACAGGCTTAGGTTTGAATCCGGTTTTGCTTATTAGTAAATGTGAGACCTTCCTGGAGTCGTGTAGCCTCTCGGATTTTTCAGTTTTCTCATCATTACCCAGGGAATCATAGGATTTAGAGCAAAACGAGACGTTGAACACATTCACACTTAGAATACATGCACACACCCTTAAAGAGATTCCAGTCTTTTTGTTGTTGTTGTTAAAAGTTTATTATTATGTATTGGATTAAAAAGGAGGGAAGCAGGTTTGGGGGAAAGTCCCATCTTGAGCTTAAGCTGATGTTCAGAAACACTTGAGACTTCTTGGCAAAGTTGTGGGTGCTTTACAGAAACCTATTTGGTAGGGACTGAGGAGTCCCTGGGGATAGAACTTACCAGGAGGGGAGAGAGCGCCAGGCATGGAACCCCTCTAGATCCAATAGATGGATGAGGGGTCCAGCTGGATCCAACATGGATTCTGAGTCCAGTCTGTGGACTGTCCTGTGGCCATAGGTGCTGACCTGTAGGATACATGCCTGAGCCCCATGGAGGACAGGGCTGTTTGACTGAAATGTCCACAAGGCGTTGGTACACATGCGGTCGTGTTTGGGTAACCCCCAATGGAGTGTAGCACAAAGGGGCCAGGGCATTCTTCTCTTGGATGCAGACCAGGTACAGCTTCTGCAGAGTGAGTCCTTTAACATGTGGGCTGTGGCAGGAGGCAGTGGGACCTGGGGGACACAGCAATCCAGTGGCAGCAGCTGTCCTGGGGAACTGAGATGCCTCATGAAAAGTAGCAGAGAGTGGAGGTGTCTGGTGAAGTAGGATTGTTAGTGCCAGCCACACCCTGGGAATTCTCAGAAAGTCATGGGATACTTTACAGTGACCTTGGAGCCCATGGGAATTGATGGCGACAGTAACAGTGAACAGTTAGGTTATTACTGCTAGTATCATCTCCTTTTCCTCTCAGACTTGTGAGGCCTTCAGCATACAGAGGCATAATCTTCAACCTCAGAGTCTTTCTTGTCACTTTGGGGCTGACAGTCTTAATCCTAAATCACTTCCTATTCTATTACTCTTTTCACCAAACTCCTGTACCCGAACTCCAGAGTATGGGCAAGGCACAGGATATCAAGGAGAGAAGCCATAGGAAGAGTACGAAGCAAGAATGGGACAAGACAAGGGCCCAGGCAAGAGATGGGAGAGATGGCTGAGCTGGAGGGATGCGAAAGAGGGGTCAGGTGTGCTTGCTCCTAGATCCATCTGGAATAGCAATACTGAGCAGCCATAGACACGTGCAGCATCTTCAAAAGTCACTTCCATCTTGATGACTCTTACATGAACCTCTGTCGAGCCCAGACCTTCCTCCAATCCCCAGCCCTATACATCTCACAGGATTATTAGACTATTGAACCTCTTGGAAGTAAGGATTTTACTTTATTTTGTCTTAATAGTCCCAGCACCTGGTGTTTAGTTGGAGCTAAATAAAGGTTCATTGAATAAAAGTGAATTAATCTCTTCTTCTCTGCGTGGAGGAAGGCTCAAATCTAAGTTATTCTAGATGGAAAAGGAGTAAGGGTGTTTATAGTTTCTCTACCTCATGCTTCCCGGAGAGGTACATCCTGCAGGACAAACATTGTTACAGTCACAAAATATGTTTTAAGGTAAATCACATACTTGACAGACTGATAGCTTTAAAATGTCACTGGGTAGTCACTGGGCTTTCTATTAATACAAAGATTCCAATTTGCCTCCTTCCAGGCACACGGTAGGATCTCACTTCTCTGTGGCCAGGTGACTTGCTTTGCTCATTGCCATATGGGAAGAAATGAAGCGGGCAGAAGCTTTAAGAACCAGCATGTGACTCACCATACAAGCCAGCCCTTCCCCTTGCCCCAGCAACCAGATGGTGGAGGCTGTGTCTACCTGAGTCCCTGAGGGGGGATATAGACCAGAGACACTTGTCTACCTTAGATGGACATGTAGCATGAGTGAGCAATAGACCTTTCTTGTTATAATCCACAACAATTTGGGGCCTTTATGTTATGCAGCATAACATGGCCATTCATGCTAATATGGCCACTCAGGCCATTTTTCTTCACTTGCTATGATGACAAAACCTAGAGACCCTGTGCACAAGTGTACATAGATTATGATCATTGTGATTTACCTTTTAAGTGTTAATGTCTGCATTTTTTCATGCATATGAAAACACAAAAAGGAAAACAGACTTTTAAAATGTGTGTGATTCACATCTCAATACATTCTTCCGAGAGAGCTTTTATGAATCCTACTTTCAGAACTATTTCCACCCAACCCAGGTCCCTTGTGTGGTACTTAAGTTTTACTTTTTCTTTATGTACTCAATAAAAACTGGAGAACACTTGGCCACCTTCCACTGTATAGTAAATCTGAGACTTGGAGATTATCATTATAAGCTGTCCTCTCTTTTTCTCGGCTCTCCCTTTTGTGTAAAGAATCCTAGCTCTTTGCCTTTTCTCATCAATCATACTTTATAAGCTTAGGAGAGATAAAGAAGAAAAGAAAGTGTTTTTCTGAGGACAACTGCATGAGGAATAAAGGGATCCTACCTTTGCCTACTGTAAGTAATGGGTGCAGACAAGGTCATCCTGGAGCCAGGAGCCACACAGACTACGAGGATATCCAGTTGGACAAAACCCCTCATCATGGAGGCTGGGATTGAAATTCATTTGATAACTTTGGTTTCAAGATTTAAAAGGGGAGAAAGCTGAAGGAATTCTGTGCTGTTTCTTCACTCCCTAAAGAGAATCCAAAAATTGCATTTGATTTTCCCCCCACAAACATTTGGCAATATATAATATGACAGCTAAAATTCTTGCCTCTTAGACTCCCCCTTTGCTCTTTCTGTTCCCACCTTATTATAGATGAAGAAATAATTTCAGGATCTAGTCACAGATTTATTCTGTTTCCATAGGAGACAAGAGGCATCCCTGAGATGTCTATGTGTAATTAATGACACCACAAATACTACCAACAGCAACAATAACAATAGTGATGATAATAACTAACCCTCTGAGCTGCTATGTGCCAGGTATCACACTCAATCCCTTACAAGCATTATCAAACTGAAATCTGTCCCCTACCAGGTCCTATTCATATTGCACAGAAAAAGAAAAAAAAATTCAGCCAGGGAGGTTATGTGACTTGCCTGAGGTTGAGCCAAGATGTGAACCCTGGTCTGAGTGGCCCCCTAGCTCATACTACCCCATCTCACCACACTGCCCCCCATGTGTCACCCTTTTCTGAGAGCTCTGTTTTCAGTTCCTACCATCGGTGAACATCCTGGGAGCCTCTGGTCCTACTTTGGCATTGTGGATGTGTAAATTTCCATACGGCAAGCCTCCATCTGCCTCACAGGCTGATGGAACCCTCCAAGTGATGGATGCGTCCTATAGCCAGAGGGTCATGTCTCCCACTCCACTAAGAAAGACAGGGTGACTCCAACAATGTCCTCCTTTGGAGCCTTTCTGTGGATCACAGAACTTCTCTGTCTTAAGGGGAAAGGGGAGTTGACATTTAGTACTAGGTGGAAACTGTGCCCTCCCAACTCTACCTGGTGTGGAGTAATACTGCCACCATGTGGGCAAGTCGGCTGCACTTGAACAACCATGATGGCGGAGAAAGACGGGGCTTCATGAGCAGTTAGCTCAGGCATTTGTTTAATGTTTGTTGAGCAACTACTATTGTCATGTACTTGGCTAGGCTCCCTTCTATTGCTGCTGCTGCTGCTCCTTCTCTGGGTAGTGAATTAAATGATGTCAAGGATTTAAGCTCTAGTGAGTGTTTAACATTTCGTCATCACTTATTTGGGGCACTTTCATTTAGGGGTGATTCACACCACTCAGAAATTATGACAATACATCAGCTTCATGCAGTGGAGTTTTCTTTGCCTCTAAAGTTTTGGGGAAAAGAGGACACACAGAGAAATATGGGACTCCAGGGTTACTCACTGTCCTGATATGGGCTCCATCTCAATTGTTATGAAAGAGTGGGCATATGTATTTCTAGCAAATACCTTTGCTTCTTTTTGTATTACTAGTTTTATAGTAGATTAAAAGCATATCATAGAAACTTAGAAAATAGAGAAAAAAATCATTCATGAGTTCTTTACCTCGATACCATTATTATTAACATTTCAATGTATTTCTTTTCTGTCTTTTTTTCTGCATTTTTTGCAATGATGTAACCATGCTTACAAATGATTTATGTTTTAATTCATTGGTATATCACAATATCATTGTAATGATAATAGCTGAGCTATTACCTAATTAACGTTCTGAGCACCCATGATGTCCCATGCCCTTTCTTAGGGATTTTAAGTGTCATCTCATGAAGCCATATAACAATCTTAGGAAATGGTATTATTATCCTCCTTTTAGTAGACAAGACAATTGCGTCTCAGAGGGGATCTTTACATCTCTTGCCTTTCATAATTCTGTGTCGTGTTGCATTGTTTTAGTAACAATCATTTAATATCTGCATTGTATCCCATTTATCCATGCACTTTACCTGACTACTTGCCATCATTTTATATCTTTAGTTGCTGCTAATGTTTTTTTGCTACTGTCAATACTGCTGTGACAAGCATCTCTAAATATAACTTTTAAATATATCTACAACTAATTTCTTAGGGTAACTTCTCAGAAATGTGTTTCTCAATCAAAATTTTGAAATTTTTATGGCCGTTAATATTTCTGAATTGCTTCTCAGTGGGGTTGCCAAATTTGTACACATTAGCCCTGCAACTAGCAACGTATGAGAGTGCGAGTTTCACAGCATCCTCACCAGCACTGAGTGTTAATTTTTTCTAATCTAAAAGATGATAAATGGTTTGATAAATGCATCTGTGATAAATGGGTTGCTGTGCATGTCTGTCATTACTAGAGAGGGTGTTATCCCTATTCCTTCTCACCACCTGCACTAACACTTTCCACCTCCTTTTGCACAGTACCAGAAAACCTCTGCTGTCTTCCCTTCTAAATCAGGGGTACTTAACATAAGGCCCAAGAACCCTCCCAGGGTCCATGGGTAGAATTCGGAGGACTGTGAACTTGTTTAGGGGAAAAATGATATCTTTATAAATCTGTTGCTGAAGTGGCACGCTTTTCATTGTTAATGCAGGCAACAAATCACCATAGTACTAGCAATAGCTGTGATGCCATTTATGCTCAGCAACACTTTGAATTTATAGCTGTTATTAGACATGCTGCTAAAACTTGTGTTTTGATGTGTTAATAAACAAACATATTTGTTATCATTTCACAAATTTTTTTACAAAATATTTTGACAATTATATTTTAATATCGTTGTTTTCCTTTGTAATTCCATGTATTTTATTTTTTAATAAGTACATTAAATTTTAAAATGCTACTCTGAGAAGAGGTCCATAGGCTTCACTTGACTACCAGTGGGGTCACAGCAAAAATGAAGTCTAAACATCCTATCCTACAAATCTTCCTTACAGAAGAGCTCCAAATAATAAATGTGGACACTACCCCTCTGGGGGTAGAACTCAATTCCTCTCCCCACGAGTGCTCATCAGACTTAGTAATTCATTGATAAAAAAACTTGGAAAGGGAACATAGTAACTCCACAGTGAAGAAACCTATAGACACCACCTTAACCAAGTGACCAAGGTCAACATGAACAGCAAGAAGTCATGTTGATATTGTGCATGCTGATATGATGCGATAAGAAGGACACTTCACCTCTGTGACATTATTCCCCCCAAGTCCATAACCTGGGTTTAATCTTGAGGAAACATCACACAATTCAAATTCAGGGACATTATACAGAATACCTGACCAGTACTCTTCAATAAAAACAATGAAAAACTGAGAAATTGCCACAGACTGGAGGAAGCTAAGGAGATGTAATGACTAAATGCAACATGATACCCTGGATTAGACCCTAGCACAGAAAAAAGACATTGTTAGAAAAGCTGGTGTAATCTAAATGAAGTCTGTAATTTAGTCAGTAGTATTGTACCAATGCTAATTCTCTAGTTTTGATAAACCTACTCTGGGCCTGCACCGGAACCCCTCCCAAGAGGTCCCAGAAATAGCATACCTGGTGTCCAGCTTCAGACCACACCAGAGCACCATCCACTTTGCTCCACAAATGACTGGGTGGACTCAGCCGGCAGCAGAGCCCCTGCTAATGCGAATCCCACTGCATGAGGTCAGCCCCTGCACAACAGTTTGTACACTGTAGTCTTGGCCAGTCTTCATAGCCAGTTGGCGTGATGGTCAATTTTACCCACTGATGTGCCATCAGCAAGTTCTACCAAGTCCCCCTCCAAAACGGATCTTGAACCTGGTCACTTTCCATTGCTGCTACTATCTTCCTAACATAAACCACCACTTTTGTGGGGCTGTGAAGGAGATACTGGAGGTGAGGTCTATGGGAGGCTGCTACCTCTGTGTATTCTAGAGCTAAGGCTCTGGCAGTGGGCCTGAGACTGTGGTTGATCAGAAGGATTCTGATGGTAACTGGACTTGAGGAGAGCAAAGACGTGTTGGAACTCAATGAGCCCCGTTGCATTTGTTTATCCCTGTAGTTGATTGCCAAAAACCCTTAAGAAAGTAATGGACACTACATCGCTTTTGCCTTCAAATCTCACACAAGTTCTTTTGGCCAACTGGAACTGGAACCATACAAGAAAGAGGATTCTGGGAAATGTAGTTCCCGGTGTAACCAGGTTGATGGAGCACATTTCCGTCACACCATTCCCTGACCACCCAAGTCAAAAGTTGCCACCTGGTCATACTCTATCTCATCACCCAATTTTAATTTCTGTGTGGCACGTATTGCCAGCTGCTGTTGTCGAATTTGTTTACTGTGGTATTCCCCACTAGAAACTTAGGAGAGCATAGATCTTGTCTGTCTTGGTACCCACTTTATATCCAGCACCTAGAATGAGGAGTGGCACGTGGTGTTGAAGAAATGTCCCCTACTACCTTGACTTTGACAAGTCCCTATTTTGAATTTGTTACTTACAACAACCTACTTCCACATGCTAATTTCTTTTATTAAATAAGAATTAATAGGATTCTTTTGGTTTCAAGTTAAAAAAAAATCCTATCCAAATAGACTTAAGAGGAATATATTCGTTCATGGAATTGAAGTCCAGAGACTTTTTCAGGCACAGCTGGAGCCACGGGGCTCCAAAGCCACCGAGGTTTGTTCTGATTCCTGTGTATTGGATTCAATATCAGGCACTCTGTCCCCTCAGGGTGACACCTTTCCTCAAGGATTCAGTGAGAATAGAGATTCTTTTTGCCAGTAGTTTCAATAAAAGTCCTGGGAGCAGAAGGGGAAACCCTTCTCTCTCCCATCCCCCACCTTCCACCCCCAAATTGAGGCGCTCTTGAGAGAAGAAAGGGTGATGGATGCTGGCTGGGTAAATATATTTGCTCACTGTGGATTTGATGTGAGGATCCAGAGATGATATTTTCAAGTTTCTGGCTCATAGAGAGCCCTCAATTAACGATATTGTCATGTAATTATTATTACTGCATGAAAGCATTTTGTACCAAACTGTTGTTAGATATCATTATCTCCCTCGGAGTTCAGTAGATGTAGACAACCCCATTCAGGAACAGGGACGAGGAGAAGGGCTCATTTCCCAGGCCCTGGGGGCAGGGGAGGCTTTCTGTCTGGGCAGCTGAGTTGGCGGGAAGGCCGGGCCCTCCTGCGGGTCTCATGACGGCCACTTGGTGGCAGCCTTAGCCCACTCTGCGCTCTTTGCATCCCGTCCTCTTCCCGCTAGCCGGCTCACCTGGGCTTTCCCTGGAGCCTCTGGGTCCCCACCCTTCCTTAAACCTCCTGCCTGAGACTTGCCTTTATGCTGGGGGTGGGGGACCACATGTGGATAGATGCAGTCACAGAACTTCAGTGATGTGTCAGGGTTTCAGGGTGGGGGCAGGGAGGCTTTGGCGAGTCTGGAGCCTCTCTACTAGGAGTCCGCAGTACTGGCAAGAGGCTGGGTGTGTATGTGATACACAGCCTGGGCAAGGGACTCCAGTGGATGTTCGCCACATTCTGGCTGCCCATCACTTGTTGAACATCTTTGTTCTATGGTGGAACTTCCAGTGTCTGAGTCCGACCTCCCCACAGTTGAAGTCTGAGAACTCCGTTTCCCAGACTTCTTTGCAGCTACCTGCCAGGCATGAGAACCAGGCCCCTCTCACAGGGAGAGACGTTTTGCCCAGAATCCATTTTTCTGGCAAAAAATAGTGTCAGAGGTATTGGCTTTATTTGGAGGTAGAGTAGGGGCAGGTAGGTGGCAGTTGGAAGGTCAAGTGCTTGACTCACCCGTGGCCTTGATGGGGGGAAAGTGGTCAGTGGTAGCTTTCTCATTAGGTCAGTTCTGCAGTATTATGGGCATTGCTTTTGGAAGCTTGGTCGTAAGCCATGTTCTCTAAACCTCTCATGATTGTGTGAACCAACCAATATCCTGTTAGTAAAATCCTGTTTTGGTTTAATCAGCTTCAGTTGCTCATTAAGAACCTGACTAATGTAAGTACTAATGCTGATTTATCACGTGTAAATTACTAGGCCTCTTTTAAATTTCAAACAATTGTATGAAGAATTCTCATTTTATAGATGAGACAAACGTACTCAGAGAGGTTAAGTACTTCGCCCATGGTCACACAGCTTGGACATGCCAGAGTCTAATGCAAGATACGTTGTTCTCTGGAGTCTGTGATCTTTCCAACATGTTGGCCTCTCTGCCATCAGGACAGGGACATTATCTGTCACATTTGTCACTGTACCCCCATTACCCAACATAGTGTCTAACACATAGTAGGTGCTCAATAAATATTTGAGCTTAATAAATACTGAACAAGTGAGAAAATAAAAATGCCACAATATTTTGTTCTTGGAGCGTAGCTGGGCTACTTGGAGTGTCTCCAGGATGGAGGTAAGCCCTGGTAAAATGGCAGGTGAAATTCATCTTTGGAAAGTCTTAGCTCTGTCTTTAGAGCCCCTTATCCTCAGCATCCCAGGTCATGCTTGCTGCCCCAGCTCCAGCTCCTCCATTGCAACTTGGTTAACAGCCTGTCCCTGGGAGGCGAATTCGAATGATGGCTATGATAATGGTGAAAATGTGCTTCCTCTGCTTGCAGTGCTCCAGCTCTCAGCGGGGGCACAGAGCCATTGCTATCAAAGGCGGCTGGAATCTGCACAGATTCATTTGTGCACACGATGCATCAGCCTCCTCTCCCTGAGCCTGAGGAGTGACCGCCCAGCCTCTGCCTAAGGACTCGACTCTGGCTCTGAGACAATAGTTTTCCTTTGGTGTGTGTAAAGCCAGTTTTTCTACATATTGGTTCACTTGAGCCCTCAGGAGAATTACATATAAAACTCGCTCCCTTTTCTAAAGATGACCCTGCAGATGTGTGAAGGCAGCCATTTGAAGTCCCCTATTCTGCCCCACTGTCAGTCCACTCTGCTCCCAGGGTTTCTTCTCCAAGCCAGCACGCACACCTCCTCCCCAACCTCATCCTCAGACATGGCTTTGAGTTCTTTCTCCCTCCAATGGTTCTGCCCTGGACAAGCCCCACAGGCCGGCGCTTCTCGCCTGTGACACAACACCTAATGTGGTCTGCCCAGGGCAAGGCCGAGTGGTGGCTCACACGTTCCTTGCTGTGAATAACTTATAACTCGGTTTAAATTCTGGCTCTGCTTTTTCCTGGCTGTGTGATTTTTGGCAAGTTATGAAACCGTTTTGTGCCTCAGTTTCTTCATCTATACAATGGGGTTAACAATATCTACCTCACAGAGCTATTATAAGTACTAACAGAGTAAATATTTAAGTGCTTAGGACATTGTCTTATATAGTGTTATAGGAATGCTAAATAAAAATATAAAACTAACAATGTCAATATCACAAATATTTTGTAATGTCTACAAAGCATCACCTCTCATGCTGAGTTTATAGCCAATTTAAAACCCATGGTCTTTGTTCTTTCTCTTTCTTTTTAAAAAAATATCCTCTGCTGCTAAGCCCCATCACTATCAGCATGCGCTCTAGCAGTTGGATTTCCAGAGAGCGTACAGGAGTTTACATCTGTCCCTGTGACATTACATCATCTCAGCTGCCCCGCGCCTCAGATGGCTGGGCTCATTCAGGATGCTAACTCTGCCTTCTAGCGCGTGTGGCGAAGTGTGCCGAGCCTGGGGAAGTGTCTTGCTGACATCCAGACGCTCAGCTGCGTCTACAACACTTCCTGTCTGTCCCTGTGGTACTGCAGAGCCTCCTGAAGGAGCACTTCCCCAGCCCTTAGGTGGATGGGGCTGGCCCCTGTCCCCCACACAGTGGAGACCTTGAAGCAAGGTGCTCCCCAGCCACCCTGACAGTGTTCCACACAAGCTGTCGAGGGGCCACCTACAAGGGACTCCACCGCCCCAGACCTGAAGCCTGTGGATCTGTGGGGCTGCGATCCAGGAAAGTGCAGTTGAAACCTGTGTCTCAGGAGACAGAGGCCTGATATAGGGACGATGAAGGAGCTTGGCCAAGTGTGGCTGAGGACCAGAGCTGCCGCTGACCTCCCCCCCACCGCCCCCGGGCCGCATGGTGCCGTGGTGGCTGCCCACAAGAGACCATCTCCTTGTCTCAAAGGACCCTCTCTCTTTCCTCCTGGTCATGGAGTGTGGCAGGACTTGTGGGCTGGACCCCTGGGCTCCAAATTGTAGCTCCCTTGGAAAGATTCATCCCATCAACCCTAGAGATCTTTGCAACTTTGTTCCTCATGCTCACTGCCATGTTTCCAGTGGGCTGTTGATGGCCATCATGACAGGAAGCTCTCCAAAGAGACAGACCCCTGTGGGTTGCCTTGTTCTGAGCTGGGGTCGACAGCCAAGCACCTGGGCACATCTGCTCAGGAAGAGGACACAGCACAGTGATGTTCCCTGGAAGGCCAAACCATGACACCTCAACCTGGGGACCAGCGAACCCTTCACAGATCACACCGCCCTATTCTCCTTCCTCTCGTTTGTTCTTCCCAGCCTCCCAAACAGAGTTTTGCCCCCTTAGAGAGAACCCAAAAGGAGGAGGGTTCCTGGTTTTGCTTGGTCCTCCTTGTCCATCAGAAGCCATGGCTTTGAGTAACAAGCACGGGGTAGGTCCAGTAGCCTTTTGGGACCCCCTAACCTATGTCTTCCCAGCCTGCTCCATCATAGAAGAGCTGCTCACTGGCTGGACATTGTCACCAGCTGGAGGAAGGAGGGGACATGGTGACCTATGATCAGGGGCTGGGGCAGGTGGAGCAGACCCTCTCCAGCCACATGTGAGCCCTGGGACTGGACCCCACCCCGGTCCCCACTGTAGACTTGCTCAGGATTCTGGGCAGTGGGCAGTGCTCTGTGACTCAAGCATCTTCCTTGGCCAGTTGTAGACAGTGATTACATTTACATACACATAGACCTGCAAAGATAAACACGAGCAGGTAACCATGGCTGGTATGCACATCTAATATCACTTCATTCATGCATTCATTCACTCAGTCATGCATACAGCCAGCAAATATCAAGTTCCTACTTTGTGGCAGGTGCTGGATGAGGTGCCAGGAGAAAGTAGTGAATAAGACAGACACAGAACGTACCCTGGAGGAGTTCAGAGTTTGGTGAGAAAGAGAAACATTAAATTAGAGATGAAATAAAGTGTAGGGGTCTTAGCATATCATGAGAAGGCATGGTAAAAATATTTTACAGACTGTATTCTGTGGGCACCAGCTATAGCACCAGAGCAGATCCCTGAAGACTCCCTACTGGTCAGATGCTCCCACCTGAGTTGCAAGATCTTGGGGCTATCTGAAGGAACCTGTGTGAGGGGGTAGGGTGACAGCAGCTACTCACAACAGTGAAGGATCATTTCACCATTTTAATAGCCTAATACGACTGTAGCTGTGAGTGCCAGCTGAATGTAGAGCAGAGGAATATGCAACTTGGATCAGGTGTCTGGAAAGGAGATAGTTAAGCTGAGACCTGCAGATGGAGTAGGAGTCAAGGATTGGTGTGAGCATTGAGGGATGCTAAAGAGTGTTCCAGAAAGCAAGAAGCACTTGGGGATGCAGGCAACCTGAGGTGAGAAGGAGCGTGGTGTAATTATGGAAATACATGTTTTTCACTTTCTGGCTCATGGAGTGTAAAGGGAGAATAATGTGAGATGGGCTTTGAGAGGTTCTTACAGGCCTCGTCAGCAACACTGAGAGAGCTGAGGCATAGGGCCTCAATTTGATGGAGATCACATTTCTACCACCCTGTGGAATGGCAGATTGAAGGAAAAATTAAGTTCAATATTTAAAAAAAACAACCAACAGCCCTTCATTTCATATTTGCTCTAGTGTCCTACCCACCACAAAAGCTTGCCAATAGAGAAAGTCATCTAAGTACTTGGAACGTGTGCTCCCCCATGTTTTTAGGTCCCTGCTTAAATGCCACCTCCTCAGAGAAGTCATCCCTGATTACTCCATGTAAAATAGTAGGGGACTGCTAGCCCCCTTGCCTCACTCCATGTTCCTTACAGCGTTTATCATCATGGATTTATTATATATCTTTATTTAGAGTGTAAGCTCCATGAGAGCGTGTCTTTGTTTCCCCAGCACCTAGAACAGTCCCTGACTTGACAGGTGCTCAGCGACCGTTTGTTGAATGGATAGTGAATGGATGAAGACAGACTCTGTGCAAGTAGTAGAGAGAAAGATCAGCACCCAGGGAAAGGGGAGACGCTGCTTCTGTTTTACAGGAGCAAAGGAAAAAAGAATGATCATGGATGCAAGTGGGTTTGTAGATTTGAGGTGGTCAGTTGAGGGTGTTCCGTTCTGCTCACTTTCCTTTAGAAGAAGGAAGCAAGACCACTAGCTGAGATGAAAGGGGCGGCTGAGGGAGGGAGGCGTTGGTTTGGGGAAAGTGAAGACATTTTTTGTAGAGGAGAATATGTATGCATTGCTGAGAAACAGCAGGGCGGTCAGGCAGTGCTAATGTTAGGGTGGTGGAGGAACTTAGGGGAGAGGAGGACTGTAGATCAAAAGCCAAGGTCATCACAAATGAGGGGCTGAGCCAGGAGTCTGCACACGGCAGTGACAGACTGGAATCGGATGGTCTTTCATCTTCTTGGAGCAGGCCTCTTCCTCCCCGTCTAAATGCCACTGTTCTAAGTGCCAGATAAAGAGTTGTGCGGTTTTTTTCCTTCACACAGAGCTAGCTGTGAGCTTTCTTTTCTGGATTCCTAGCTTCTTCACTCCTCTTCTTGATCCGTATTCAGTTGCTTGGTGGTCTCACCAAGTGCCAGGGTTTTTAAACACAAGCTTTATGCTGACAGTTCCTACATGTGACAACAAACTGAACTTCAACTTCAGCCTGTTCAAAATCTCCACTAGGGCGTTCACAGGCATCTCCGACTTCAAGTGTCCAGAACCAAATTCTGCAACCCCCAAATATGCTTTTCTTCCACTTCTTTTAGGAAGTAAATGGCAATTACATCCCTTCAGTTGTTCAGGCCCCAAATCTGGAAACTCTCCTTGATGCTTCTCTCAAACCCACATCCAACGCATTATCCAATCTTGCTGGCTTTACCTTCAGTGAACAGCCAGAATCAGCTTGCTCCAAGCACACCGTCTTCTCCCATCCAGATCATTGCCTCCTAATTTTAGCTTTACTTCCCCTCTTGCCCTCCTGTGGTCTGTTTTCCAACCAGCAGCCGGAGTGATCTTTTAAATATCAAGTCAAGTCATGTTAGGCTTCGGCTCAAAAATTTTCCTTGGCTTTCCATCTCACTTGAAAACAAAAATCCAAAATTCAGATAGCATACAGGCCCCATGTGGTCTGGATACCTCTGATCTGGATAGCTCACGGATACGTCTGATTCATCTCCTGCCTTTTCTGCCTCTGCCCAACTCCATTCCGGGCTCTTTGCTCCAGCCACACTGGCCTCCTTGCTTTTCTTTAAACATGCCAACCAAGTCCCCACCTCAGGACCTTTGCATCCGCTGTGTTCTCTGCCTGATTCAGATATTTGCATGGTTCCATTCCTCACTTCTTTGAAGTTACTGCTCACATGTCACCTTTTCAAAGAGGAGTACTCTTGGCCTTCTCACTCACCTGGATTTATTGTTATCCAGACCACTTCTCACTCTCTGATTTAGCCATGATAGGCTAAATAATGCTGTAGTAATTTATCCTAAGATGAAGTGGCTTATAACATAAATGCTTATCTAGTCGTATGTTGGAGTCAGCTTGTACTGACTCGAGAGACAAGTGGTTGTCAAATTTTCAGGAAATTTTTGAGCCACTTGTTAAGTGCAGTCAGTATTAAAAGTTAAATTACATAAGCCTACAATTAACAAAATTATATTCAAAATGAAGGCAATAAATATTCAAAATGCATCACTTGTTATTTTACTGCATTTTCCTATTAATGTATATTAGTTTATTATTATTACAACATATTATTATCTCTGTGCTTGAAGTTATTTATGTCTCTTATCCATATGGTGGAAATACTATCTAATGATGAGCTACCGTGCATCTCTATCTAACTTCTTGTCCAGTGACATGTTGAAATCAGCCATATTGGGAATATTTACATACCGCTGAGATCAATAAAGGCTACAAATCAGGGTTTCATTTGTGTGTGTGTCTTTGTCTAAACTTAAGAAAGTGATGGGAAAAATATTTATGATGCAGAGTAAATTTAAAATTGTGCCACAACTGCAGCCATTACACGGTGAATAGCACAAAAAAATTGAGGCAATATTCTAGTATTCAAAAACGTGTGTCTAATTCTGCAAAGAGGTCACACGCACCACTGATGAACGAGTGAAGTTCTGACACATGCATCTTCATTGTTTCACTTTCATCTTACGAGTTAACATAAATGAATATATTAACCAACATTTACGTTGGAACTATACTCATTCATCAACCATAGGTTGATATGGATACGAGACTTCAGCAAGAATAAAACAAAGCATTCTGTATCAATTGGACATATGGAATATCAATATAGAGTGTTGTGTATTTTATTACTTGTAAATTGCATTCTTTATATCAGTAAAGTTTATAATAAACACACACACACACAAACACATACTCCATACATATATACATCCTCCTTCCTGTCCCCTTGGAGAGCTGGTTAAACACTTACCAGACCACCACTGGCTTTATCCCACATGCACGCCCCAGGTCCATCGTGGGTCATCTGCTCACATCCCTCACTGTGGGCCCAGGTGATGGCACTTCCACCACCTGCAGCATTGTGATTACTGTGGTGGGGAAGAGGGACATAGCAAGACACACTGGCGGTCAAAGTCTCTGCCTAGAAGTGACATGCACTCCGCTGCTCATAGTCCATTGAACAAAGCAAGTCACTTGGCCCTACTTGCCTACTTTAAGTGACCAAAGAAGTGTGATCCTATCATGTGCTCAGAAGGAGAAAAAGGAGAACTGGGATAATGGTGAACAGGCCTAATGCCCATCACAACAGATTATGTGCTTATTGTCACGCCCCACCCCCACACCTGAATGAACGTTCCTCCAGAGAGCTGTTTTGTTTGCTGCTGTATCCCAAGCAGCTTGGAGACACTCAATACATACTTACTGAGTGAATCTGAGAGGAGGTTAGCCTGAAGCAGGAAGGCTCTGGAAGCAAGCCTTCTTGGATTAATGAAGAGGGTCAGCATTGCATGATTTCTTCAAATCTTAAGGAATGGGTTTCCCTTTATGCCCCTTTCCCATCCCCTGCAGCTGGAAATTTGTGGCACAAGAAATCACGTGCTCCTAAGCCTCATGTGCCTACCTCAGTGCTGGAACCTTGGAGATCAGGTGTAGATTGTCATTGGAGCTGGGGTGGAAGCTATCACACACCTGGGATGCCAATGACACTAATTCCCATTTGTTCAGTACCCGCTATGTGCCAGGAGAGTACTATGCTTGACTTTCATATACTTTGCTCCATTCACTAACCAGTACCTCAGTTCTATTAGCTTGTTATTTCCAGTGTGTTAAAAGAGGAAACTGAGTCTTGGGGAGACTAAGTCACTCTTCCAAGGTCAACAAGGAAGTGGCAGGACCAGGCTTTGCATGAAATCTTGTTAAATCTCATGTGTTGTCCTTCTAAATGAGGACTCCTCTATTAACCTGAGAGGAAAAACTAGAAACCATCTTTCACGCAACATGAACTCATTGTACTGGGTTGACCTAACCTTGTTCACAAGGTCAAAAAAAAAAAGAAAAGAAAAAAAACCCCACAGGCATTTCCACACTCGGTTCACATGATAGACTCTCACGGAGCCGAAACAAATCCCAGCTTGATCATCAACAGCTTTTTTTTTTTCTTTCAGTTTTTATTGAACACAAGTATTCTGACAGAATGCAAAGTCAAAATTCTCAGTTAGTACTCAGTATTTACACCAGTGAGAATGGAAACAAAGGTGGTCTCGATGTTTCACTTGATAAAAAGTTTATAACAAGAGAGAAGGCCCCCGAAGTTGGGAATGCTGGGTAGGGATGTTAATGGAGGTCTGAAAACCACCATCCAGACAGACAGCCTACAGTGAAAATCTGGGACTTGGAAGGCTCCATAAAAAAGTGTGAAAATAGAGTTCCACTTCAAAAGCTGCACTATATACACTACGGCCCTTCAGGATTCGGAGACCCCGTGCACGGCACTTGAGTGCCCCTGCCACACAACTTGGCCATGCCGGTATTTATGTGAATACATATGTATGGCACATACACATATAGACACATAGACATTGGAAACTGGTGGAGTTGATCCCTCCTTCAAAAAATTAAAAAAGGAAAACTATAAGCTTTTATCTCTTAACATAAAAGATAGAACATCTTGAAAATAAAGTGACTCCCTCTTTGATTTTAGAGAAAGCATTGCTCTGTTTTATTTTTACTTTTTTTAAGGAAAGGAAAACTCACGCATGCAGAGACAAATCTATGCATAATGGGAGAGAGGCAGACCAAAAGGTGGGCAGAGTCTTGGGTTCCAGCTAATGGCGGAGCCAGGGTTCTGAGCAGAGGGGGGTGGTCAGCTGCCTGGGGCCAGGTTATCTGAGGGTGGACTATACCTCTTTTGCTTCCTAACCATCAGAACCAAAATCAGTTTGTCTAACCACAACTACTCGGAATGAAATGCACAGTCTTCAAGATATGGTATATTGTGGGCTTGGCCGAGGTGGTCAAAGCCATCAACATCACAAGATGAGGAATTGATCCCACTGACAACCTGGTGATAGGAAGAGCCCACCACTCCCTGTTGGGTCCTCCGGTCTCAGACACCCAGGAGCTCCCTTTCTGCTGTGCGCTCTAAGAACTGTCTTCACGGTACTTGTTCCTGAGGGCCTGTGCATTTGAACCATAGATTTGTGCAAGCCCTAGACTCAACGGGGCCAGAGCGATGTATACTGGGATCCTCCATTTCCATCCCCAGGAGCTGAGAAAATGCAAAACAACCCCACATTTAGCAAATGACAAGACCATTATTTTTCACAGTTTGAAATTATAATCTAGCATATCGCCACTGATCAGACTGCAGAAGTGTCAGAACCTTGGGGAGTGTGGCCCACAGGACGGACTCAGGGGCGGTCTTGCCACCCTCACCTCTTGCTGCTTGCACCTTAGGAAAGGAATGCATGCTGAGTCCTGGTTTCTGTTACTTAGCGTCATCTTCTTCATCATAATCATTTTTATTCATTTTCTTTGTTTAAAGGCTTCAATTCCTTTTAAGAGTTATTTTTGTTTCCTGAATATTTTTTTTCTGAACTATCTGCTATACCTTCCACAACCAAACTATGTTGAAGTTTTATTTCAATACTATGACAAAAACACGTTTCACACTAAAATATTCACGCATCCACAGTGCACAAGCTTGCAGTTCTAAAGTAGAATGAGAAAAAAAAAAAAGCAAAATTTCTATACAAAGGGCTGGCTTTTCCCTTCTCCCCCCTCCCATTCCCCTTAAAGTTTCTGTATTTTTTCCCCCCACTTGGTTTCCAATCCAGGAAAGTTGTATTATTACTCCAGACAGCAGGTTGGTTTTTGTTGTTGTTTGTTTCTTTTGTTTCTACAAATGCTGCCTAAGTGAACAGAAGGCCGATGTTACTTCAACAGATTTCCAAAAAAAGACACTAATTCCCTGAAGCACACATGCTCTTCCGCTCAAATCTAGATTCTGGGCTCAAAAGAAAATTGTATGTATATATTTTATTTGGCTTTCTACAAAAAGGGGATGTTTGGGGTAAAAAACGTGTGTTCACTAAGACCAGCCCCAACTATACAATCTTCTCTGCTTCATTCAACAAAGCCTAAGGGATCCTTCAAAAGGAAGGACGCAGACACCTGGGGAGCAGATCCTTTTTCACAGATACAGGCAGGTGGTGGCTAATCAGAAAGTGGTCTAACCCCCAAGGAAACACAAAGAACCAAAAAGCGAAACCATTCTGGAATGAGATGGATTTTCACCTGAGTTGGAAGCAGGCAAAAATTTCAAATCAGAGTAGGGGAAGCGCCACTGTAAACAATCGCATTGTGTAAGCTGTCCAGTGCTAAAGCCTGTGATGATCTGACCCACCTCAAGGCAGGATTTGTAACTTAAAAAAAAAAAAAAAGTAATTTTACCCGGACATTTAAACACAATCGAAGTCAAACATTTGTCAACTTGTAAACACTGGAAAACAAAGTTGGCAGAAATGAAAAACAAACAAACAAACAAACAAAAAACAAAAGAAAGAAAGAAAAGGAAAGAAAAAGAAATCTGAACACTGCAAATTGAGATCTACCCCCAGAAGCTGCAATTTGGCATTCTTCCTACAAAACAAGAGTCTACGTGGGAATTGAATTCAGCTAGAAAGGGTGACACACTTTGCATACTGAACAAATACAAAGTGAACAGAAATTATAACTTATTTATGAGGTTTTACAGAGTTTAAACTTGACTGAAAGTATAAAAATAAACTTGGACTTTGTTCATTCGGTTAGTCTTAGTGCCTGGAAGTATTTCTCTGAAACTGGTCTGTGCCAATTGGGCAACACCAAGTGCGGTCTTCCTAAACCTAGATTTTTTTTTTCTGAGCTTCCTAGATTCTTAATTTGGGGTCCTTTTGTTTGATTCTTAAATGGTTTCAGGGAACGGAGTGTCCTAGTTTGGCTGTGGGTTTAACCTTTTTGTCTCATTTTCTTACAAGTGAGTGCACAACAAAGGAACCCTTTCTATAAACCTACAAAAAGGAGATCCCATGTTTATCTGTTTATTTTTTTTAAAGGCAAAAGACACTAGAGGAATGAGGTGTGTGTGTGTGTGTGTGTGTGTGTGTGTGTGTGTGTGTGTGTGTGTGTGTGTGTATGGTGATATTGGAAATGCTCTGGTGAAGCTGTTGTGTCACTTTTTATTTTGATCTTTGCTCGTCTCTTGTCACCCATCATGCTTTGCTCTCGTTCTCCTTTGTTTGTGTGGCGTCGTTGGGGACCGTCTTGACTTCGGCTGGCGCTGGCTTCGTTTCTGTCTCCTGGCACTCCGGCTTTGCTTCTACAGGGCCTTTCCTGCAGAGAATTGAGAAAACAGTCTGAGACTAGGTCTGCAGTAACTCACCCTTCAGCCAGTCCCTCAGGAGGTGCGCCAGTTACAGCAGTGGCTTCCGACCTCAGCTGCCCATCGGAATCACTTGGGAGCTCTAAAAACCACCGATGCCGGGGTGAACCCCAGAAATCCTGATTTAATTGGTCTGGACATGGTGACTTTTAAAAGCACTCAAGTGATTCTAAATGTGCATCCAAAGTTGATAACCACTGAATCAGAGAAATGAGACCTTTCCCGTTCCAGCCCTAATCCGACGCCAGGGTCTCAGTCTTTACCCAGGACAGTGGTGGTGGTGGTGTGTGGGGGTAGCAGATGCAGCCTTTCCTCATCCGGATGGGCTTCAGCAGCAGCTCAGCTTGGTATAAGTGAGGCATGCTGGGCTGGGCTCCCCAGTACCGACTCCAGGGGGCCCTTCTACAAACCACCTGCTCTTGCCTGTCCCCACCCACTGGCACATACACATATAGACACATAGACATTGGAAACTGGTGGAGTTGATCCCTCCTTCAAAAAATTAAAAAAGGAAAACTATAAGCTTTTATCTCTTAACATAAAAGATAGAACATCTTGAAAATAAAGTGACTCCCTCTTTGATTTTAGAGAAAGCATTGCTCTGTTTTATTTTTACTTTTTTTAAGGAAAGGAAAACTCACGCATGCAGAGACAAATCTATGCATAATGGGAGAGAGGCAGACCAAAAGGTGGGCAGAGTCTTGGGTTCCAGCTAATGGCGGAGCCAGGGTTCTGGGCAGAGGGGGGTGGTCAGCTGCCTGGGGCCAGGTTATCTGAGGGTGGACTATACCTCTTTTGCTTCCTAACCATCAGAACCAAAATCAGTTTGTCTAACCACAACTACTCGGAATGAAATGCACAGTCTTCAAGATATGGTATATTGTGGGCTTGGCCGAGGTGGTCAAAGCCATCAACATCACAAGATGAGGAATTGATCCCACTGACAACCTGGTGATAGGAAGAGCCCACCACTCCCTGTTGGGTCCTCCGGTCTCAGACACCCAGGAGCTCCCTTTCTGCTGTGCGCTCTAAGAACTGTCTTCACGGTACTTGTTCCTGAGGGCCTGTGCATTTGAACCATAGATTTGTGCAAGCCCTAGACTCAACGGGGCCAGAGCGATGTATACTGGGATCCTCCATTTCCATCCCCAGGAGCTGAGAAAATGCAAAACAACCCCACATTTAGCAAATGACAAGACCATTATTTTTCACAGTTTGAAATTATAATCTAGCATATCGCCACTGATCAGACTGCAGAAGTGTCAGAACCTTGGGGAGTGTGGCCCACAGGACGGACTCAGGGGCGGTCTTGCCACCCTCACCTCTTGCTGCTTGCACCTTAGGAAAGGAATGCATGCTGAGTCCTGGTTTCTGTTACTTAGCGTCATCTTCTTCATCATAATCATTTTTATTCATTTTCTTTGTTTAAAGGCTTCAATTCCTTTTAAGAGTTATTTTTGTTTCCTGAATATTTTTTTTCTGAACTATCTGCTATACCTTCCACAACCAAACTATGTTGAAGTTTTATTTCAATACTATGACAAAAACACGTTTCACACTAAAATATTCACGCATCCACAGTGCACAAGCTTGCAGTTCTAAAGTAGAATGAGAAAAAAAAAAANCCCACCCCACCCCACCCCACCCCGTGCCCTGTGTTTCACGGTGAGGCCTCTGTGGCTTGCCTGAGCAGGGGGAGAAAATGCTCTTTGTTCCAGAGGCAGCTCTCCCTGGGAGTCTGGTGACAGGCTAGAGTGGGCTGCCATGCAACGGGGGAAGTTGAGTGGGGTCGAGTAGGCAGGGCTGTCAGAGTCCTTTTCTTTCCTGACCAAGATCCAGGGCTCCTGGTGAGGGTCCCCTTGCAGCTCTAGGTGACAGCACCACAGCTATCTGGTATCAGCCTCTGGAGCCTCTATAAAAACCTAGGTCTGACTCTGCCGGAGTCTGGTCTGAGGACACACTGGGGCAGGCTCAGACCATAGCCCCAGCTGGTGCCACTGCATTTGGCATCACCTTTAAGCAAGTTGTAAGCTTAAGGACCTTCCTGTGAACTTGGGAGATCTGAGTCCTCCAAGCCACTCCAGGGCAGGAGGAGCAAGATTAGGGGTGTGTGTGTGTGTGTGTGTGTGTGTGTGTGGGTGGGCATCTGGGTGGGAGTGTGCCAGGGCCTCTGGGCTGCTGCCTGCATAACAGTGCTGTTCTTGTGTGGCCTGTGGGCCTCAGGCTGGCCAATAAGGGCACCTTTGTCTCCTCAGCTCGCTTCCCAAACTACGCGCACCAGGAGCCCAACTGCAAGGGTGCCCCCAGGGAAAACAGACGCCACTGCTCAGATGATAAGGATAAAACATAATTAACATGGCCTAATTAGTGGGCAGGTGGCCGCTTGCTGGGTCCCGCTGTCTGCTCGCCCGCCCTCTCTGTCTTATCCCAGCCCTTTGGTTGACAGAGAAGCCCTGGATTAGGCTGAGGACACATCTAACAAGGAGGACACAGCACAGCACAAACGCACACCACCACGGGACACAACCCCACGACAGCAGACAAAGGGGGGCCGTACTCGGTCTTTGCTGGTGCAGGCGGAACAGAGCTGTCTGCAGTGGAAGGAGCAAGCGCAGGGGCTTGTCCACTGGCCCCAGCGGCGGGAGCAGGAGAGCCCAGGGCTGCAAAAACATCCTTTGCAAGGTCAATATCTGGGGTCTTGAAGTTCCCTTCGTCCATTTTAAAGTCCTCGCCCTGGGCAGGGTTTGTGGCGCTGACGGAGGCAGCCTCGCTCTTCGGGCTAGTGAGGGCCGTGGCTGCCTCGCTCGGGCTCTTCACGGTGCCTGGCTGGGTGGGCTCAGGGTCCGGGCCTTTGGTGCTAGGAGCCTCCTGCTTGGCCTGGGGGACTTCTGTGACAGGGGCAGCCGCTGCTGCTAGGGGACTGGCTGTCCCGGCTGAGGCGGGGCCTGGTGCAGGGGCTGGCTTGCTCACCGGAGGGGCCTTGGAGGCCTCCCCCACACTGGCAGGGGCGCTTGGGCTGAGCACAGCCCCCTGGTTAGCCAAGACACTAGAAGACAAATTGCTGGCAGCAGGGGCTGAGGTCGGGGTGTCACTCAGGTCAACGAGGGGGGCCACCTTGGGGGCTGAAGCTTGGGGTGGGGAGGAGGTGGTGACACCAGGCCCCTTGGAAGGTGTGGCCTGGCTGGCGGGCACAGAGTTTGAGTCAGGTGTGGCCGTGGCTGGGGGGGCAATACTGGAGGTCAGGGTGGTGGTCTCACTGGTGGGGCTGTTCTGAGCAGTGGCAAAGGTTTCGGTGATAGTATCAGAGTTAGCGGTGACGGTGGTGACAGAAGGCAGCATGTCCTCGACAGTGGCTGTGGTATCAGCAGGCAGCCTGTGGGGAGGACAGGAAGTAGAAGAGAATAGACAATGAAGCTGAGACAAGACAGAGAAGCGGGGGAAGGGCTGAATCCAAGGAGGGGGCTGTGGGCAGGGCATGCAGTTATGCACAGGCATAGACACAGGCCCACAGAGAAACGATGACTTGAGAGGAAGCACATGCCCAGGTGGGCAGAAGAAGAAACAGAAGACAACAGAGAACGAGGCAGTCAGTCTAAAAGGGACCTGGCTGGCCCTTCCTCCCTGCTGACTTCCTCCAGCTCTCTGCACAGGGCTCCCTTCCCTCTACCCTGTCAGGGCCTTTATGATCCCTGCTTGCAACTCGGCTCAAGGAAAGGCAGGCTTCAGTTCAGCGTCCATGCCTGCGGGCATCCTGAGTCCCTGAGGAACTGGGCCCAGCTGCCCTACAGGGCTCCATAGGCAGTGATGGGGAAAGTCAGGAATAAGGCAGATGATGAACGCTCCAAAGGGCCCTAAGAGCCACAGGTTCTCCAGCCACAGATTTTGTTCTTCCATTACGCTCCATTCCCATAGTCCCCATGATAGCCAGGTAGTGATTACAACCGCAGCCAGACATGGGTTCTGACTGAGGGTCCCTGAGGTTTCCAAGAGCTGGAGAGCCAGGGAGCTTTACCAAGTCCCCAAGTTCCCTCACCCTTTTCAGGTGAATGCAGAAAACCCTAGAATTCTTGGAAATCCTAAACAGAATTTTCTAAGCCTCTCAAAGCTCAGCCTCTCTCAATGCCAATTGGCCCCCTTAAGCCATTTGCAGGATGTGTGTGTGTATGTGTGTGTGTGTGACTTGGGAACAGGGTCTAGGAAATCCCACTTATGCAAGGAGTGCGTTAAGGGCACCCACTGCCACCCTAATAGAACCAAGAATGCCTTCTCTCTAGGAAGAGAGTGGAGTCAAACATTTCTCAGCCAAGGTCAAAGGCTCCAGAATTCTGGCCTGCAATGTTTGGCCAGGAGCTGTGGGTGGGAAGCATGGGACGTGTGGGCAGGGTGATAAGGTGGGTGCTGTGGAGGTAGCAGCCCCTCCCCAACACGTACTCGGGCTCTGTCAGTGGCGTGGTCTCGTTGGGCTCTGTGTGCTTCCCTCCGTCGTGGTTTGGGGTTCGCTCCTCCTCAGTTCGCACCTCCACGATGGGCTCCTTGGATTCATCTTTCCTGCAAAGAGAGCTCAGCTTGTTCAGTCCTGGGGGGCTGGAAAAGGGGAGGGCTCCCAGGGAAGCTAGCTGTAGCTCAGGCACCTAGACCTGGCCTAAGGCGGGCAGGTGGGCACCTAGAGCCAGACCCAAATGCATCACCCTCAGTCCCCACTCTTGCTAGCTGTGTGACCTTGAACATCTGATTTGCTCACCCTTGTCTTCATTTTCTCATCTGTAAAATGGGGCAAATGACAGTGTCTACCTCACCTCGCTGTTACAACATTAACTGACATAATGACTGTAAAGTGCTTTGCACAGTGCCTGGCACAGATAAATGCTCAAATGATTTATATTTATACACATATAAGTGCCTGTATGTATATGCATGTGTGCATGC
>NW_017731787.1:667458-700593 GCF_001890085.2 Hipposideros armiger
TGGTGGTGCTGAACAACTTATTTCCTTGCTCTGTCCCTTCTCGCCTGGCTCCAGCTCAGCGCCCCCCAGTGACCGTCTACGAAGGCTCCTTCCTGCTAACTGGCTCAGGATCTGTTTCTCCAGAGATGCTGGAGGGGACAGCATATGGGTTGCCAGCTCCAGGCCAGGAATTTTTATCTGTTTCCCCTCCCCACGGTACCCTAGTGCCTGGGAACTGTGCTTTGTCCATAGCAGCTTTTCAATAAATATTTGCTGAGTGATGTATGAATGAATGAATGACAGTAAGGCAAGTGTCTCTCAAATCCTGGCCCCTCCATTCCAGTGTCCCTAGGCTTAGCTCTGAAAATTCCCCTCATTTTGACATAGGCAGGGATTTTCAAACTTCTGTGAGATTCTAGTACATTAGATGTGGGGTTGAGCCCGAGTCTGCTTTCCCAACAGGGACTCCCAAAGACCAGGCTTTGAGAAACATTTCTCGAATGCTTCCTCTTGGGTTTCCAAGTGGGAAAACTGAGGTAGCTCAGCGGCTGGGCCCCTGGGCTGGGGCAAGGCCCAGCCCGCAGCAGCAGCAGCGGGTGTGCACTCACGAGAAGGCGGCTTTGCCCTCCTCCATGTCCTTGCCCTTGGCTCCGGGCCCGGCCTTTCCGCACAGGTTGACAGCAATGCACATGAGCAGGCCACACTTGTTCAGGAAGTAGCAGGTGATGTCGACAACCACCAGGAGCAGGACAAAGATGACAATGAGAATGCCCACGATGGCCCCGGTGCTCAGACCTGTAGTGGGGCTGCCGTTGGCTTGAGTGGGAGGGAGAAACAGGGATGGCTGATGGTTAACACACCGAGATGCAGACCCCTGGACCCTGCAGAGCAACAGCCCCTGAGAGTGGGGTAGGGCCCACAGGAAAAAGCCATGGCATTGTGTTCAGAGTGACACCTGCTCTGGTGTCATATGTATTGAGACAATAGGGTCTCTTTATATTTTCAAGAGGGAGGGGTGGCAGCCTCATCTTGAAGACCAGGGGACAGGGGAATGAGGCACCCACAGTCAGGGCGAGACTGGGTACTGGGAGCTGGGTCTCCATCTCTGCTCTCAACTTCCGAGCCTCCCCCAGACCCACCCTCAGCCACATCCCTGTGAGCCCTGGAAGCAGGTGGGCGGGCAGTGCTCACTGGTTTCAGGCTAGGCTGTGGCTCCTGGGAGCAGTCAGGGACAGGGTCCCAAATGGGGTGGCAGAGGGTGCCCAGGGCTTCCTTTGGGCTGGTGGTAATATCAGGCACAACAAGTGCCCCATACACTACCCCACTTCTCCCCTCTTTAGGATAGCTCCAGAGGACCCCAGCATTGGGCCACTATGGCTTCATGGTTTATCTGTCTGCACTGCACCCAGGAAGATGAATGAAGTCATTTACTTTGGAGACATGGAGGTCTCCCCCAGCCCGGTGGGCAAAGTGAAAGGTCTGGGAATACTCACCATCTGGGAGCTCAGGCGCATTTAGATTAGACTTTAGGAAAACCAGCACTCACCCAGAGATGCCCACCCACATGGGAAGGCTCGCTCACACTCAGGACACATCTCACCACAGATGTATACACATTCTCACATTCGAGCAGCAACTAGCATTCCGTCTGGCTGGGCTCACTGTGAACGAGTCAATCTCTGTCTTACTCCCTTGGCGTCCACCTAAAACCCCCCAGGGCCCTGGACTATTGGTGGTATCACAGAAGGACCCCAGGCTCACCTCTCTAGAGCCCCTCATGATTCATGTTACTTGCTTAAAGTGGACCCACTGACCATGAGGTGATTCCCACCAGTGTCTGGGAGATGACAGCCATGCTGCAGGAAGAAGAACCCACACAGGGCTCTGCCTCTAAGCCAATGTGGAAACAAGGACTCCAGACTGAAATAGGGGCACTTCTGCTTTGTTTTTCTTCTTCTGGAAGGAGAGGGTTCCAGAATTGGCAGCCCCCTCCCACCACTAGACCTCGTCTGAAGCCTCCCGTGTCCTCAGGACCCACTGGGATTACCAGGTCTGTTGATTGGAGGCAGGAAGTGTGGCCACACCTGGATCTCACTATGCCTTTACCGAACGCCAGGCCAGGCCCAGTGGCCCGCCAGTGCCGACCATACCAGATAACAGAGGGGAAGTGTAACCCAGGGTAACAAGTGCTGTGGATGAGTCACATGTTCTTTTTTTGTGTGTAGCCTGTGTTCCTGGAGGGGACTCCTTTGTCTGCCCTAGGGGCCCCTGCTGAGGCCCTACAACCAGCAACAGTCTCACTCCACTGGTCCTTATTTCAAACTTCAACTCAGGGTATGAACTACCAGCCTCGCATGACAGAGATGACCACTCGCAACCTAATTCTTAGCGCCCAGGGTGCAGCTGGGCCTCACTAGAGAAGACTTCCCAAGCTCTTGAATATTTTTGGCCCGTTTGTGACCTTGGTCTTGCCTCCCAGCCTTTCCTCCTGTTGTATTCTCTGGTGACTACTATCTGCCATTTTCTGTTCATTTACATGCATTGTATCTGGCTGCACCATCCAGAATGTCCTAGCAGGCACCCTGTCTGTCTTATGTCTCCCCAGCATCTAGGGTAACCCAATTTATAGGAAATGTTCGAAGAACATTTGTTGAACAAATGAACAGGTGTTTAGCCTGGAGAGGAGAATGCTGTTTCCAGATATTTATAGATGTATTGTGAGAAGGAAGAGTAGTCTTATTTGGTTTTGCCAGTGGATGGAGACTGAGGTGGAAAGCAAGTTTCAGTTCCATATGAGAAAGGACTAGCACACAGAGCTATGTAAATGTGACGTGACCTGCCTCAGCAGGTGAGCTCCTTGCTACTGGAGGCATTCAAGCACCCCTGGACACCCCTTGGTAGGGATGATGCTCTGGTTGAGGTTCCTGCACTGGGAAGGGCCTGGGATATAGGATGTCTTCAAGTCCTCTTCAATCATAAGGGCCTGTCATTGCACACTGACGTCCAACAGTACCTCATACATGGTACAGACTCCCTAATGTCAATCTCCTCCAGAGTGTACACTAAGAAGGACTTTTTCCTGGAAGATTAAAATGCACAGTAGGTCCCATCTTTATTCACTAATTCCTGTGATTTTATTTTTACATGAAAAATAAATACCTCAGTGTAATGTTCCTCCACCGGCAGCAGAATTCCTGAGGTGCTTTGTTAAAAATTTAGATTCTGGGGCTTCCCAACTTTACCAAATCAGAATCTCTGGTGGTGAGGTTCAGGAATCAAGATTTGATTGAGCACCCCAGATGATCCTACATATACTAGAGTTAGAGGACCACTGTTTCTAGCTTTTCTCGTCCCTGCATTACAATGTGAAGCAGCCGTTTCTATGACTTGCCACCCAAGGATGAGCTGTGGAGTCCCACCTGGTGGCCTTGACCTAACTGATGTACTGGATTGATGAAGAGAAAGCAAAGACTATCCTCAAAGGAAAAGGGACCACCCAGTTCAGCACTCAGAGCCTAGGCTTCTAAAGGAAGCTAGGTGCTCCTCAAGCTGGAGAAAGAGCGTGTGTGGCTTCACAATAAGCAGCATAAATAAGCAAAATACCAGGATACAGATGAAAGGGTATTCAAGTCAAACCCACACTCATTATCTCTCGGTGGATGTTACAGAATTGTTTAGTGCAGGAAAGCTAGAAGAACAAAGGTCATCTCCTGCATCATACATAACATTTTATAAAAGGAAAATGAAAAAAACCTTCCGGGGCCTATCTTTGCACCATCTTCCTCCCGACCTCCTGTGACTGACTCACCTGCACACCTGCATGCAAAGAGCACTTCTTGGGAGCAGTTCCTCCATAACCTCAGGGATTCGAGCTAACCTGAACAGTGAGGGTACAAAGCCAGTGCTGTCCGTCTGTGGTTCCTGGTGTGGGAGAGATTGGCACTGAACTGGCCCCAAGACTGAGGCCTCCATATGCCTACTTTCTTAAGTGCCTGAGGTGGAAATATGGGTCTCGCATTTACAGATACCCAGGTGGTCCTGAGTCATTGTGCCACAGGATCTTGACACAGTGGAAGTGTCCTCTCCAGCCCACGACTCTCAGAACCATTGAGCTAGAGTTCTGGTTCACTCACAAACCCCTGACATGTCGGCTTGTGCCTGCCAGGAATCTGCTAACCAGAAGGCTGGTCTTGGGGGCTTTTGGGCAGTATCCAACCAAGTCTGATTATAAACAGAATAGGGTTTGCCAATGAGAACTTTCTCTCAGGTTCTCTCTACCACAAGGTCACTCCATACAGCCTCTGTTATGGAGTTTTAAAGGGAGCTGTGAAATTGAGAGCTATTGCTACGGAGTTGTATATTTGGTGGCCCAGAGTGTATGCCCCTGATTCCAAAGTGGCCACCTCCAGGTTCTGCAAAGGCATTTACCACCCCTCTCACCCCCCGCCTGCTGGGGATTAGGAAAGTCTAAGGAGGCAGTGACCCACAGAGGCTCTTAGGATAGCTGAGAAAAATTCATAGCTTCTCATTAGGTAAGAAAGCATTTCCTTCACTAGAGCTCCACTCAGCAGGCTATAAGTTTGGGGTACAAGTTAAATGGTCCTCTGGGGTAATCCAAGTCATCCGGGTATGTGTGAGGTGGAGGGAAAGGACTTTTGACACTTGGTAGGACACACAACTATCAAATAAAATCAGAACACGCTGGTGAGTTCACATGAACTGTTATTTCCTTTAATAATGCAAAGGTGTAAACTTCATAAAGGCCTCGCTGATTATCTACACAACAATGTTAGCATTCTTATTAGTAGAAAAACGTGATCCAAACTTGCTGTATAAATATTCCAAAAATGAGCAGAGGCACCCCGTGGCGTGTGGAGCATGGGCAGTGCAGACACAGGGCGCGGAGCTAGGCGGTGAGTGCTCATTTCTGCAGGGCTGTCTGAGGGTTGCTGTCTTAGGGATTCCTGGAGGGGCTGGGGCCCCAGCCATGACCGAGAACTCAGTGTCTAGGGGACGAGGGTGTGTTCTCATGCTATCTCCCGAATGGCATCCCGTTACAAACCATAGACCTGTCTAAATGCATGGGCCACTGTCATGACTCCAAAACTGCTTCAGCTGAGGCCGACAAGGCCCCAGGATGTCTTGAGGGGACAGGGCCATGTCAGGCCTCCCCTCACTTTGGGCTAGATCTCCAAAGAGTCCCTTCAGAAACACTGATCCTGTCCCCCACCTGTAGGTGGGACTGGGACCTGGGTGGGGCAGACCCCTGAGATGGGTGCTCCTGGGTGAATGTGTGACTTCTGCCCAAGATGATGTCAAGAACACGCTGGGAGCCAGGAGGACAGTGACTGGTCATCCACATGAGGACTGATCTCTCCCTCCTTTGCCCTCTCTATAGTTCTTGCTAACTGACTGGGGTTCCCATGCCAGGCCCAGAGGCACCATGTGCCTCTCCTCAATGCTCTGACTGGTGCCTAAGAACCGTGCTGCTGCTGCTGCCGAGGTGTGAGAGGAGGTCAGAGGGGGAGGCTTGAAGAGGGGCTGAGGCAGCCGGGGCTGGGGTAGGAGGCACTACCCTACCTGAGCTGTTGGGCCGTGTTCAGTGTCTGGTGTCTGCACATGAGTCTCTCAACTATGAGTGTTGGGGACATGGGCAGCTCTGCCCCGCAAGCCATGGGATCACTTGGATTCCCAAAGGGAAAGGCTAGTCCTTGAACATTAAAAAATAACAACAGAACTAAAAAATAAAGAGACCAAAAAGAACAAAAATCAGACTTCTGTGGAGATGCTCAGAGATGAGATATGTAGAATGACATGTGACCACAATGGAGGGAGTGAGTTTTTATTCAGCAGAAGTTCCATCCCCAAGCACACACACTGATGTGACTGAGCAGGACTCACCCTGAATCTCCATGTGGGACTTGTGCAAACACCCGCCCGTTTCCTCTCCTGGGCACTTGGGGAGGTTACTCCCCAACAGCACAGAGGAGCAGCTGGCTTTAACCAGTTTTATAAATGTCACTGAAGCCCCTGACCAATAGGGGGCTTGGGGAAGTATGACAGGCTGACTGAGTCCTAATTTATCAACGCTCCAGATTGGGCAGTCCTGGAGTGGCCTGTCCCCTCCCTTCTGCCTGTGAACATGTATGGGGAAGGCGCAGGGCTCATGCCTGGCTCACAGTGGATGCTTCCAACTTGGGGGACTGGCTTATGTGGTAATGTGGGTCACTGTTGAACCACAAGCCCCAAGACATGAGGCTGCATGCTGATCTGCAGCTGTGCAGCAGGCTATCACCCCATCTGAGACACATGCATCTCACAAAGCCAACAGATGTCGGGCACGTCACAGGTTGGCCCTGTTCACGGTGCTGATTATAATACCAGGACCAAAGTGCCTCCCAGAATGTTCAGTCAGCCCCAGTAAATGCTCAAGAAATCCAATTTCTTCCACTGCATGGGCAACAGAGTGACTTAATTTGCCATCATGTCAGCAAAATGTTCGTGAATCACAGTGGTCGGGTTCCCTCACCGTGGGCGCCGAAATGCAAGCAAAGCCAACTATGTATTGAGGGGCAGAGGAGGAGCGTGGGGTTAGCATGGGGGGCAGGTGGTGATTTTAACAAGCCGATTCAAGCTTTAGGGGTACTTAGAGATCTTTCTCTGCTACATCATTTTCAGGTCAGAACAAAAAATGCAACAAGTAGCAGATGGTACAGAAACATCTCTGTAAACCTAGCATAATGGTTTTTTTAAAAAAATATTTTGTACTGCCACTCAAGGGGCAAACTCCTTATGAAGTGGCACAAAAGTACATGTAAATGGTAAAATGTCTGGAGGCTCAGCCTTTTCCAATTGCCAAACCTTCCTCTTCCACATAGAATGCGTGGTGGCGTGGCCGTGGTGGTCCTGACACATTCTTCCAAAGGGGGCACTGATAATTCTCATAGGAACTGGGCTTTTAAGCAAATTTAATTTTTTTCGTGTTCTTAAGTTCCTAACAGAGCAAAAGAAGAGTCACTGCAGAGAAAAGCAATGAGACAAAGGTGTAGGACGCGGAGGAGCCTCCCAAGGTCGCTGCAGGTGCCAAGCAATGGGTCCCCAGAGAGAATGTGGTTGTTTAAAAGCAAAGGTGGCAGTGGGGATGTCCCAGTGACGTCCAAGGTGATATGTGTGACGACAGACACAGGAAGGGTAGGGGGAGAAGGAAAGAGAAGGTAGAGACAGAAACAGAGAAAAAAAATAGATAAAAAGAAAAAAAATTAGGTCAAATATAGAAAACGCAAGAATCAAAGGTTAATTTCAACTTAGTAAATTAAACTGACAAAGGTTAGAGGAGAGTTCAGTGCGGTATTATTACCACCAGGCCAGTTCCGAAGCTCAGCAAGGCCAGAAGCAGCACAGCAGGGCAAATTTGGGGGTTAGGGGTCAGCGAGCAAATGAAATTAAAGTGAGAGAACAGAAGCCTCCACAGTAAAATACAAAAGCTTGTTTAGGAGAGTGTTACCTTTGACTAACGTGAGGTCTCTTAGATTCAGTGAACGAGCCTACCCATAGGCTTCTAGTCACTAGAGCTCTTTACATGTAGTGGTAGAGATGCATCTGATCACTGCACTATGTGTGGCAAACTGCATAAGGACAGGGGGTACCTTTTCAGCCATAACTTGGACCCTTCTTCCTCTTTTTTTTTAGCTGAGCCATCCTGCCACCTGTTGGCAGCTCAGTGGCAGCTCAGCTCGGGTCGGGCATCGAACCACTGTTGCTCAGAGCTCACACTCTTGAGCGAGCTCTTAACCAACTGAGCCACTCGGCCGGCCCTGGACCCTTCTTCCTATTGCATGACTCCCCCACCCATAGTGCTGTTAAAAGAGAATCCAGTTCTGCGCCCCTCACCGTCTTCCACCTTGCTGACCACAGAATTCCAACAGGAATGTACATTTCGTAATTCAGAGGTTTTATTCTCAGGTCCAAATGCAATGGCCGGGAAAGTCCAACCCAGCACAGAGCCGCTTCCCCCAGGTCCTCTGCAGGAGAGCCCCAGAGCCCTCGTGAGCAAGGTGAGCAGCCCCTCTAACCCTCTCTGGGTTAACTGGGCTCCTGGATGATGAACAAGAAGCACTCTGAGATCTCCAGCAGGAAGGACTCTGGAGGACAAGGTCTTCCCAGAATCTCTGTATCTGACACACACTGCCCTCAACTTCTCCAACCCCAGAAGCTGATGCTGCTGGCAGTACCCAGCATGTGAACGCAGCACATCCAACTCACCTGCCTATGGGTTCTTACCCCAGGAAACAAATGCCATCAGGAGTCTGTCTCCCTGCAAAGGGGTTACTCAAGCCTCACACCCCCAGCTCCTCAATGTCCCATAAAAGTCAATCAGATCTGGATACTAACATCAGACTATCGATTTCAAGGAAAAACTGACCAAACAATGCAAAGAAAGAAGGGGCAGAGGATGGAAGGGCCACCCCGTTTGGGCATCCTACTAGCATCCTACTAGCAATGAGAACATCCCTTGCAGCCACACCCAAGTGCCTTGCCTTCAACACTGACCATCTGACCAGTGCCTGCAGAGACATGCCCACCCCAGCATGCGTTAAGAGGCCTCCCTGACAATGCAGAGGGTAGGACCAATTGACGCTTCTCATCTATGGCTTAAGACCCACCTGCCAAACTCCTGGAGGCCCCCACACATCTGTCAGACACACACATTCACGCACAACCGACCACTGGGAACCACACACTGATCTCATTTTGTTGCTGCTTGAATAATCCACTTACACACATACAGCCCTGTGTTGTAGGCAGCCCACATCCTTTCTGGCCTCTCTCCCTCTGGGAGGAGCAATCGTGACAACTGAGCCGAGAGCCCGGGCAAACACTATCAACAGGACAAGCATAAAAGGGGCCAGACCTAGACCATCGGGAAATCAGGACATCTTCCTATCATGGCATAGGGTTTATGGGGCTCCTCCAATAGGCTGCAGCTGCATGTTCTATGCCCACCTCTCCTGCTGATGGTTGGCCTCTGGCTGGTCTGGGTGTTGATGATCTCTTTCTACCCTGAGGGATTTGGTCAATGAGGAGACGGGCCATCAGCAGCAAGGTAGCTGGGCCAGAAAGCAGAACTCTCACTTTATTCCCACACTTGAATTGGTCCTGCATCCATAGAGATGGACCTGCATCTCCTAAGAGAGCTGCTCCCATCATGATTTCTAGCAGACTGGATTGTCTTTCATGGATGGGATTTTCAGCACCTACTTTCTCCACTTGTTCTGTTTCAAGTGGTTCAATTTAATTTTTGTTTCAATTGAGAGGCCCTTGGCAGATAGAATTTTTAACTAACTAGGCACCATGTCTTCCTTCTCTTGGGGTTCCCACAGAGAAGAGATTTGGACCATGGCTGTGCAGGTAAGCAAGCATCAGATAGAAAGCGCTTAAAAACAGTTACGTGGTCCTTGTATGAAATGGTAGATGGCAGATAAGGTCGCAAAAAGGATCCTTACGCAACCAACTTCCGAGGCTTAGCTGGAGCTGGGGCTTTTCCCATTTGAGGGTTCCCAAGGACTGGCTTAGCATCAGTCCTTCAAGGCCGAATGACACAGGACCTTTGCCCCAGGATGCTTGGCCAAGCCTTCCTGGCAGTCCAGTACATCTCAACCCACTGCACAGATAGGTACAGAGCAAAACTAAGCTTTGCATGGGCAACCAATCATGAGGATGGCTATAAGCAAGCGAGTTGTCAGGGTTGTTCAGGCACATTAGGAGGTGCAGCATTTGTGCATTAATTCAAAGCGGGAAACTCACAGAAAGCAGAGGCACTCATACCTGGGATGGCTGTGGGCTGGGCTGAGGTCCTGAACACAAAACGAGCTGCCTTGGACTTCCCCTGCTGGTTCTCAGCCACCACGTAGACCTCATACTCAGCATTCCAGTCCAGGGACTTGAGCATGACGTGGTCGCTGCCAGATGGGAGCCTGATCTCTGGTTTCCAGTCAGAGGAGAGCTTCTGGGAGAAACCAGCAGAAGGACACAAGATACCAAGAAGCATTAGATGAAAACACTGGTAAGGCTAGCTAACAGGAAGTAACTATTACAGGAAGGGAGTCAGTAACTATTGGTGCAAAATAATAAAAATAAAAACCAATGATAGGACATGGTGTTTATTCTTTACCAGCCTGAAAAACCCTAAGGATTACGTAGGTCAGGAGGTCAACCTTACATGTTTGCAAATACAAACAGTAGCAGGTGCCAGTGTGGCATGGGGTCAATTCTTCAATGTCCCATCACTGTCAGGGCATACAGGGACTCTAGCACCAGTCCCAACCATCCCCCAAGCTCTACTCCGGAATGCTGGGCACATATGCATAAGGATATTCTAGAGAAGTAATAAAGCCAGTGTGTTTCTTGTCCTGTTTCAGAGTGTTGCTCCAACTCTAGTGTGTGACTCACCTCCCTGACATAGGAACACTGTATAGGTTCCAGTTTTATTAAAAATAAAAACTTCCATTTACTGAGCACCTACTATGTGCCAGGCACTGTACTAAAGGCTTTCCACACATTTTCTCACACATTGTATCTTGACAACAAACCTGCAAGGTTTTGTCAGGCCCTTACTAAACCTGACGATGGGGAAGTGAGACATTAGGAAACTTCCCAAAGCCACACAGCCAGTCTTGGTTGGGGCCAAGTTCATCTGGGTCCAAAATTGTGATCTTTCCATTTCATAGCAGGGAGTTCAACAAACATCTAATGAACTAAACTGGATTTTTCTATTTCATGCAGTGTAACTTGGTCTCTACAACTGCAACTGGAAGCATCTCAGGTGTAAATTCTGCTGTTAGGTCCAACACTGGGACACTCAGAGTGCCCACAAGGAAGCTGCAGTCAGCTTAGCTGAGCACTGCCCTGGGCCAAATTTGCAGCTGTAGTTATGAGTGGCCCTTTTTTCTCATCGAATGTCCTTTCCAGTTAGATGCTACACACTCTCCTCCTACTCAGCATTCCAGTCCAGGGACTTGAGCATGACGTGGTCACTGCCAGATGGGAGCCTGATCTCTGATTTCCACTTGAAAGAGAGAGTCTGGCCGGCAGGACACAAGACACCAGGAAGCATTAGATGAAAACATTCTCCATTGAATTTGTTCTGAGTAGAAGTTTATCAGTCCATCATTAGGTGACCACCTCCCTAACACTACAGTTGTGGAAGGAGGTTGTAAGACTTCCCGAGAAGTCTTCAGATGGTTTCACAATTGCTCAGCCTGCCTCTTCACAATCTTTGGAGAGGTGTATGCTGGGCACACAAGGTTTGATGAACATTTACTAAATGACGGGCTGCTCTGCAGACGAGCAGAACATGCTATAATAGTAGTGCCATTGGGAAGGTGGTCTAGCCCATAGCTGAGGCTGGAGGAAGAGGCATCTTACAGCAAAGTCATCTTTCCAGGCAAAATGATTTGTATCAGCCAAAGAGATGCCATTAGGAACGTGACAGTGTTCATGTCATGGCCCTGACTATTGTGGGGAAATGCTAGGAGGGGAATGCTAGTTTCCTTAGAGTTCAACTGGGAAGCTGTGCTATGCTATAAGCTAGCTTGTGCATATGTCACCATGTGGCCCCTTTTGAATTCAAAACAAAGAAATTCAGCTACCTTTCCCCTTATTTCTCTGAAAGGTTTCTTTCCTTGGCAAACATCATTACAAAAAAGACAACCAGAATATAAAGCAAATATTTAATAAAGCAATCATTATGTTATATAATACATATTAATAATATGCATTAATAATAGTAATACAGTTTAATAATTAGTAATAATATTTAGCAAACATTAAGTTTCTGAAGTAGGAGAAAACGGTCAAGGTTATTGAAATCTAACATATCTCCATGTTTTGCCCCAGTTGTCTTTCAAATGCAGACCTGTCTGGCACAGATCTTTTCTGGAAAGCTGACATCTGAGGTGGCCTCTTATGGAAGGTCTTTCCAGCCCTAGGCAGCATCTTTGCAGTAATTATGATACTTACCACGTGTCAGGCACATTTCAGGTTCTTTGCATGTATTACTAATAATCTTTACAAACGCCTGATAAACTATTTTGTTCCCATTTCGCAGAAGGAGGAATGGAGGTTGTGGACGATTGGATAATATATTCAGGTCACACACTGGTAAATGGTAAGCCGGAACTGGATCCCATGTCTTTCCAGACCACATCCGTGTGACAGCAGCCAGCGGCATCCCATCCTACCACACTGCCCACTTTCAGCGAGTTGTGTGGTAGCCAGCTGCCCAGTCCTTGCTCCTACTGCACAGTGAGGAAGCCTCCCATACAGTGCTGCTTGTCGGCTCAGCCTGAGGGAAGCCAACTGAGGCTCTTCCTCTGATGTCAGCTCATGCCTGGCTTTGCAATTAAGTGGAAAAGGGCTCAGTGGATTGACAGGTCTGTCCACCAGCTGAGAAGTGTGCCAAGTAAGGCTCTGTGCTGTATCGACTGTGTGTAAGCCTAACCAGGTAAGGGCTCACATTTCACTTCTTTGGGGGCTGATCAAAAGGCAGAGAGGGAATAAGTCAACTTCCTGGGAAAAGACTTTTTAGGAGGGCTATTTGAAGAAAGACAACTGCTCTCTGGTTCATTATTTCCCACCGGTAAGAAACCCTACCAAGAGGCTATTCCCAGTGCTCTGACACTGCCTCTAAATCTTTCAGCAACTCGTTGTCATTGGCAATGGCCAAGTGTCGTTCTAAAACCATAAAAGGAAAGAGTGATTCTCAATTTGGGGGCTGGGAATGAAAGTTGGAATGACAGAAACCTTAGATGGTAAGCCAACCAGGAAGAAAGGCTTAGGGCCAAGTTCACTGATAGCAGGATTAGAACAGCTCAGGTGTGGGTGAAGAGCAGGTGAGGGAGCAAGTCCAGTCTCTTCAGTCAGACATCTGGATTTCAAGCCTGGCTCACCCAGCTCTGTGATATCAGGCAGTTATTGACTGCATAACCCCAGTTATTTCCTCTGTAAAGTGGTGATAATCATAAGACCTACTTCATAGGGTTCTTGTGGAAAGAAAATGCATACAATCACAGTGGCTGGCCCATAATACACACTTTACCAAAGGGAGCGATTATTAGTGATCAGTATGTTATTTGCAAAAAGTACCAGGTAATGACAAAATCACTTTGTACAAAAGTTCTAGGAGCGGGACAATCAATCATGGCATGAGTTTGTCACTACCACAGTCAGAGGTTTTTAATGGGTCCCAGTGTGGATATGAATTAACAGCTGTAGGTTAGTCTTGAGATTTAAAACCCTGACCAGGGCTCAAGATACAGAGTGACTGTGTCCAGCCCCCACCCAGCCTGGGCTTTGAGTACTGTTACCCCAAAAAGGTGGGTGTTAGGGTTGCAGGGGCAGGGGTGACGACTGGGCGATGACAGGAGGCCACTCACCGCTCGGTACTTGACCAAGTAGTGTCTGATGGGGGAGCCGCCGTCGTCCTGCTTGATCAGGTTCACCTTAATGGAGTTGCCGTCCTCACCCATCTGCCCTTCGAGCTTCGGAGCGCTGGGTTCCCCTGAAACAGCCAGTTGATTCTCATGACATTTTTCTCCTCAAAATTATAATCCAGTCCCTCAGAATGGGATGCAGTGATGGGGTGGACTCTTGTTTTCTCAGAAATTCAAATGGTTAAAAAGCAGTAAATATAAAACTTTGGATTCCAGTGAGGTGCCTCAGACTTAGCCCAAACTTAGTGCCTTTTGGGAATGTCCTGGGAAGCCTCCCCCCCGCCCCCATAAGCACGGTCCTTTCACCATTCTAGAAATGGGCTTTTTGTTTCTGTCTCTCAGTTGTACTTGCTCTTTCTTTTAGCTCCTTTTACAACCACAGATTAAACTTTTATCAACCTGATACATTTTGAGAAACAGCGTGACATATGGGGAAATTTAAGCATTCAAGGAGAAAGCTTACATGCATAAAACAATTTTTCAAAGCAGCCTAGTTTCTTCTCTGGATATGTAAGTAATTTTATTACTTAGATTCATTAGAAAAATAATTTAAGTTTCCGGCTGTGATTAAATAAAGCACAATTTGCCATAGGCGAGTTTCTTGTAAGTATCCTGCATTTATGGCTCAGCCTGACTGAGTGATAATCCTTAGCACCTTGTATTAAAGTAACACTCATTAAAATCTTTTTGTAAGGAGAGTGAGAGAAAAAAATGTCTGCAGCATTTCTCAACTGAAAAGGGTCGATGTTTCTCTTTATTTGTGGTATGCAGTCAGCTTGTAGCGCTCTGAATGCAAAGTCAAGAGGGAAGATGAACTTGTACGTGACGAACTACCAGGGCTGAGATGGCTCTTCAATGAGTAAGAGGCTGATTTACTTTATGAGGAACTATTTCATTAGTATGTGCTGAAAGCAACGAAATGAGAAAGCATCTGATATAAAAAGTTAAAATGAAGATTTAACACACATGGGAATCCTGCCCTTCCTGTGGGAACCATCTCTGAATCTATTTCATAACCTCAGATAGAACATTTGGGAGAGTTTATAAAACAGTTACTTTCTGGGTGAGCTGTCCTGGCTTGTTCCCTGGAAGATACGTGACAAGCCAGGAAAGGCTTGTCATCAGGTTTTGTATCTAAACACTCCAAAGTGTACCTTTGGCTATTGATGAGAAGGCTGTTGGCAAGGCCAGTCTAGCCCAGCCTCCTCGTTCAGCGACTCTGGCAATGTCAAAGTGGCCCAGTGTCCTGATTTTCCTGAGACAAGGAGGGAGCAGAGAGAGAATGCTAATGGAGAGCCCTGCTACTCAGCCTGGGCCAGTGTGTGCACCACCTGGGAGCTTGTTAGATGCACTCTATTTTAACATGGTCCCAAGGTAACCAGTGTGCACGTGTGGGTTCCACAAGTAGCAGTAACGAGCACACATAAAACCTGCAACAGGGAAGATGCGGAACCTTAATGTCTGAGGCGTAAATTATTTAGGAAGAGCCGTGCTTCTTACTTGTTTGCTTCAACTAGTAATTAAGGAAGGACAAGAATAAAAAGATACATGGGCTTCAGGCAAAGACTTGTCCTGTTTTTATGTCACTATGTAGCAGCTGGACCCAAGTATTCAGTGGGAAATATTTAGAAACTTGGTTTAGATAATGTCAAGGCACGTACGCTTTTCAAATTCTTGTGGACTGTTCTAAGTCATAGACAACAATTCAGTTAGGTCTCATATCATCATAAATGTGCTAAGAAGAAACTCAAAGTGGAGTACATTTTAGAGTAGGGCAGGTCTGTGTAGGTTCACCAGTGCTGAACAAATGGGAGTAGGAGGTGCAGAACTTTACAAATCCTATTCTCTGACTGAATTAGAGTAACCGACTCACTCCGGTTAGCCTGCGACTTTGCAGGCGTTAGCACACTGAGTCTCACCACCTGGAAAAACCCTCAGTCCCAGGCAAACCAGGGTGGTTGGTGACCTGAGCCTGAATACAGATGGACACTAATCATTATAACTTTCTGTATTCAGAATCACAACCCTGACTCTGTGATGAATGGTCGATTTGCCTTGAGAAGTAGGGAGGGAGGTGGAATCAGTGGTCCCTTCAACACACCTACTAGGCAAGGACCCAGCCCTTTCCCCAAGGCCTCCTTAGAAGGGAAATAGAAATTAATCCACTGAGGCTACCATGGCTGCACCTTCCTTATTATTTCCTCTCAGAGCAGTGTGGGTTTTCCAGGCTGAATCAATACCGCCAAACACAGAAAGAACTCTGCTTTGGGAGGCATCTATTTAGAAGAGGCGCTCTCTCTGATGTTTGTGAAGATCCCTGATGTTTGTGAAGTAAAACCGACTGCTAAGGATGGTACAGTAGAGTCCAGGGGCATCTGTTGTCTTGCACAGGTCACTGCCTTAGTCTCCACATTTGCAAAATACTGGACCAGATGTTCTCTAAGGCTCCTTCTGACATTGAAATCACTGTGACACAATGACAGTCACTGCTCTAGGATGGACTATCAAAACCACTGTGGCTATGTTCATGACACTGTATAAGACAGAACACAAAATACAGGATGTTCATCCACTTTTAGGAAAATTTACCTCCAAATCAACAATTCCATATTTCTAAGGCACAGAGTTGTCCATTTTTTGTTTTGTTTTTTTGTTTTTTTACAATTTTTAAAAAGTTATCTGAAGAAAGTCCCATTTTTGAAAAGAGGCCCCAAGTTCCTGCAAAGACATATGAATAAAAATCTTGTCAAGGAATCCCTGCAGAAACCAACAGCCCTGATGAAGGTACGCTCCTATCTTTGGATTTGTTTCTGAAAAAATACAAATGGAATCACAGAGAAACCACTAAAAACTATAATACGGTTAGAACATAGTTGTAACATTTACCAAAGTTAGAACACTATAACACTATCATTTTATCTGAGTGACAACCATGTTACTTTAATATGTGTGTATTACTTTCTCGTAGAATTTAGAGCATTTTATGTCAAATAATATTCAGGTGTGTCATTTAGAGTGCTTTAAATATGATTTATTCAACAAAAGGATATTGAGTGCCTACTAGGTATCAGGTACGCTATTGGCATTGGAGTCTCAAAGGTGAATAAGACAAGGTTTTATTTGCCCAATGAAAAACCTGAGTTATGATCAACTAAAAAAAAAAAAATGGTGGGGCCCTTGTATAGAAAGTAGCCCTTCCTGTAACAGTTTCTAAAGGAAGCTCACAGTCAACTGACATCACAGGGATCCTGACCAGCTTTGTGGCTATGTAACTTACAAGCACATAAACATGGGGAAAGAGCAATATTTGTTTAATCAATTGTCTTATGCATCTTCAAATGTTTACTGTTGGCTAAATTTTTTAAAGATTAGAAATGGGGTACAGAAAATATTTCCTGAGTGCTCTGTGAAAGTCCCCAGCCATGCCTGACGAGGGAGGGGAGGAGGAAGAGAGGGAGAGAGGGAGAGAAGGGTGGAGGGAAGGAGGGAGGGGAGGGGCGATAACGCTGCAGAAACAGGGTCGTGGCAGTCTGGAGGCTCACTGCTTTATTGAACACATTGGAGAGTAAATTTCTTAGAGGGTCCCAATGTGCACTCTGTTCTGAGATGGCTGCTCTGATTGAAATCATTATGGGTAATTTCAGCAAAACCAATATCGTAATTATTTGTAAATGTTGGTTTGCAATTCAGCAGCAATCGGCAGGTTGCTCCAAGAAAACCCCTGGGGTTAATTACACCCTCCGAGTTTAGCTTCAGCCATGAGTCAATTTTCCCCCTTCCAAATATTTTATGTAAAGACTAAAACAGCGGTGCCTTAAAAATAAACCCTGCCAATAAAAAATATGAAATAGTAGGCAGTTCTGGTATTTTCAAGAAGAATGTAAATCATGTATGCAAGAGAAAAAGAATGTGCCATAGAGACCACATACAGTCAGAAATATTACAGGCAGGTCCTATGAATTCCCCTTAGATACTGTAATTGAAGTGTATATTTCTGGCCATGCAGATTATAGGTTCTTCTTTGTAATTATTGTACTATTGTGCCTAAAATCGGAGTCAGCTTCATGTCCTTCCCCTCATCAGCAGAAGCCCTGGGGTCAGAAAACTACTGTTGGATATCTGAATTCCACAACAGAAATTATAGCAAGCCCAGGGCGTTCAGACAGTGAATTTTAGAAGGAAAACAATATTCTATTTCTCACTTTAAAAAGCTCAAGAACCAAGAGTTGTCTCTTCTGAATGAAATGCCGACAGGTGCCGACAGGCATGCCTAACTAAGAAAGGATGGGTTGATCTGGGATCTTTCTTCGTCTGTTTTGTTTTCTCTTTCAAGGGATACGTAGAGTCTTGGGCATCTGAATATAAACCAGTGATGGATGTAGGGGCTGCGTTAGAATCTTTCTCTTTTTCTAATAAATAGGATTCTTTGGCGTTACAATTACTGCTCCTTTGTTTATCCTAACTCCTGTTCCCTTTGCTGATTATTTCTCACAAGCAATGTGAAACTTGTGTATGGCTTTTTATAAAAGTCCAAAATGTACGATTTAGCTGTTCAAATACATGAGGCTTATTTGATTTTTCCAACTCAGGAACATTCACAATTACATCAAGAGGTTTGAAGTTTCACTGCCCCTTGGGGGATCAGCAGACTACCTAAGGGAATCAGGGTTTGGAATTATTACACCACTAGCTCTCCTTCCTGAGGCCCCGCGCTTCGCCTAGATAATAAACCAGAGACTCTAACGTGATCCACACTGCATACATTCTTGGACTCTCAAACTCTCCTTGACACCCATTTGACAACTTACTTGGCTATCCTAGGGGTGCTGAGGTGGCTTTGTGACCACTTAAAGAGTGGTTCACAGTGCAAAGATGGGCATCAATTGTCCTAAGCATTGCTCCCCCAAATCAAGTCTTGGGAGTGAAGTGTACTATTTCTCTTGAGCTCTTTTGTCTTAATTGCTAAGGATCTGCTTGTGCTCATGTGACCTGACTCTTTGCATCCTGGTCTCTGGCTCTAGGGAGTGTTGGGGAACAGAACGAGTGGGTGTGGGCATGACTGGTTCCCAGCTTTTACAGAGAAAGGATGCTTAGCTCTCTGTGGCCAAGCTCACAGAGGTGTCTAGTTCACAAATCCCTTCCAGCATCAGTTTTCTCAAGAATTATGAATATGAATGTGTGTGCTGGGGTGGGGTGGGGAGGAAAATGGTGGCATGATATACAAATTAAACAGCAACAAATGAACTCTGACAAACCAAACCACAAAAATACCAGTTCCTTTCTCACGGGTGACATGAAAACACCAACAGATTAATTGATCAATTATCTTTGTTTCATCATCCTAAAAAGAGAATATAACCACGAAGGTATGGCTTGTGGTTATGGGGCTGATCCAGGCTGAGGAAGTTATGACTGAAATGACTGCTATCCCCAACAATTAACATGCCTCCCGCCGCAGAGGCCATGAGGCGGGGGCGCTGTGCTCATGCTCACCACTATCTCATGCATGTCAGATCACCTCTTAAGTACGAGGCTCCTGGAAGGTTTCAGCCCTCACACTGGCAAACCCTAGGGACACGGGCACTGTCCGTAGCCCCCGGTCCCTGGCCACAGGATTCGCGCAGTGCAGGGAATCCTTAGGAATAAAGGCAATTAGAGCAGAACCCTGGGTGGAAAGTCTATGTCGACCTGCCAGAGACCGTGGCAATCCAGACACACAGCTGTAAAAAATAAAGGAGGGGGTGGAAGGGGTGGTTAGTGATGTTTTCAATCTAAGAAGGAAGAGTGGGTGTTAAAGAGTTTAGTTCGTCAGAATCAGCATGTCCTAGGACAAGTCAGTGTCAGTAGCTACATAAAAAAAGATCATTATGAACGGGCGGGGCAGGACCCATGCTCCAACATGCAGCACACTGACAGAGGGGTGCAGGGGCTTCTTATCACATACATGCTGGTGGGGGAAGGGAGGGGAGTCCCATTTACACAGAGTCCTCAATAGCTGATGGAGTCATTGGAGGAAGAGGCCCTGTACTTACGTGATGCCAGGGCATTAGAAATAAACGTTTGCATCAGGGGCATTTTAGCTCACCACAGCAAATCCATGCCTGGGCTCTCGGGACAGGTGCCTAGGTTTCCCTGTCATGAACCCCAACATGCAAAGCTCTGTAGGCTCCAGGAACCAAGTGACTCTGGGGCATGGTGCTCAATGCCTGTTTTCACATCCCTTCTTTTTCTAATTCAGTGCTGGGCTCAGTAAACACTGTGGATGGGAACCTAAGGTACATGTAACATCCAGAATATGGTATGTGCATCCAAGGCAATTTTTCTTTTTTTTTTTTTTTTGGTTTTTTTTTTTTGGGGGGGTGGGGAAGAGTGGTGAACAGGGAACATTGGATTTCAGACAGAAATGTGGTTTGATGAGGCGTAATCATGCTTTGGAATGTCATAGTCTTTCAGTGATTTTTTCAGTACTGTCCACATTTTTTACTGACAGCCAAGACCACTGCTAAGGTGTGTTTCTAGGGCAACTGCAGGAAACATCTTCAAACATTTCTTGCCTTGCTTAAAATGTCTGGAAGAGATCTCTCCTCAGTGGTATGAGTTAGTTTCTACCTTGTTAACACTGTGTCTTGCTTCATTCTGAATTACAGCATTGCACAGAAATGACCAAACTTGTTTTTAAAAGAGAAATTAACGGGTTTCAACCCAACATCTGCTCACATTTAAGATTTCAGGGGGAAGGTCCAGGCTTTTCCCCAGTACATCAGCTTCTGAGCAGTCACCACAAGTCTAAAAGGGCCTGGTCCCTCTTAGGGGGCTATAGAAACCACAATTTTTTGGATTAAGACTCAGAGTTAAGAAAATCTTGGGCTCCCAACTTTCTCTGCCCTAAGACTCACAGATTAGGATACTTTTTTCAAGTGTAAGTTCTCATCAGACGTTCCCCTGCTTTGGGGACATTCCTACTGAATTTCAAACAACGCAAATGTCAAACATCTCCTTTTTTGGAAATGAGGAGGGCTCTGATCCAAGACCTCTGTCCAGGAGTCTAGTTGTAAATGGGACTAACCAGGGGCACAGTGGCCATATCTAGAGAGCTGAAGTCTTCAGAGATGGTCAGTGTGGAGGGCGAGGAAACATACACAGGGCTCACACATGTGGGGAGCACGCAACAAAAGGACAGACCAGGAACAAAGAACATGCGAGACGAGCAGTCAATGGTTTTGTTTGTGTGGATGTCGCCCAATCAGTTCTCAGAGAAGTGAGGTCAAACGGGGAACCCCTTGCATGCATGGGCACACTGGGCGGTTATTGGTGTTAGTTTTGCTTTTTTGATCAATGCAGCCTATATGTGTCTCAGGTTGTTGTTTGAAGTAAAAATTTTCAGTTAGAAGAGAACAGGATGCATATGACTCCCAGGGCAGGTTTTGAATAGGTGTTTGCTTTTACTGGGGAAAGCTGTGAGCAGAGGCTTCCTTTTCTCTTTACGGTAAGCGTGAAATATTTTCGCAAGGTTGTGACAGACACAATATTAACTAATTATTTTGTCACTGCTATGCACTTAATTAGGCTATAATTTTATCTCCTTTGCTGCAAAGGTCAATCATGTACTCCTCAATTACACAGAAATCTCCAGTCATGTAACTGCCAAGTGACTTTTGTTTTGAGTTTTCCCCCCTGCCCGGGAGAGGGTCACTGTTGAAAAGTGACACCTCAGTAATCACAGCCAAACTGCTCTAATTCAAAATTCTTAAATCTCTCATTTCAGAAAGTCCTCAATTTGTATGAATTTTATAAAGCACTGTCATTGGTTTTGACCAAACACAACCTTTGCAATTGATACATTTCTGTCTGTAATGTTTCCATGTTGTGAACATATATTTTCACATTTTCATGGAAATGCAAAATGTGACTCATTTTAAAGCAAGTGTGATTTTTAGAACTACTGAATAAAGTTAAACAACATTGCTATAAAGCTAATTTACAAAACTGATTTCTGGGAAATAATTTTTATGAACTATATGGTAAAAATTCAAGTTTGCAAACTGCGCTGTGGTTAAAGTGGTTTTATTGTAGAGAGCAGTTTGCAAGGCCAAATTTCTTAGGGCACAGTATTAAACCAAAGGCTGTCATGGTATCAAATTGCCATGTCCAGGCTGCAAAGAATGATGATTTCTGCATGTGAATTGAGAACAAGAGGAAATCTCCCAAATGGCTTTGCTTAGGAAATCTGAGACAGGAAGAAATGAGTGGGCCCTGGGTGCCAGGCTGTAGTCCCAGATTTATTTCACTAATCAGAACAAAGAATTTTACCTTCTGTTCACCAGCGTGGACGACATCATCAGCACCATGCAAGCCACATGACAAAGTCACATGATACGCACGCACATGATTGGTTGAAAGGAAAGTGGAGAAGGTCACATGGAAAATACAAAAAATTAAAAACTGATGTAAACAATGGGCAGGGAGAAAAATCAACAACAAAATCACAGACTAAATAAAAGGAGAAATTAAATTAAATTAGCAGCATATATAGGAAACATTGGGAGGACGGTCAAACCGCCCAGAAATAGGAGAATAATAAATCATAAAGAGCATTTGGTTAACACCAATAAGCATTAGATACAGCTGCAACACTGCATATTAATAACACATCAAGGAACATGTAAAACTTGTTTTAAAATAGAGAGGTGTTTCTGTCAGGACCCAGGTGTCAAAGTCAATCCAGGAGACTGTTGAAGGAAAAGACAAAAGCAAGTTATTATTCACAGATTCCAGAAAAGTCTTGGCATCCTTGGGAAACAAGGGCGATGGAACAGAACATGGGCCATGAAGGGAAAGTCCCCTGATTTTTAAGGCATAGACTGTGTGCTCTGTAAGAACAAAATATGACATTACATTAAGAAAAATAATTCCATGTTTCCTTTTTGTCACACTGAGGAGAGGGGGCATGGACTGAATGAGGTTTGGAGAAAGTAGGCCTGAGAAGGTGGCCCTGGGGGTCTTTTCTCACTTCCCTGTTCATCTTCCCATGTTATCCTACAGGCCCAGATGAGATACCCTAGTTGAGACGCCTAAAAGGAGAGGTCAATGCAGAAAGGGAATAGGATTCCTTCTGGGGGTTGAGACAATGGCTCTGTCCACAGTGAACAGCAGAAACTAAACTCCTGATCCAATGAGTTGAGAGATGGACATGAAACAAATGCTTGGGCATTTGTGGATACCATTATCGCTTTAGAATTATGGCTGCATTGATAAGACACAAATTTGATTTTTACAGTGGAAAAAATAATTTTCTTGTTTGGATTTATCCACACTCCTTTTTGTTCTATGTTGTATTTACATTGCAATCTGCTACTTAACTGATACGAATGACCTTGCTTTATCAAAAGGCATTCCCACCTCAACTTTCATAGGCCAAGGAAGTTCTGGCTATTGCCAATTGAAGCTAAGAGAAAAGAAGGGCCAAGAAAGGAGGGGAAGATACCTCTCTGCCCAAAGCACACCACTATTTAAAAATAATTCAAGAGAAATGCTTTAGCCATTTCCCTTGCCTCTGTGAGCTGACAGAATGTGCGCTTCTTACTATCTGACACTGCATAGGTTCTGGCACATTCCAGCCATCGGTGCCCTGCAGGGACGATATACAACTGAAAAGTTTATCCTTTGATTTTATTTAGGATAGCTTCCTTCATTCATAATTACAAATAGATAAATACACACACACACACACACACACACACACACACACACACACACACACCAGCAAAAATAGGAGACATTATTTTCAACCCTATGGACTGACTGATGATTAATGGATTTTCAGATGCTCCTAGAAATTTTGCTATTAGTTCCACTGCAATTCACATGTGCTACATTTTGCCTTACTGTTGAGGAATACATTCATGCTAAATACAAGCTGCTGCCCAATTGTGATTGTCTGTCCTTTATCGCAGTATCCACTGGGACTTACAATTTGGATCAGCAGTCAAGTGGTTCAAAATAAAAAAAGACTCCAACTTCCTTCTCTTTGGATGTCACTACTAAGAATTTTATCTGTGGGCAGAAATGTCTGATATTTAAAAATTAAACATATGTCAGGGGAGAAACACCTAATTTTTCCCTGAGGAAAAATCTGGATCCAAGATTGTAGTTTACTTCCAGAGAAAACCAACCTACAGTGAGACACCTTAAACATGACACGGGTTGTGCAAATGCATACTGTAGCTTTCTCCTACTGTGCCTGGCACACACACTGCACCCAAGCTGGAAAGGACAGGAGCGTCACTGTTAGAAGAAGAAAGGGTGCTGTTAGTTGCATTCCTTTTCTAAGTGAAAAAAAAAATCATCTGAATTAAACCCATGCGAGCACAGTTCATTGTCATCTGCTCTGCTCTGCTGACAAAATGAAACCTCAAAAGCATCGGGAATTAAAATTCATTGCAGCACACACAGAGAGAACACCAAGAAAGCAGAGCCTTAGCTATGTTCTGCAGTAGAAAAAAGAACCATTTCATGCAACACACAGAACCAGGAAACTCTTTTCTTTTCTGTTCAATTATGTATCGGAAACCCTGGCCCAGGGAGTAGAGAGCGAGTGGGAGCTGTTCTGTGCACACCTGTTTTCTGTCTTCTCGCTCTGAGTCTTGCTCATTGGGATGCATGTCATTTTTTCTGTGCACTCAGAATTATAAAATCTAAAACTCCCATACAGCTGTGGACGCACACTGTAAACACACACGTACACGTATACACACACACATACACACACACACACACACACACACACGCGCGCACACACACACACACAGCTCCAGTTGATTTGTCAAGAGATTTAAGGCCTAACCCACAAGCTCACTTCATTAGCATATTATAAAGACTAGCTTGGAACATGTTACGGTTGTGATGAAGTGTAAAGTTTTCCATGATGGAAAAGATGATACAGTCTGGCCCTGACTCTATCATCAGATGAATTCCAGAACTTTCATCTGGATTCTCAACATACAAACTTGAGCAAGCCTGGCTATATATTTTTGGGCCATGAATTTTCTCACTCTGAGGCCTGCGAGGAGATGAAAGTGCCTCTCCTACTCACATAGCTCTGTGTACACACCTCCTTGACTCTGCAGCCAGACAAAGGAGGCTATCAGGAAGCAATGACTCCTTCCTTCTTTGCATCACCCTCTACCTTTCCCCAAATGGCCACTTTCTCCTATTCTTTTCCTTGTTCTAAGACTTTTAGTTACTTCTATATGAGCATCTGTGTGTGTGTGTGTGTGTGTGTGCGTGCGCGCGCGAGGACGCATGGGGTGGAAAGGAGAGAAAAGGGGAGGGGCAACAAAAGTTGGAAAGAGATGCTGTTCTTTTGCGTTACAAGCGTTTCTCTAATCCTTTTCTATTTTTAACTTGAGGGTAAATTTGGAAAAGTCTCCTCATGCACAGAATATGCTTTAAATAATCACCCCAGTTCTTTTGGTGCTGCTGAGTCTGCTCTCCTGGCCAAGCAGACAGCATGCTTAGGAAACCACACCAGGCGAGCGGCCGCCATGCACTCACAACTGTTGCTTTAATACAAGGGAAAACCACGGGCAGCGCTGTGACCCAGAAGTGGGCTCTGCAACAAGCAGCAGTCTGACCAAGAGCAGCTCAGCTCTGTACTCACTAGATGGTTCTGTGGTTGTAAGGGCAGGAAGAGGCCAGGTTGCTATGGAAACATGAAGGACAGAAAGGGCACAGAAAGGTAAAGGAGAGAATGGAGATAAATTCATAATTAAATATGTGTGTATATATATATTTAAGCCATTATTATAAAGAAAAAACAGAGATGGTGAAGGAGAGATTCTCTCATTCCCTTCTCTCTTGATTTATCAGTATAAATATAGATATTTTAAAGAGATTATCAGAGCTGTTGCTGACAAATTACTCACATGCATTAAGAAATAGCATAGCCCTCGTTCTTACCATGAATTCCAGCTACTACATGCTAGGCACTGTTTTGTGTTTTTCATACTTGATAATTTAATTTTCACAAATACCTATAAGATATTTGAGAGATAAGAAATCTGAGATTTGGGGAGGTCGAGTGACTCATTCAAGATCCTAGAGTTGTATGCAGAGGTAGTGGAACTGGGATTTGAACCTGGGGCTGTTTCTGCTTCCCAAGCCTGAGCTCCTGCTGCTACAGCACACTGCCTGGAAAGTACTTGGTGGGGTGGTAAGCTTGTTTCTAAGTCAAACAGATGCAATGGGGGGGCTTGTGTTACCTCCTGCGGCTGCCCCCAAAGGGCAGGCAGGGACTGCTGAGGTAGGAGGGAGAACACAGCCAGCTGAATAGCTCGGCCCTGTCTGCACCTTCTGCTGCTCTGAGCGTGGGTTGCATGACACCCGGGAATTCACTCAGCTGCTGCTTCACTTTGTTCTTTCCCCCCAGAAAGATAGGTTCAAAACTCCAAACAGTGGCAGACCAGGAGCTCTCTCTACTCCCGAGGATGCAGGGGATAAAAGGACAGGACAGCCAAATGAAGTAAGATCATCAATGAGTGGAGCTCAGGCAGGATGACAAAGGCTGAGACTGACCAGGTGACGTCACTGTCGGGCGTCGTGGCATTGCTCCCCTGTGGGCAAACACAACTTGACAAACACTGTGTTTGTTGGGTTTTTCGGGCAGGGGACCAAGGGGAGGGCAGCAACTCATACTATTTCACAGAGGAGAAAAACAAGGCTTGCTTGTGAAGGGTTAAATAATTTGCCTAGGCGCCTGCCGCCAAACACATCTGCAAACTGATACTGTTTATTTTTCCCCAAATATTTACGAGAAATATATGCATGTATGGAAAAAGTGAAAGCTATAGGCCTCACTAGCTAATTTCAATGTCTGAATCCAACTGTGCCAATTAAAATGAGGGTGAAAACACAACACCCCAAAGCATTTCTTATGACCCTGCAGAACAGAAATTTTTCTTAGCAAATTCCTCTGGCTTCTCCAAATTATCAGCTTTGGTCCAGCTCACCAAGAATCCCAGCAGAGGGCTGGGCTGCAACAGCCTCGGGGAGCCCGCACGCAGGGTTTTCTGTCCAGAACCATGCTTTTCACTTTCCTCCCCTTCAGGAGAGTGCTGCCTCCCACAAATCTAAGAGGCCCTGTGCCTATTTCTCTTCTCATTTTCTCCTCTACAACCCGGTGCTGCTTTCCGCCAACAGAGTTGAATTATCACCTGGTGAAGGAGATAACATTAGGCAGACCCACTGTGGCTGGTGGAAAGCAACCTGCAGAGAGATGGATGAAGAAAATAATACTCACTATCTGGATGAGACAATGGAACAGGGGTAGAAGAGCTAGCAGGAGCCACTAGGGAAAGAAAAATGAAGGTGAAAAAAAAGGGATAAAAGATCATCAAGGTACACAGATACTGCATGAAAAAGTGGAAGAGCCAACCCTGGGATGTCAGTATGAGATGCTGAAGCAAGTTAAAGTGGGAAAGAAGAACACCATGCATAAGAACAGGAAGCCAGCAGACCAGTAGAGAGCAGGACGCTGACTTCAAACCATAATGCTGTGCGCCTGCCAAGCCTGGGCTTCAGGTAAGGGATTGGGCCAGGAACAGCTGCAGAAGCCCGCAGAAGCCTGCAACCCTGCCTGAAAACACATAGCCAGTTCAGCAGGACCAGCTGTCTCCACAGGGTCAGACGTACAGGAGAAAAGGGAACCTGGACCTCAGCTTAAGATGAACAAGCACAGGAGAAGCCTTTGGCTTTTCACAGTAGATCTCTATGTGTTTCTGTACAGGCATATGTTTACACTGATGGCACATATTTGTAGCAAAACCTATACATCTCACTCCCTAATTTTAATATCCTAACAAAACAGAAATCACCATCCTACTTATTAACATTTACTACGGGGCGAGGTTCATGATTATTTGGCATCTGGATGATAATACAACCACTGCTGCCCTCCAAAAAAAAAACCCTACCGAATGTGATTCTCTGAATACTGCTGTGTGTATGGCGAGCGATGTAAATAATGTTGAATGTTATTCTTGCTAAACGGGTAACTCTAACCAACTTTATGCATGGAAAATGGGTAAAAATGGTGCATTGAAGACAATTTGGACAGATCTTTAGTTTTCCAATACTAAGGCAAATTCCAAGAAGTTGTCTCAACCACAATCACAAGACCAAGTCCCTTTGGAGCTATATAAAAAATTAGAAAAAGATCACCATATCGTCAACATTGTCTTGACACTCATGATTTGGTCTTCCTTATGCCTTCTAGATGGTACCTCATTAAACTAGGAGACTACGACATCACTGGAACCAGAGCAACATAAGCTATTAACTCATCATGATTTGGTAGTCTGGTTAATTCAGGTAAAAGTGTATCTCTCTCTTTCTCTTTTATTTTTGTGGCCTGATTGTCCATATTATCTGGCAAAAGATGGAGTTTTATGTGCTTTAAACACCATATATCACAATGCACTTGACCTAGACTTGCAGTGTGCCATTTAGGGGGCAAAACGTGAAAACAAAAATCTCAAGATGCCTCTTTTAAAAAGTAGAAACTCATTCATACATAATCTTTATACCCTGAAGTAAATTGTTTACCTCATGCTATAGAAGCAATTAAGAGGCAATATCCAGGCAATGAAATTCTGAAGGTGTGTGGCTCAGTCATGAGGAAAAGATTCATAATAAATTGTGACATCATCTCTTTAGGGTCTCAGCATCTCTGATAGGGAAGCAGCCACTCCCAAGACAAACACAGGTTGTCAGCTTTCCACCTAAGGGTGTCTTAGTGGCATGAAGACATTCATCCTAAATATACATGAAACAGCAACATTTTCCCAGGTTGGGGTTCTATGTGCTTGTTTGCAATCACAGCTTCCTCATTACCTTCACACACACATTTATGAACTGCACACGTGCACCTCCAAACAGGTGAGCCTTGCTTTCGAATCTGGCAGCTCAGAAGCAGGAGTCCTTGAGGTATTTGTGGCTTTGGCTAGTTTCACCCACTCATCTCTGCTTTGACATATTCATGCCTCTGCATGTGGAGAAGTCTATTAAGGAACCAAGAAGGCAACCCACTATTGAGACATCTCAACAAACTTCAAGGGATGAGCTAATGTGAAATGCACTGGCTCTCACCTAACATCTCCCAGCCCAGCGGTCTGGCAGCAATGACTCTGTCTAGTGTGCCAGCTCCTGTTGATCCTGTACCTTCTTCCCCATGGGGTGAGGGTGCACCCACAGTCTAACTCCAGTGTCACAGGATCAGGCTGTACATCTGCACCCCAGTATTACAGGAGGGGAATGCATTGTCAGCAGGTAAGATGAACTGATGTCAGAAACCCACACTGCTGGTTCCTGGACTTGGCATAAGCATGCAGCTAAATGGCTGTCACTACCGATGGCTGATTTTGTTTACCTAAGTTCAGACAACCTTTGTTCCTTCCAAGTAATGAGAGGAAGAACTCAGAGAAGGTCCTTCCTAAAACTTGTCCTTACTCCCTAGTAGCAGTAAGTGGGTGCTGTCACAGCAGTGGTAAATGCTGGCATCTTCCTTGCAACTATATCCTTTTTCAGGATAGCTCTAGGACCAACACGACACCCCTTGGGCTAGGCCCCCACTTCAGCAACTCTAGGAAGGCCATGAGGGAGCAAGGAAAGACCATAATGACCAACTTTAGTGAGAAGATGATGTTCCCACGTATTTCCACCTCTTACCCTGCTCAAGTTCTTGAAAAAGGCACTCTCAATTCTATGGCTGTGTCATGGTTCTCCTTATCCGAATGAAGCTTGCTTTTTAATTCTATAAACAATAACTTTATTAAATGATTGAGAAAACTGACTTTTCATGCCACTAGCAATGCCTGCTACTGTATTAGTCATGATCTGCTTGGAATGGGAAACCGATCCCACCGTTTTCCAAAAGGCTTCTTGGAATCTTGGTTAATTACCATTTTCATACTATCAGACCACAAACAACAAGGTCTAGAGGTTTCTCTTTTTTAAAAGGTAAACATTGACTTTTGAAACAGCATCTGCCATAGAAATTCTCACCTTTACAAAGGCTGAGCTGGCAGAGGATGAAAAGCACTTATAGCCTTTGAGTCCCAGACCTAGTTACTCTGATTCAGTTCTTAAGCCCCCGTTACTGGTTAGAACCTCAGAGGAGGCTTCACAACAGCCTTCCTCTCTGTAATGTAACTAAGCCAGCATTCGTGTCCTGTTAGCCTCTAGAAGAGTGAAAACAAGAAGACTCAGGCTGAAGACTAAGCTTTAAGGTCTAGGAGGAAGGCACTCTCACACCCAGAGCTGCTCCTTCTGCATTCACTCAGGAAGGCGCTGCCAGCCCAGAGCAGACGGCTGTCAGACCTACCTGACAACTCCACCTCCCACCCCCATTTTGACTCCTTCTAGAACTGGTTCACTCAGAAACCAACTCTGCTGAGATAGTGAATTTAGGACTTGCTCAAAATCTCAAAACGCCTACACCGAGCTACTTAGTTTCTGCTGTTGCTGCAATATTTTTGAATAAATTTTTAAAAGATAAGCTTCCCTGTGTGCCTTTCAGGAGCTAGGAGCTTTTTATGAGAAGAGTGTGCAGCTTTCTGAATATGTTTTCTTCCTAGTCTCTCTTCCCGCCACTACTCTGAGCTCAGTATAGGAAGAAGGAGCCAAGCCTTAGCGGAAGGGAAGCTTGGGGCACCTGTGCAGGCTGCAGGGACCAGACCACAGTTCTGCTCCTGAACTAGCAGGCCAGCACCCTGTTCCCCTTACTCCCTACGTCCGCTAGCTGCAGCTTATACGATTAGGAGGTCCCTCCGGGGAGAATCATGGCTCTCTACATGCTTGGCAGTAGAGTTACTAAGTAGCTGGTTAGTTTTCCCAAACATGGAAATGCATTTTGGAAGTACCTCATGCTAAAGAGCAGAGTTGACTGGATCCCGTCTGCGGGATGTCCCTGTAGCTTAGAACAAAACTCTGTGCTACTCTTTCCAGTTGCAGCTGCTGCCTCCCCCACTAGTCCCTCCTAGTGCCCTGCAGCTACCACCCTGCTAGACTAAAGAGAAGGCACAATGAGCTCAATTCTTTTATCCCCTAAAGGCGAATGTGAAAATCCTTCCAGGTTCTCCTTCCCGTGAAGGGATTTTGAACAGGGGCCTGGTGAGGACGTGGTCACTTTTCTGGCATCCTGGCTAAAGGTGAGGCGGTGCTATAGCATGTTATTAAGAGACCATCTGCAGACCCCCACCGCACTTGGCTCAGCAAACATCATCAGTATCACAGGGGAATCATCACACACAGAAATTAATAAATAAACACAATTTCAAAAGACATAAAAGTTGCATGCTCTAAAACAGGACGAGTGTTAGCCTCTTGGAATAACCTACAGACATTAACAAGACTAGACTAAGGTCAGTGTGGTTAGGGCCCAGGCAGTCATCTACTTCAGCCTCTAGGGGACAAAAAGGGACTGGAACTAAATTAAAAACTAGGACTAGCAGATGTTAACGCTATAGAAACAGGTAATGAAGTACGAAGAGGCACTTACGTGGAAGAGGGCTATCTGCATTTCCCATGGATGGAACACAGACGAAAAGAAAAGACAAGAGACAGACCCAAGAAAAAAAAATAAGATGTAAAAGAAATGAATAGGATCCTCAGAACACATGGTGCTGGAAACTCAAATTATCAAATTACTTCAAATCCAGAAAGAAGCAATTCCTGTAGAAGGAAGATCAGACAGGCTTTCTACTTCTGGGAAGAGGTAAAGGGATCACTTTGCAGGCTCCTGGCTTCAAAGAGAAGGAAGCAAAGGATTCCCCTGTGTGCCTGTTAACTCCAGGAGTCAGCGAGGGCCCAGGTTGCTCTGGGACCACTCGAGGAGTCTGGCTCTCCAGCGTCTCCTTCAGCTGGAGGGATTCATGGTCCTGCCAGGGCACTGCCTCGGTTCTGTGGAGGGATATGACTAGAGCAGGGCTCACCCGAGCCTGGCTATCTGTGAGAAGGCTGGGGAAAGGATAGCAGGTATGGTTGAAGGACAGAGGGAATGACGGAGGAAAACAGAAATGCATCCCTGAATGGCATCAGGAAGAAGCAACTCTTCAAAGAGGCTGTGAGGGAGGGAGCCCCTGAGGTGTGCTCCTGGTGTGGGAGGGGAGGAGGAGCAGAAAAGTCCAAGGCCTCCGCGTCCTCTTCCCTTCGCACTGTTGGGGCGTTGCTTCTGCTCCTACATCCTACCGCAGTCTCCGCTTTCCTATAACTTAATATCGCTGCTGCATCAAAAGTCCCACAACTAATTATGGGAACTGTCACTGCCGTACCCTCTTCCTTCAAGTAACAAGGTGCTTAGGGACTTTGTGACTGGTGCCAAAAGCAAATCTCCCAATTCCCTCCACAACACCCTGCTGTGTTTCTCCTCATTCCCTTTAATAATGTGCTGGGGTTTTTCTCCCTGGCTGTTGTTCTAACAAGCTGGACCAGCTGCTGTGACAGAGTCACCAAGCCCTTTGAGAAAGAAGATAAAGGGGTTGGGTGTCAGCCATCCCTGAGGGCCAGAGAACTAGGAGGTGAGACCACCTTGAGCAGAGGGATCTGAAAGACAAAAAGCTGTCATCGGAACAATGGTCTGGACCAGCTCAGGGCCCCCGTTACCCCCAGAAGAAGAGGGTGGGCGGGGAGAAGAGGCAGAGCAGCTGTCTTTACTTACGGACTGGCTGCGTCTTGAACTCGGAGGCTGCGCTGATCTCGCCCAGACCCTTGCCATTGAGGGCTGCCAGTCGCACTGCGTACGTCGTCTCAGGCTTCAGGCCCATGATGGTGACGATGCCCTCCTTGCTGGCTGTTGTGAGAATACGGGAAGGATAACAAAGGATGAAAAGCCTATTGGCAAAATGGTGCAGCCGCTATGGAAGACAGTATGGCAAGTTCTCAAAAACTTAGACATAGAATTCACATTTGACCCAGCAATTACACTTCTGGATATATATACACAAAAGAATTGAAAGCAGGTACTGGAACAGATATTCGTACACCCATGTTCACAGCAGCATTGTTCACCATAGCAAAAGGTGGAGACCACCCAAGTGTCACTGGGCAGATGAATGGATAAACGTGGTATACACATGCAATGGACTAGTATTCAGCTTTAAAAAAGAATGAAAGTCTGACACATGCTACAAAATAGATGAAACTTAAGGACATCACGCTAAATGAAATAAACCAGACACAAAAGGATAAATTCTGTATTATTCCACTTATACGAAGTACCTAGAATAGCCAACTACATAGAGACAGGAGATGGTTGCCAGGAGTCAGGGAGGAGGGAATGGGGAGTTATTGTTTAATGGGTAACTGAGTTTGGGATGCATAGTGGTGATGGTTGCACAACAATGTGACTGTACTTAATGCCATTGAACTGTACACTGACAATGGTTAAACTAGTGCATTTTATGTTATATTGCATTTTACCACCATAAAAAAAAATAGCTAAAAGTGATGCTACAAAAAGAAGCCAGTTGGACAGATTGTGACATGGAATTATCTCCACAAAGTTGGGATGAGGCTTCAGAGGGAAGTTAGGAAGGTAAAGTGATTGTTCCTTTCTTTCTTTCTTTCTTTCTTTCTTTCTTTCTTTCTTTCTTTCTTTCTTTCTTTCTTTCTT
>NW_017731787.1:700734-717760 GCF_001890085.2 Hipposideros armiger
TTCCTTTCTTTCTTTCTTTCTTTCTTTCTTTCTTTCTTTCTTTCTTTCTTTCTTTCTTTCTTTCTTTCTTTCTTTCTTCCTTCCTTCCTTCCTTCCTTCCTTTCTTTCTTCCTTCCTTCCTTCCTTCCTTCCTTCCTTCCTTCATTCATTCCTCCCTTCCTTTCTTTCTCTCTCTCTCTCTCTCTCTGTCTCTCTCTCTCTCTGTCTCTCTTTCTCTCTCTCTCTCTCTCTCTCTCTCTCTCTCTCTCTTTCCTCTTCCTTCCTTCCTTTCTTTCTTTTTTTTATAGGGATTGTTCTTTTCTAGTTCTAGTTCTAATTACACAGAAATTCCTACCAGAACCCCCTCCTCCTTCCCCAAAGCTGAAAGCATGATGGAAGCTTCTGGCGGAACGAATCCTCAGTAAAACTGGATTGGAAGATGCCTCTGAATGACTATGACACCATGTCCTAACCCCACCCTCATTACCACATACCAGGCCAGGATTACAAATTTCTACAGAAACAAAACACACTTCACTGAGTTATTCCAATTCACCCCAAAGGACAAGTTAGAAATACATATACTCAGTCCTCAGGAAAAGATGGTCTGGGCTCACAATTTTCAAATTGCAGTCATCCAAGGGTCATTTTATAACTCTTTATAGTTGGAAATATATCATGGGGTTGATATAAGAGCAGCTTTGTCTCTCTGGCTCTGCTTATTTGGTTAATACCATAATTACATGACAGTCCCTAAATATGACCAAGCAGGACTGGCCTGGGAATGGCAAGGAACCCACAGCACATGTCACCCACATATGCAGAGCGGGGTGCACTGGACTCATCTGGTTATGCTCGGCACCTAGGCAGGCCTTCTGCTCACAACGTGGTGGAGGGGGCCTCATCCATCCTGGTGGGGCCATGGGAACCAGTTCTGAAGTAACTGGTTGTGGGAGCAGGAGGCCCACAACTCTGTGTGAGATGTGACTGTACCCTAATTCTGGGGGGACGGCGATGGTGCTGCAGCACAAGCATGAACACGATGGCAGGTGGTGGCATCTGGCCTCCTCCAGCAGGTGAGTGCAGTGTGCTACCTTACCCACATGGGCAGTCAGGGTGCCAGGATCTGGTGAGCGCAGAGGGTGAGTGTGTGCCCAACACTTGAGTGACCCTTCATTCCCCACTCACCTTCCTTGGCATCATACCACTTGAAATGCCACACTTCCTCGCCCATTGCTCTCCACTCAGCCTTGTATTTGAGGATGGGCACTCCGCCTGTGGCCTCTGGCTCATCAAACTGCACCTGTGCTGTGCTAGAATATGGCTCCACCTGGTCGATGGACGGTGAAGATGGGGTGTCTGTGGGGAGGGCACATATGGAGACCCAGGTGAGCCCGATTTGGTCCAGGACACAGCTCGCAATCACGAAGCACATCTCTTATTTCTGCTCACTCTTGGAATCTTGTGGCCTGTATCCTGTCCTCCCAGCCCACCTCATCATACGATTCTCTCCGAACGTGCCCTGCGCCCTGATGCTCAAGCCTCCATCCCTCTGCCTCCTGACCCTCTGGCTTTGCCGACCCTGGCCCTCTCTCCTTCCCACTCTCCTGACATCACCAAAGGACACAAAATGGGCCGCAAGGGTGTTAAGTGTGGTGCAGCCGTAAGAGGCACTCACCTGCTTGGACGAGGACGAATTCCAAAGACTCCTGTCCAATGCGGTTCACTGCAGTGCAGTTGTAGTTTCCAAAATCATTTTCAGAGTCTGGGGTCACCTTTAGAAAGAAGGAGCTCTTGGGTTACATGTCTCATGGGATGGTTGCAGCCTGAGATCCTTATTTATTGGATTAAATTAGTAAAGAATAGAACCAGGAAAGCAGGAATCATTAGCTCCAGTCCAGCGTACACCAGAGAGAACAGAAAGGGGGCCCATGGGAGAGGCACTCTCTGCTTCCCAGGCCTGTGCTTGCCTAGGGAGAGAAAGGGGGCTGGCCTGCAGCTCAGTTTATTCTCTAGCCAATGGCTGCTGGCTCAGGACATGCCAGAGAAACAAGAGAGATTTGAGCTGCATACAGGAGCCTATCCATCGTCAAATTGTGCCTTTTCCACCCTGCCCTTGGCCCCCACCCTCGCCCCACTCACCTCCAGGTAGCTGGCGGAGGGGGTATTGTAGATCTTGATATTGCTGTAGTTGGAGCTTGGCAACAGCTGACCATCTCGGAACCACGAGATTGTGGCACTGGGGTAGGCAAACACCTCGCAGGTGATGTTTACCTGGTTCCCCTCCCAAGTGTACACAGCCACGGGGCCCTGCAGCTTGGGGGCATCTGCAATGAATGCAAATGACTATCAGGCAGGCTGGCACTATTGTGGAGCCCCACATATCCTGTCTCCTGGCACTGGGAGGCGGGTCTGCCCCAAAGCACAGCTAGTGCCAGGGTATAGTACAGGTCGGGTTGTTTTGGCAATCCTGTGAGCTGCATGGTAAGACAGAGGGCATGCGGCCTGTAAGAAACCTGGGGATGGTGTGAGGGGGTTGAGCTGGGGACACAGCTCTGAAATGGCCCAGGGACAACTGCCACAGAGGTGAGCAGAGCTCACAGGGTGCCGCTCAGGTCCTAGTGCTATTTTCCCCTTTCATCCCGATCCTGCAAAGTCCCTCCCCTCACTGCGCCTTTTCGCAGTTATTCCTCACATTGCACTTCGAGGTACATGGACTGGGAGTCCTGGCCGATGGTGTTGCTGGCGGTGCAGATGTACTCCCCAGCGTCCGTGTACTGGATAATCTTCAGGGTCAGGGATGACACTCGGGCGTGGCTGCGCACCACCATGTGCCCGTCCAGAGTCTGCCGGGAGGGAACAGAGCACGTCAGAGCCCAAGACAGGGCGGGGGCTAGGAGACCGGGCCATCACTCGTCTGTGACCAGTCTTCACATCCTCTCTCCTCTCTCTGCCAATGTCTATGTCTCACTTTAGGTACCAACTAGTGGGGGAGGCTGCAGAGAGCACCACAGAAACTTGGGTGTATCCAAAACAGAAAATGGGATTCAGTTTATGTCAAGCAGCTTAGCTTAGGTGCCAAGATTCGTTTGGGCAAGGACAACCAAGGTGCCCCGTGATGACTTTGTCTGGCATGTCAAAGTGGAAGCAAAAGCTCTGATCAGCAGCAGATATTCCAGCAGAAACAGCCTTGCCTCATGAGATTCTGGGAAACCTGCACTCTTATCCTTTCCTTCCAGCAGTCTGCCCATCTGCCAGTTCCACGGTGCATGCATATGTAATGGGAAATCCGAATGTGCCAAAATGTAAGAAATTATATAAGAAACCTGTATTTATGCAGATGCCTTGCTTTCCTGGATGCTTAGGAGTAAAATAATTTAATTAAAAAAAAAAGCCCAATTCAGAGCTCAGGAACTGTTGAGCTGAAAGTGAGGGTAACTTGGTCCCCTCTCCAGGTGCAGTGGTACAGGCAAATCCAGTATCCTTGACACCACAGTCACCACCCTTTTCTAGCCCCTGATCCTATAATTGGCTTTCCGAGTCTCTCGAATTACAGAGACTGGTCAGAAAGGAAATACACATGTGATCCCTAGGCAATGGGTACTAGAATATTTCCAAAGTGTTCCCCCTCACCCGCACCCCTTGAAACTCTAAGTACAATGATTGCTGGCCTAGGAAAAGTCTGGGCATGTGGCTCAAGTTTAGATCCTCAAGAAAGTTGGCAATCTGAAACAGTTTGCTCCTCATAGGCTGGGTCACACTGTTATCTCCAGCACATGGTATTCTGCAGGGATGGACAGGTGAGTGGTCTGCCTATGGCATCTGCCACCTCATGGGCTTGGGCCTTTAAAGAATGAAAGGAAATCTGGCTTCAGACTCTTTCTATATCCTGGCTTGGAAGCCCCAACACTCAGAACTGCAATGTCATACAGCAGCCAGTTTGGGAATCGTAAAAGCAAGCCTCCACCGGCTTAGTGAGCCGTCTCAGCAGATCTATCACGAGAAGTCCCTGTACCATTCCTGATAGCGCTAATCCATTTCAGCCATATCGCATTTCACCTCTGGAAGCCAGGACACAACTTCCAGCAAGGAGACAGAAGTGCCAAGCAACATCATCCCAGCTCCTGCTGCATGGGCCACTCCTCTCTGAGGAGAGTGCGCAACGCCTGTGGCTCTCGGCTCCATTGGATCTGTATGTCTGTGAGGCTGACTGGCTGAGAAGCTGCACCCCAGGAGACGCCACACATAAACGAGAGAAGGCAAAAACAGGTGTGGAGCACTTGGCTAGAAAGCCTCGTCTCAAAAATCTCCAGTTTGTTGAAGATATTGGATCCTGGGACTCTCCGTTCTTGTGGGCTGACAGGATAGTGCTCGCACATCCCAGTGGCAATTTTCATGTGCCATACAACATCTTTACCCGTCACTCTAAACTAGTGGCATCGAGCGCATGAAGCCACCCCTGCAAGTGTCTCTAAAGGTCTGATCGGACCTGCTTGTCACTCCCATTTGCCCAAAGACAGTAGGACAAAGGTAGAGATTCAAGGTCCACACTGGCTTTCTGCTTATGTCCGTGAGAACACCGGTTCAGCCAACAGCGACGCCAGCCAGCAACTCAACTATGACTCTTTGTCACACAGACATGTCCTGGGAGCCACCACACACAAACATAGAAAACGGACCAGAATCTTTTGGAAGCCAAGAGAACATTTCCATAAGGAAGAGATATTGCAGCAAGAGATGCCAAGAAAGTCATGGAGGTCAGAGAAGGACACTACCAAATAACAAGAAAGCAAGGCATGAGCGGTCTTTACTCAGAATAATCTAGGAAATGGTTGACGAGAAGCTCAGGAAATGGTTGTATTGACAGCCACGCTGCTCCTCCCTTTCTATCTGGTCTCTTTCCCAAATTTCTCTATATGGACATTTTTCTCACTTAATGATGTCAACAGACAAGTAGGCAGCCCTCTCTAGAGAATTCTAATTTTGCAGTGGCTCATGACAGGACTGACAATGGGATTATTTGCCAGAAGCCCAGTTCTCCCTCCGAGGGGACGCAGAGGCTCCACTACGACTGGACTGTCTCTTTCAGAAATGTTTTACTCGGGCACCAGGATGAAGTCAGGGCGTGCCATGTATAAGCCATCCAGACCAAAAAGTCGTGTTGATGATTCAGGCTCTGGAGGAGGAAACAGATAAACTCTGGGCAAGAATGAAGAGGTCGTTATGGCAAGAAGACTCTGTTTTGCAAAGGAGTACGAAGGGTGGTTCTAATTATTCTTCTCACCAAACCTTTTTCGTCTCCCTTCTTCCAGGTAAAAGAGCTAAGGCTTTTCAGAGCTTACAGAACGAAACTGGACATAACCCAAGCCGCCTTCTGAGCTCCTCTGGACTTACAGATTTCATCTCTGAATGAGACAAATAAGAGGGAAGGGAACTTCTGAGCCCCAGGGATGGCACTCATTTGAAAGTCAATTATGTCCAGCGTAAGATACTGAAGATAAGGACACTTCTGGAAAACGGAGTGAGGTGTCTGCTTTCCTGGGAGAAAACCTATTACTTCCACTTATGGTAATAATTCTCTTAACATCTCCTTAATGCTCCTGATAAATCTCAGCTCCTCCTCTAGCCAGGTCTAAATCAGAATGACAGGGGGAAGATGTACAAGGCCAAGTAGAATAAGATCTGTAGCTGCTTAGGAGTGGCTGATCATTAACCCTTCCCTCCCTTTCCCAATCCCAGTGGGTCCATGACTTTGTGGCAATAAAATACCCAGAAAGCATTTCAGAGAGGGGGGTGCACTGAACCATAGTCTCTATGACATGGAGGAAGGTCTGATGCAAAGAGAGCTTATAATGAACTAGATTTGATGATGGCAGTGTGTTCATGTGCAGAAACTAATATCAGTTTCTTTTAAATATTAAACAGCATTAAATATTTATAGCCATGACCTGAACACAAGTTATGTGTTCTGAATAATTATCATTTCTAGAAGACTAAGAGGATAGGTTTATCTAATTATAATACAGTCTATAGGATTGGTTGCTGTAGTCTACATTTATAACCTTACAATATCAAAATTCCATCTGGAGAAGAGACAAAGTTATTTTTTAAATAAAGTATTTATAGATTAGATCCTTGAACCTCATCTGAAGTATACTGGTTTTATTTCACTATCTGCTACTTACTGACACAAATTAAGTAAAAAATGACAAGCATCCTCATGAGTAGGATCTTGGGGGTGTAACAATTAAAATCTAAAGATTCATATTTAGCCTCAATTTTCAAACTAAATCCCACATTACCCAAACTGAAGCAAGTAGTCAGAGAAATTGCAAAGGCTAAATGCTACCAACTTTTAAAAAACATAAAACCATTGGTGCCAAATCATTCCAATCTCATAAATTTAATGCCCTGTGGAAGTAATATGGACATGTTTAACAATTTGGGAAAACCAACGAGAGATGTCATTTGCATTGCTTTGAGAGGAAGTGTGATGTGATAATTTATCGAGGCCAATCATTTTAAAATAAGTGAGCAACAAGATGAGTTGAGCTGGAAACGAAAGGGCTGAGTCGGGTTTTAGATCACTAACTCTGTGACTTTATGATCCAAAGCCACATCCACCAGGTGAGGGTCAGAAAATTTCACCATTTCAAAATGCCTGGCCTGAGAATTGGGGCGATTTATTTCTGTAAGTATAATTACCTGGATGTGATTTTACCAGCACCAGCAAGAGAATAAGATCCAGGTTTAGGAAATCATAAGGATTTGTTCATCCACTCCCAACACAGCTTGCTTGCTCATCCTAAAATGACACTATTGCTAGGTAACGTCTACCACTATTGACCTATTCTTTAATCTAACTAAAATACTAATTAGTTTAGCATGCCTGGTTATTAATCTGTAATGGTGAGTTAAACTGCCATGCTTTCAAAACTAAAGACTGGCTAGTGGTCAGGTAAGCTATACCTCTTGCTTCTCTGGTCGAGTCCACGAAGCCTGGAGAGAACAAGATATAAAACACAACAAGAAAGCAGTAAAATTTTACAACATGTTGCTTTAGAAAATTGATGTATCACACTGCATTCGTGCACATGCAGCTTCTTTTTAATTCATAACTTTTTCCAAGGCCCACTTTCAATGGTGTGTTTATTACCCAATTTAATTTAGGGCTTAGTTTATATTCAGCTTCTCCCCCGCCCCCCGCCTTATGCATATTAAGATGGTATAATTCAAAGGTAAAGGCTTTCCTCATCTCTGGTAGACATATATATGGATACCAGCAGACATATTGGACTGCTCCTATTCCAAAATGTCTTGAATATTCCTTGTAGAATTTGGTGGCATTACTAGCTCTAACCACATAATCTAGAGATACTTATAGAGTAATTTTCCTCCTTTGGATTTTATGAGAAAGCTTATCATAAACACACTAATGCCATTTTGTGCTCATGCATTTTATAACTCTTTGCATGCATACTATTAAAAATAAAAATTTGTTTTTCTTTTTAAAAGGAACAGAAAAGGAGCAGAGAGACACATTAGGAATGAGAAGTGTTAAGACTATAGGTCAGGAAACTTTGAGTGTCCTGAACTCTGAATGCCACGGCAGGGCTCCAGTCAGTTCTTAGAGGCAGGGGGATGCCCAAATGGCCTGCAGGCTCCAGCGTGCACCATCTTCACCAAGCATGGCATTCACAAAAAGTGAGCCAACTCAGAGACACAGAGGTTGGGTCTCTTCCTACCCGCATCTAGATTTTTTTATTTATCTGGCACTTGGGAATCTACTCTGCTTACAGTTTTTCTGTTTTCATACCTAGAGTCAAAAGCATCATACCTGCATTGTTCTTTCTATTAGATGTTATGACTGCCTGATTGTCCCTGATGTTCGGATGGAAAATGTATAGAAAAGATGCCACAGACACAGCAATGCAATCCAGGAAATGCAAATGAGTTAGCAAACATTTAGTAAGAGTCCACTAAAGGCAAGGAGCTCTTGTGAAATATGAGGATGGAAATGTTGAATTATATCACATGATGTTGGAAGAAAGAAGAAAGCGAGAACAGAGAAGCATGCATAGACCAAAGTAACATTGGGCCAACATGTCAAATGTGGTTGCCAATTCCACATCACTCAGAAGCTTGTCTGTCACATGCCAGGGCTGCATGAACCAAAATTTTTTGAGGAGCTGTGTCAGATGGAGTTGTTTTTCAGATCTGATTTTTCTTGTGTGCCTCTCAAATCCTTATAGTTTTGTGGCTTTTAGGATTAGTAGTTGCTAGTAACACAATGTTGCCAGTAACCTGACCTCCCACCTGTGCCTAGTGGAATGACAGGATATGCCTTGCTCCTGATAATTTGGCGAAGGTGTTGTGGCCTACTTTAAGACAAGCTGACATGTAAATACACACACATAAAATAAATTAGGATATGATTAGTACTATTTCAAGAATTGTTGGCTCCAGGTTCTTTTCATAGGCACATGTTTTATTATCTTACAAGTCTGCAGGAATATGTATATAAACTAAAGGGAAACATCCCTCCACTTATTCTAAAGTACCGTATTTCCCCATGTATAAGATGCACCCTTTTTCGAAAAATTTGGGGTCTAAAAACTGGGTGCGTCTTACACAGTGATTGTATGAGCGCAAAAACAAGCGCGAAAAAAGCGGGAAGTGCAAGTAAAAAAAATCTACGACCACTGTATAAGAAGCACCCAGTTTTTAGATCCCAAATTTTTCGAAAAAGGATGCATCTTACACATGGGGAAATACGGTATTCTCTGTTAGACATTTTCCCACACCTGGATAAGCCAGGCTCTGATTGCTCCATGAAGGTACCTTCTCCAGTGTTTAAGGTGGGCACCTGGTTTGTAATGAATGAGGGATTCTTCCTGGTAATAAAAAGCTCCAGTTTGCAGAGAATCCAGGGTTTCAAAAGGTCTCTCTTATTTGTGGGTTACTCAGTCAGTTCAAGATTCACGGTTCATTAAATACTTTTCATTTTTTTTTCTATTTGGCTCTTTTGATATCTACTCTTTACCCCTTTCCTTTTCTTGAAGCACTAAGGCTTCACATGCCTTTCTTTACCAGTCATTTCAAAGGCAAGTTCAAATATGCACACAATGCATTTGTTCTGTCAGGGACAGATGATGCAAATCATCTTCCAGAGGTCTCACTCAATATGTAAATGGTACCTGGAATTTAGCACCACTCACTCCCATACCTGGCAATAGTTAAAAGGAATCTGGGTAGGAAGGCTAATGAAATGATGTGGATGCACACACTTTCTGCATTAGCTGCTTTATCACAATGACCTCCATACACATTGACCCAACTGACCCATTGTGATGTTCAAATATTTTTTTTGTCAACATAATAGTGATCACTAAGAAATGAATTAACTTTCGGACAAATGATCTGCCCTAATGGTCTTAATGACCCAAACTTAGCCTAGCTATTATCAGTTGTTGAGCAAAATCAACTTAACTGGCTAAAGTTTAGCAATCTAGATTGATAATTAATCTCCAATGTGTGATTGGACTAAACCTAGAGACATGGTCAAAGATAGGGTGTGACAGGCAGGCTCACTATGCTGGTTTTGCTTTTTTTTTTTTAAATGAAGAAAAAACATCAGCATTTCATTAGAAAGTCACTAACTACATGTCTGTGGTTGAAAGCCTTATTTCCCCTCTTCTCTTAAGGAAGGTAATACTAGACTCAACTAAGTGAGCAGTGAAGTAAAAGACCAAGGTGCTTTAATTAGCTTATATTGTAACTAACTTGATTAAAGGAATCATTGAGCCTTCTACAAAAATCATTAAAATCATGAGAGAACACTGTGGCATTAGGTATTCTACCTTCTGAGCCAGTGGCCCACAGGGAAGCCCTGGTGGCATTGTAAAGGCTCTGTACTTGACCTTGTCCCAGTCAACATTTTTACCAGTGACTTGGACAAAGATATTTCAAGTGTGTGTGTTTGTATAAGGTTGAAAGCAATAGCTACACAAATGCTAGATTACAGTTGCATGGCAAAGACTACTGAATTGCCTGCCATTAAGACTTGTGATTAGGTTGGGGTCACCACTGACTGCTAGACCTGTATATATATATATATTGAAATTCCCTGACCCACAGACCTCTAAAGGACAGTTCTGATGAAAACCATTCTTGACTATCGGAAAGATGGATTCAAATGCTTGTGTTCAAGCCAGGGAGCATCTGTACATGTGGAATTTTTGGTAATCACAATGATTAGAGGTGGCTACTGGCATTTAGGGAGAAGGGGATGAGGGTGCTAAATATTTTGCAATGCATAAGACCATCCCAGCGAAGGAAGAGTCTTCCAAAATTGTCACAGTGACCCCAGTGAGAAACATAGGGTTGCAACCAACAAAACACAATTTTTCAGAGAAATAAATATAAAATTCTGCATGACTGGTTACTAAATCAATTGTATAAGAACAGGATAGGGAGGGGATATGTGGCTTAAATGTAGTTCATGTAAAAAAGACCTGAACATTTTTGTTGACCGCAAGCTCAATATGAGGCAACAGGATGAGGAAACTGCTAAAGGGCTAATGCAAATTTAACTGCATTACACTGTCCAGATCAAGGGAGCAATAACCCCCTGGAACTTTGCAGTAGTGACATTGGGCACCACAAAATGTCAATGTTGCACTAGCGAACTGAAGCTATCTAGTATAGGACGAGTAAGGTAAAGGGTGAGTTAGACGGAAGATGAACAGACTGACTAAAGAAAAATCAAACAGCTACTTTAATGGCTCCCATAGAAAGACGAGTGCAGAGGCAGGAAGGCTGAGAAGTGGAAGGGGCAAGGAAGCAGACCTTCCTGATCATCAGCCTTGGCCAGGTGCCCTGCAGAGGACTGGCACTATTATCTTTCAGGCAGGGGCTGCGTGACTTTCTGCACATATGCTAGGAAGGGGTGCCGGGCAAGACTAGAAAACCTCAAAGGGTGCCTTCCTTTCAACCTTTTCTGATTCTGGCATTTTATGTGATCGAATTCTCAGGAGTCTTCTTTACCTTGGCAGCTAGAGACACATCTCTATTCCTATCTGCTTAGCATATCATCCTGATTTTAAAAAGAAAATTGTTTTCTTCACTCCTCCAATTCAGTACTCTAATAATCTTGATATCTAATTATATATCATGCAACTTCAGTTGGAGGAGCAGATGAGGAACAGCTGCCAAAGTAACAGTGAAATTTATTATCTGGAGTCCAACCCACCCATGAAGAGCCCAGCTTTGTTTTCCTAATTATTAGCTATCCATGGTATAAGATGAACATCATGACTCTTTGATGTCACTATATAATTAATAGAAATGGCAACTGTTCTACACAGGGTTTCACTTAGGCAGATATGTTAGTTTGTTGTCACATCACTGGCTGACTTAGAGGGCTTGTTCTAACATCGATTTACTCATGTTCCAGGAATATCACTTCAAGTAAACCTGAAGGCAGTGCATAGTAAAAGAAACCACAATACAACCTATGTGGTTGGGCTTAAATAATTATCTCAGATTGAGACAAATGATCTATACTGATAACTGAATTATATACAAAGCCTACTTGGCTTGAGATGGTCTCTGCTGGACAACTCTGGTCTCAACATTTGGTAAGCATGAGTCTGTATTCGTGCCTGGTTATTTATTCTCATTCTATAAAAATGAATTCACAGATACAAGCCAGAATAGCCAACCTATTAAAGGACCTGAGGTAGGCACAAATCTTAATAACTTTTTTGGTCTAGCTTGGCTGGTGAGCTATTCCTAGAAAAGATATAGAATTTAAAAGCATCGTTCATGTGGGATAGATATTATTTCTGTCCTTTGCTGTAGGTCAAAGATATACACTAGGTCATTCTGGACAAATCTACTTTCAAGCCTGATGTACAAAAATCTGTCAAGCAGCAGCCCTGTGTTTTAAGCCCTGAAATGTACATTCAATCCACGTAACGCACACGATGGGAGCTGAAATCTGAGCCGAGGACTTAATCCATTGTTGATAAAGAAAGTATTCAAGTAAACACCATGTTTCTTAATCCAGTTGCTTTTCACAATATTGAACAGCATATGTGAGTTTCAAAAATACTTAGCAGTTCCTTGGTTGAGTTTTTGTTAAGTTGAATTCAACTCTGGAGGTAAAACTTGCAAAAAACAATGGGGTTTTGGAACAGCGATTTCTGTTCCTTTTGATTTAATTTTGTTTTCTGTCAGTGAGACAGAAATCAGTTCATTAAATGCAGATCCTAAATTTGGCCCTGATATCTCATACTGTCCCCTTTTTTGGCTTTATTTTGAGTTTACCCTCTCTAGGGATTTCCTTTAGGCAGGCAGAAGAGTGAAGATCTATCATTTCTGACATTCTGGTCAATAAGCAATCCATTATAAACATCCTTTAAAGCTGAGCCCATTACTTCTGAATAGGTGACAAAGCTTTGGCCAACTAAAATGAAGCCCATTACTACAGGATATATGAGATGAGATTGGAGAAATGCCATAAGAGGGTTTAAGGTGCTTTCAAACCAAGCGTCTTCCTCCTCCTGCTTTTGGTCCACTCAATAGCAAAGGGCTACATGATATAGGGTCACCTCAATTTTTATATATTGTCAATAATAAAGATAGCTTTCTGGTGACCTGTATGTCCACATGCTTTAAAGTTAAATCTTTCCTATCATTTAAATTTGTCGGCAAGGTTGGTACATTGTTCTCACACTCTCAGTGACTATGTCGGAGAGCCCGGTGAGATCACCATCATTTAGAACTGCTAATTATTTTTGCCTTTTGATCAAAATGATAAACAAATGTGACCAAGAATACAGGCAGACACAAAGGCAACCAAGCTTTTGTGCATATATAGTGCATGTACAGCGTGAGTAAATGAAACATAAGGAAAAGAATTGATAGGCTCATTCTGATTCCTATGATTTCTGGGAGACATTTCCTTGGGTGCTCCTGAGATGAGGACAAAATCACCTGGAGTACCAGGACCTTAGTTGTGTCTTGCTCCTCACAGCCCCCAAACCCTGTGTTTGAAGATCGCTATCCCCTTTCTCCCCAGAAGGCCTAACTTGACCACATCCACTAACATCACACCTCTGCAAATCTATGCAAGGAACTGTGCCCCTTCCATTGCCAGGGGATGTGGAGCAGGCTGCATCCAGGCAGGCTGGAGTGGGGAGGTCACATGGTGACCACATCCATCTTGCGGCTCACCAAAGAGAACTGGGCATGGGGCAGACTCATTACACTTCGAGCCTGCACTCCATGGCCTGAAACTCTTGGGTGACATTATACCTTTTCTTCGCTGCTGATGTTTCGGGTGGAAGTTCTCCAAGTGATAGAGGGAATAGGGTCTCCCGATGCTTCACAGGTAAGCGTGACTTGTTCCTCCAGTTCCATGGCAGTCTGGTTCTCTACATAAGTGATTTTGGGTTTTGCTGAAAAGACAAAACATTCCTATAAGTTTATCTGATTTTTTTTTTGTTTTTAGCTTTCCAGGTTGAAATGATACCATGTACCCATACAACAAAGCTTATGTATTTACTAAGTATAAGACCCTTTTCTGGGTGTTATATGAGATGAAGAGCTGAACCCCTCAGGTGCTTACCATGAAGCAGGCACACGATAACACCCAAGTGATAGCAATAAAAACAACATCCTGTATATTAAGAGCACAAGGAGCCGTGAGCACAGGGGCCATGGAGCAGAGGAGAAATGCTCCTCTCGTTGGAGTCTTCATGAGGACACGGCTTTTGGGCCCCCCCACAAGATTTTTAGTAGGTGAGACTTTGGCATGGAGATGGAGTCATGTAGAAACTGCTTGAATAAAAAAAAAAAAGCAAAGAAGCAAGAATGTGTGAAGAGAGGATTGCAAAGAGAGCAATACACATGAGTTGCGTATTTGCGTATCAAAGCAGACGGAGACAATGCTGGGCCCAGGTACAGAAAGTCTCCATGGTTCCATTCAAGCTCTTGCTTGAATTTTATCCCGTGGTGGGTGGAGGCCCACTGACAGCATTTGATCAGAGGAATGAAATGATTATTTGTATTATAAGAAAGTAAGTCTAGAAAAAATTCAAGATGATTTAGCAATGAGAAAACCTTGAGGTGGGAAAACCAATTTGGAAGCTCTGGGAGTGCCCCAGATGTGACGTACCACAGTCCTGAACGACGTCATCTCAGGGGAAACAGAAAGGACAGCTTCGAGAGAATGCCAAAGAAAGGTTTTATGGGCAGTGGCAAGTGAACAGAGGGCAAGTAGGGATGGCAAGAAACAAAAGAAGGAGCCAAGCGATTCTGAGATTCTTCATGACCAGAAAAGTTGTGCTAGCATTAACTCAAGTAAGGAAATGTGGTGAGTAACTCATTGGGATTGTGGAATGGGCTGGGGATGGGAAGGAGATGAGTTGAGATGAGTTCATTTTCCAAATGTTTTGGGTAATGCAAGAAAACACAAGCATTCAAAGCTGAGTTAAATGTTAAAACATTAAGGAAAATTGAATTTTCCCAATTTAAAACAATTATACTCTGAAATTGCTAAATCTTCCATAGAGAAAAGATAACACTGCACAAATGTAAATTATTTCACTAATAGAGAAATAGGCCAGGCTAGATAAACAAACAAAAATAAATAAATCAGAGTTATGGATAATTTTTGAAAGAATTGCATTTCCTTTATTTTCAAATTCATATAGTACCATCAAGTAGGCTAATAAACTGTTGACTGTACACATGCTCCACACTGAGGCCCCTGATTTTGCTTTAATAAACACAAAACATTAGAAGAGCTGTTCATTTTCTGTAGAAAATATCTGCTTCTATATAAAACTACCCATCTAGTTCAAATATTCTCCTAAAGCTAATCTGTACTAACAGCCTGTTTAGCAAATCCCTTTTTGCTGCTAGCACATGGCCCATCTCAATCCAACGTGACCTAACAATCACAGATTTGAATTGATGGCGTCCACATGAGAGAGGGTTTCCTTTAGGAAGGCTTCATGTCTATCTTGATAAACAGGATTTTCAAGGAGGCTAGAACTCACAATGGATGGAGGAAGTGTTAAGTGCTCTTGAACAGGAGGTTTTAGAGAGCTAAAGTAAAAGCTGAGTCTCTATACTGTTAAAATCACAGATTGGGAAGTTAAAACAACAACAGCAACTAAATAACTGAATTCACTAAACTGAGTAAATTTGGGGTTTGGAGGCAGTTACAGGAAGGTCGAATTCCTGGGCTCCTGAAACCTCATCAGACGCTGTGATCTAGATAGTGTTTGCTGACCTTCTCCTGACCCACAGCACTTTGTCCCGGCAGCAAAAGGTTAACAGAGGACAAAGGACAGTTAACCTCTATTAATAATATTTGATCTTGGTGGCTCCATTTCGCAGATGGTTATAAAGGGTGCACTGTACAAGTCTTTAGGAAAAGGAAACCTATATTATTATTAAAAACGTTGTTAACAATGACTAATTTTGTGTGCTCTACAGAGGGCTGCTGAAAGGAAGGCAAGCTTCTCACTGCTGATTTAACTCTCTGCACTCCAGAAGCAAGGCTGCTGTCAGAACTAACTGAAGACTTAGAATACTGCCTTGAAAATAGGATAGCATTATAGGTTATTATCCAAATTGGGCACACTTGAGAGTGAAAAGGCGTTCTCTAAATAGTTACACTAGGACAATGGGACACACAGGGACAGATGCAGGGTCACTTCCCTTGGCATACCAGCATCTAGAAGAATCTGTCCAGGTTTTGTGTACAGATGGTACTTGCACCATCTTAATTAACCTCTGCTATGGGCCCTTGACTTTGGATCCCTGTTCTATTCTCCCCCTGCCACCATGGGGCCTAATGTCTCAGATTGTCCCAGTGCAGCTCTCCCCACAGACCCTCCTGTGGGCACAGCTGTCAAAGCATGCCTACTCTCCTCTTTTGCATGTCCACGGCTCTGCACCCCGCTACTGAGAACCAGCCTTTTCTACTCTCACCCCAATGCGGGTTCCTGTAACTCCAGCCCAAGAAGGGCTCCGGGGTTCTGCTTCTGTGACCGGAGAGGTTGGATATGACCAGGTGCACCTTTCTTCAGACCTGTTTGTCCTTTGCTGTAACTCACAAGGGCTCTCAGGGTTTAGCTAAGCAAAGCTACTGCCCACTGGTGAACTTGCCTTAGCCCTCAGCAGCACAAGACCTTAACAACATTTATACGAGCATAGTAAGAATCTGTGGAGAAAAAAATACTTCTTCGGAAGCCTGGGGCAGAGGAACAATGGAAATGCACTGCCAAATTTTAAGGAAGGTAGGGTGCAACTACTTAGTAAAAAGAGCATCTGGCTGATAGCTAGAGCAATGCATGCTAGAATGTGTCCCCTTGTTAGGAAAAAATGATGTCAGTTAGGTGCAATTATAGCAGTCCGAATTTAGATAAGCCCCTTACATATTAATTGCCATCCCTTCTTGAAGCCACAGGATTTCTGAGCACTTCTGTACTAGCTAAGCTACAGGTTTCTTTGCTCTCCTATCTCACTGCTGCAACCTCTGCTGCTACTGAGGAACCTGACCCATTTCTCCCCATAGTGCCGGTAAACCAGAGGAGATGGAGAGAAAGGGCGTAAGAAAGATGAAGCCCTGACTCGCTGGCCCCTCCCCATTTGGCTCTAGTACCAATCTCCTAAACCAGTGGGGGAGGCCAGAAGTGGTGGAGACAAAGAAGGTTAAGAATGTGAAACGGAGAAGGAAAGGAGTGTGTGTATATGGGATACCTCTTATTTCAAAGAGGCTGTGGGAACTGTCCTCTGGATATGACAGAAGATTCTCACTCTGGATGGGCGCGAGATTAGACATGGACCCTGTGACCCTATGGTTTTCTTATCTGATTCTGCAGGAGTCTGGCCACCTCTCCTCTGTTTGCTCTACTGGGCTGTCTAAGGCATATCATCCTGGCTGCAGTCTTGGGAAAGAAACTGTGGTAGTGGAGTGAGTGAGTGAGTGTGTGTGTGTGTGTGTGTGTGTGTGTGTGTGTGTGTGTGT
>NW_017731787.1:717780-831858 GCF_001890085.2 Hipposideros armiger
AGAGAGAGAGAGAGAGAGAGAGAGAGAGAGAGAGAGAGAGAACAAAACCTGCCTTGCCACAGCTCCTGCGTGCTTCTTTTCCTGTCTCGTTACTGCCTTCTCTGGACCTTACCTACTCTGTTCACTCTATGTGAGCCCTACATGGCTCCTGACTCACTCCACACACCTCCTTCCTGGGTAGCCATCTCCACCAGAGAGGCCTGAAGAGAAGCGAAGATTTGTTCTTGACCAGTTGAGATAGAATCAAGTGTACTTTCATAGTGAAACCATGTTATCCATGGTGGTAAATGGAGAGTACGCTAATTTCAGTATTACCCATCATTCCATATGTAATTCAGGTAGAGTATGTATTAAATTGGGTTTCATTGAGTAGTCACTACCATTGCCCAGTTCAGGGAATGGATTTAAAAGCCTGCTTTTGAATTCTGGCTCCTTCAGAAGGGCATCTAACCTCTCTGCTGTTTCCTCATGGGGATAATAATTAAATCAACTTCATAGTGTTGTGCTGAGGATTAAAAGAGCTAATTTATGGATAGAGTGTCACATAGTGCTTGGCACACTGTAAGTGCTAGCTTTGTATTTGATATTATTATTATTACTTTATGGGGCTAATATCTAAAAGAATTTCCTAGGACAAGTGATGACCACATTTCTAGGCTTATCTATCTGCCCCATACATTACACTTCATTCACATAACACTAATTGCTATTCCCTCATTTATTCAAATATGAAAGCCTATTATATGCCAGGCATTGTTCTAGGCACTGGAGATACATCTGTGAGTAGGACAGATACAGGTCCCCATCCACAAGGAGCTCACATTCAGCCCATGTGCCCTTCTTGCCTCTGCTTGTGCATGTGCAGCCTAAAATGCTCGCCCATCCTTCCTCTCCTGGGAAACTCCTACTTGTAAAATAGCATGTTGTTTGCAAAGATTTCTTTAACTACTGTCATGCAGGATCAGAGAGAGATCTGTCCCTATAAAACACTGTGCATATTGCTATCATGAAGTCATTATAATGGACTGTCATTAAAGATTTCAATGTTGGCCATCTACATTAGCTTGTGGACCCACTGATGAGAACAGAGTGCGTGTTATTCATCTTTGTAACCTTGGCAATGGCTGGGCCCATAGCAGGCACTCAAATATTGTTGACAGACACTATTATTATAACTTATATGCTTATATGTTTATCTCTCTCGTGCATCTCAGGGTCAAAGGGCCATATCTCTGTAGTTGCTCTGTCCAGCAACAATGGTGCTCAATATACGGGGGTGCCAAAAAAATGTATCCAGATGACTTGTATTCATCTTTTGTTATTGGTATATATTATTACAATGAAAAAAATTTATTGGTGAACAGCTGTGGTCATTGGTTACACGTTGCTTTCATGCTACAATGGCACAGTTGACTCTTTTAGGGAGGGAGCTGCTCACAGTGGCCCATGCAGGGATCGAACTGGCAACCCCAGTGTTATCAGCACCACGCTCCAACCGACTGAGCTAACCAGTCACCCCTGAGTATTACAATTTTAATACAGTTTTTTTCTTTCTTAAAATGTGTATACATTTTTTGGCACCCTCTGTATATTTGTTAAATGAAGGAATAAATTAACAAATGTATGCCCAAAGAATGTGCAACACCAACAGTAAACCCTAAAGTAAACTATGGACTTTGGGTGATAAAAAAAAACCCCCAACCCCCCCCCCCAAAAGAAAAACCAAATGCATCTTTCTCTATAACATGGAAAAACTTACAATCAGAATGACTGGGGAAGACGAGTCAGAATTAGAGAAAGGACTGTCAAAAGTATTTTCTAAGTTTAGCTTCCACTCTCAAGTGTATGCAGTTAATTTGAACCAAACTGATAACCTGTTTCTAAACCCAGTTGTCATTAATAAATAAATAGGATTCATCTGTGATTAGCAAGTCCAATTGCATGTAAACACTTGATTGTCACAGGTCTATGTTTATAAACACAGATCAGTTCTCCTGATGAGGCTGAACAAGCAGGTCCCAAACAGGTTCCCAGGCACACATTGTAACAACCAGCTTCCTCTCTGGCATCTGTTCTAGCAGCACCATCTACAGTGGATGAGCTTATACCCATGGTTTTTAAAAAAGATGAGCAGAGAGAGTTGAGGGCTACTCAGTTAAACGTTTTTCTGCCACAGATTCTTTTTCTGAGGTCAGATCAAAATGTATTTCGGTTCTAAATGAATGGAAGTTTACTGAGTTTATAAAGACCAAGTGAGTAGCATTGTGGGGCTCTTTTCATGACTCTTTTGATGCTGTTTCACACACGCCAGGGAAAGAAGCAAAGGGAGACAGAGGCAATCAGTTGGTCACTAATATTAATCAAGGGCCTAGTATGAGTCTGGTGGTGTTTGGCATGTCAGAAATAAAGCAATGTACAAGACAGTCAGCGTGCTGCCATCTTGGAGTCCACACATTTAGTGGAGGTGGGAGACAAACAATCCCCAAAACAAATATGTAATTGAGGGCAGTGCTGGTGCTTATGAGTGAATGACAAAGATACAGTAAGATTAATGAAAGAGGTTAATGGAGGGGGGTGAGGGTTGTAGTGATAAGGGGGCTGCATCAGGCAGGACAGTGAAGGGAGAATTCACGGAGAAGGTGGTTGAGTTGAGATCTGAATGATGGATGAGAAGAAGGCAGCTGGGAACGGATCTGGAGGAATGATATTCCAAGCAGAAGAAATAATAAGTGCGACATCCATGAGGCAGGCAATAAGCTTGATGTGTCTGAGGGACAGAAAGGAGGCCTGAGGGGTTGAAGAGTTGGTTTTGTTAAACGATTTTATTGGGGAATTGGGGAAGGGGATTTAGGGGCAGAAGAGTTTTAAATGTGGAGCAAAGTGGAGGAAAGATAAGGTCAGAAAGGAAGGTGGGCTAACTCAGGTTTAGTCCTGAGGGCCGTGGTAGGGAGTCTAGATTTTATTCTGGTTGCAATAGGAAGCCGCGGGAGGATTTTAAACAGAGGAGTGGCATTTAGGGTCATTCCTGCTACTGTGAGTAGGTGGGGCTGAAGGGGACCTATGGGGGGCAGGGATACCAGCTAAGAGGCTATCTCATCGACCAGGGGAGGAGGAGGGTGGCTTGGACTAGGGTGTTAGTGGTGGAGTTGGCAAGAGGTGGCTGAATTTGGGATAGATGTTGAGGCAGAGTGGACAGGCTCTTGCTGATGGATTGAAAGTATAGGGTAAGAGGTACTGTGGCAGAGCGGTGAACTTGACCCCCATGGTCCTTACCGAAGACTTTGAGGTGAATGGACGCATCCTGCTCTCCAGCCTTGTTCTCGGCAATGCAGACGTACTCTGCCTCGTCATTTTTATCCACCTTCCTGATGGTCAGCTCCGAACTGTCGTCGCTGAAGAGGTACTTCTCGTCTTCCTCATTCTCTATCTGTTCTCCGTCCCTACAGAGTGTAGAAATGCAAAGTACCATGATTTTGACCACAGAGGTAAGATGTTTATTTTTAATTAGTTTCCATAAAATGCAGTCTCAGCCCATGGGAAAGACTCAATCTTCACAGAAAGTTTAGATGCCAAATATACTTCCATGTATACCTCTGATTCCTCCACCCAAACCTCTGATTCTGTCCAAGGGCGGGAAAATGCAACCACCAATGTTCCAAAGAGGGCCTCCAAGGCCACACACTCTGCCCCTCAAACTGAAAATGAAGCAATCCGATGCACAAGGCAGGAGAACTGTACAGAGTCCATTGTGCCCCTAGAGTTGATAGATTTCCCAGCAGTCCATTCCTGTTCCGTTACAATGCCAGCATGGAGCTGCCCCTATGCTGTCCCCTCCTCTGCTAGACCCCAACCAAAAGCACGAGCCAGTGTCTTACTTTGTCCAGCTCATGGTGGGCTCCGGGAAGCCTTCGGCATCACACACCAGGGTGACAGACTGGCCAAGGTTGGCGGTGGCATTCACTGTGTTCTGCCTGGCTTGGACGGTAGGCGGCACTGAAGGAGAGAAGGACTGTCAGGGGTGGTTGTGAAAACTTGGAAGAACCCAGTGGCCAGGAGAAGAGGTACTTCCAGGATACCCAGGTCGGAGGGTCACTGCCTGAGGGCAAGAGTCCTGGATAGCTGCAGAGTTAGCATAAGGGATCTGAATTCAGGTGTGTACTAAATACTGTAAGCTGAATAAATAATTCGCCCACCAACACGCGTTAGTGTTTTATAATATATGATACTGTTTTTCAATAATATAGCTTTAGAAGCTATAATATATGGACACGTTTTACTCATTTTAAAATGGTATTTAGTTTATAGTAGCTCTTTATCATCATATATTTTCTCAACCAATGCATACTCGACTTACAACTACCACAGCTGGTGGAACCTGGGATTCCAAAGGTCGTTGCTGATACTGGAAAAAGTTGAAAACTCCTGCTCCCAGTGGTGAAATGGTTAACACTCATTTGAAATGCACCAGCTCACCAGAATGACATTTCCTGGGATTGTCAGAAACAACCCTGTGCACAAACTATTTCACCGAAAGAATGAGAAGGGGGAGAGTTTGGCAAAACATATAATCAATACCCAAAACAATTCAACCATGATTTACTTATTTTCTTAGTACGGACATTATAATTTCCTGTAAACATCTTGTAAATGTCAGATCGATTCCATGGGTGTATTTATTTGACATCGCAAATTAAGATTAATAAACCCATGGACTATGATCCTGACTATTTTAAGGCCCGAGTTGATCATAATATTTTCTTTGAACATTGAACCAGAGGACTAACTTCACAATTACAGTAATATCAAGGACAATGAAGGGTGAATAAGAATTTATTAGTAAGCATGAGGAAAGTTTCTAGTGCTGCAAGACAACTGAAGGACATTCAAAGACTGCACCAGAAGTCCCTACAGTTGAGGGAGACCCAAAAAGTAACAAAATATATTAATAACAACAACCTCCAACCTAATAGAACCAAGCCAGAGGCTATAGAGGGTGGGGGGTGGGGGTTCAACTGAGATAGACCAGTGAGTCAGCACAGGATATATTTTATAGATCAAAAAGGAAGTTAAGGAGAATGATTTTGGGGACCATGGCTATAGCACTGAAGGGAGCAGGAAGAACGGATCACCTCACCATTCACAATGACCTGGATGTCCTTGAAGTTGATCTCCCCCCGTGCCAGAATCCTGCCCTCACAGCGGTAAGTGCCCTCATCTGTTTTCTTGATGCTCCGGATCTGCAGGTAGTTGTTGGACAGGACTATGAATCGGACTAGAAGAGACAAGAGGTAGGTTCATCCAAGGGTCAGTGAGAAAACTCCTATCTGTAGGCAGGTCACTGAGATTTTCCGTTCCCTAGCTTCAGTCTTATGGGGTGGGGCTTTAAGCTGCAGTTAGAAAACGGGTCCCTGGCTCTCACATAGAGCCAAGAGCAAACGTCTATTGGAAATTCTTCTTTTCTTTTTACAATTTTCATTAAAATATAGCTAACATACAATAATATATTAGTTGTACATCACAGTTATTCTAAGTACCCACCTGGTACTATACAAAGTTATTATCACATTATTGATTATATTCCCTATGCTAAAGAGGTGATTACCATTGTAAGTCCAGCAACCATCTGACACTACCACACTATCATATTAGTGACTATATTTCTATGCTGTACACTACACCCCCAAGACTTATTTGTTTTATACCTGGAAATTTGAACCTCTTATTCTTCTTTATCTTTTATCTCTCCTTAATTTTTCAATTAGAGTTGACATTCAATATTATTTTCTTTCTTTTTTTTTTTAATTGGGGAATTGGGGGGATGGGAACAGCGCTGGGGAATTGGGGGAAGGGGAACAGACAAGTTGCTGTCATTTTGTTCTTCAGTCTAGTTGTGGAGGACGTTGCTTCACTGGCCCAAGTTGGCACCATCATTGCGCTCTTCCCGGGCAAGGCAGATCAGTCGCCGGCTTCTGGACGGTCATTCACAGCAGCTGCTGGCCACTCACGCTGACTTCTGGCTACATACGGTAGCCCATGGCAACCCAATGCCACAGGGGCTGCAGCTTATGCCATCGCCGGCGACTCACGGCAGCCCAGCTCCAGATTGAGCTGTTGTTCAGCATCTTAGCTGTGGAGGGCAGTGTCACTGGAACTCATATGTGGGATCCGAACTGGGGCCCTCTGGTGTCCCAAGCCAGTTCTTAACCATCGCTCCACTCGGCTGGCCCTCAATATAATTTTCTATTAGTTTCAGGTGTACAGCATAGTGGTTAGACATTTATATAATTTAGGAAGTGATCCCCCTGACTAGTACCCACCTGGTACTATACATAGTTATCACCATATTATTGATATTACCTATACCTTACATCCCCATGAGTATTTTGTAACTACTGATTTGTATCTTAATCGTTTCACCCTTTTTACCCCACCTCCCTCCCATCTATCACCCTGATAGATCTAGTACCCATTTGACTCCATACAGTTATTACAATATTATTGACTATATTCCTTATGCTATACCCTACATCCCCGTGACTACTGTGTAGCATCCAACTTGTACTTCTTAATCCCATTCCCTTTTCACCTACCCCCAACCTCCCTCTAATCTGGCAACCATTAAAACGTTCTCTGTATCTAGGAGTTAGTTTCCATTTTGTTTATTTTGTTCTTTAGATTCTACCTATAAGTGAAATCATATGACATTTGTTTTTCACTCTCTGACTTACTACGCTCAGCACAATAACCTTTAGGACCATCTATGTTGTCAAAGATGGCAAGATTTCATTCTTTTTATGGCAGAGTAATATTCCTTTGTACATATGTACTACCTTTTTATCCATACATCCATTCAGGAACACGCAGGTTGCCTTCATATCTTGGCCATTGTAAATAATGCTGCAATGAACATGTGGATGAGCACATCCCCTCGAACTAGCATTTTGGGTTTCTTTGGATAAATACCCAGAAGTGGTATTACTATGTCCTTCTTTGTCTCTTGTTATAGTCTGTTTTAAAGTCTATTTTGTCTGGTATAAGTATTGTTACCCAGCTTTTTTGTTTGTTTCCATTTTCATGAAATATCTTTTTCCATCCCTTTATTTTCAGTCTGTGTGCCTTTTGAAGTGAGTCTCTTGTAAGGGTCTTGTTTTCTTATCTATTCACCTCCCCTATCTTTTGATTGGAGCATTTAATCCATTTCCATTAAAAGTAATTGTTGATAGGTATATAATTGCAATTTTATTATTCATATTTTTTATTTTTTTTTCCATCTTAAATAAGTCCCTCTAAGATTCCTTGTAATACTGGCTTAGTGATGATGAACTCCTTTAGCTTTTTCTTGTCTGGGAAGCTCTTTATCTGTCTTTTGACTCTAAATGATAGCCTTGCTGGGTAGAGTAATCTGGGTTGTAGGTCCTTGTTTTTCACCACTTTGAATATTTTGTGCCAATCCCTTCTGGCTTGCAAAGTTTCTGTTGAGAAATCAGCTGACAGTCTTATGGGAGCTCCCTCATAGGTAACTAACTGCCTTTCCCTTGCTGCTTTTAAGTTTCTCTCTATCTCTACCCTTTGGCATTCTACTTATGAATATAATTAGATTCTTGGTGTTGGCCTGTTTGGGCTCATCTTGTTTGGGATTCTCTGTGCTTCCTGGGCTTGTATATCTATTCCCCTCACCAGGTTAGGAAAGTTTTCTGTCATTCATTCTTCAAATAAGTTTTCAATTCCTTGCTCTATTTTTTTCTCCTTCTGGTACCCATATAATGTGAATGTTGGTATGCATGATGTTCTCTGAGAGACCCCCTTAAATTATGCTCATTTTTTTAGACTTTTTTATTTTTGCTGTTCTGATTGGGTGTTTTCTGCTGTCTTATCTTCTAAATCACTGATTTGATCCTCTGATTCATCTAATCTACTGTTGATTCCCTGTAATGTATTCTTCATTTCGGTTACTGTATTCTTCATTTTTGACTGGTTCTTTTTATGTTTTCTATCTCCATTTTTATGTTTCCTATCTCTTTGTTGAAGTTCTCCCTGAGATTACTGAGCATCCTTATGACCAGTGTTTGGAACTCTGAGTCTGATAGATTACTTTTCTCCATTTTGTTTAGTTCTTTTTCTGGAGCTTTGCTCTGTTCTTTTATTTGGGACATGTTTCTTTGTCTCCCCATTTTGTCTGCCTTCTTGTGTTTGTTTTTATCTATTAGGTAGGGCTGCTATGTCTTCTGGTCTTAGTAGAGTGGCCTTATGTAGTAGGTGTGCTGTGGGGCTCAGTGGTGCAATCACCTGATCACTTGAGCCATGCACTCCAGGTGTGTCCCTTGTGTGGGTTTTGTATGCCCTACTATTGCAGTTGAGCCTTGGTTGCTATTTGCACATCAATGGGAAGGACTGACCCTTGGGCTTATTGGTTGTGAGGACTGGCCTTGACTATAGTGGAGGAGCTGTGGTGCAGGGGCTGACCCTATAGAGCAGGATCTGCCTGAGAAGGGCTCTGAGGCCTGCCTAATGTGCCCCTTGGTTGTGTGTCATGCTTGGAGGCAGCTGGGTGATGTTCCAGCTTGTTTAGAAGATGGCCACAGGGAGCACCAGCCCTAGGGTCACCTGGGGGGGTGGGAATTGCTGCAGGTTAAGTTCAGCTGAAGCCAGTACCCCACATGGGGCCACCCAGCAGGAGTCACAAAGAAATCCACAGATGGCCACCGTCTGTGCCATGCATGGAAGTGCCTTGAGAGGTCAAGCTGTGAACCAAGGCTTAGTGCTGCTCAGCCAGAGGTACAGGACACGTTCAAGCCAGATGCTGCTTGTCTGTGTTCCCTGAACCTTTGAGAGGCCCTAGGAAAGTCTGCAGCATGAGCCAAGGTAGGCATTTTGTATGAAAAAGCCATTGGAAGCGATTTGGGTGGGGCACAGCGAACGAATGGCATGAGCCAACTCGATGGAGGCTCAGATATGGCAGCTGCCTGTATCTGCATGATGAGAAGGAGAAGGGCTCAACAGAGAAATAATAGCCTCTGCCACCTCCTCCATCTAGGAGAAAGCTGCCCCTCTAGCCCCATCCCAAGCTAGACAACTCAGTTCCTCACCATATATCCCTGCTGTCTCTCCAGTTGCTGCCTGAGTGCTGGAGCTCAAAGCCAGTGATACCGTTGGTGGGTAAGTCCTTGCACAGTCCTTTTAAGAGGAGAACTTGGGACTCTAGCTGCCCTCTGTCTCACTCAGGCATAGTCTCCACTGGTTTTCACAGCCAGAAATTATGGGGACTTCTCTACCTGGCACTGGAATCCTGGGCTGGGGAGGGGCTTGAACCTCTCACTCTTCCTGGGGGACCTCCACACCCGAGATATTCCTCCCAATTTTTGATGGTCACACATGGATGTGGGACCAGCCCATTCTGCATCTCTGCCCTTCCTGCCAGTCTCGAAGTGGCTTTTTCTGCATGTCCTTAGTTGTAGGGCTTTGGTTCAGCAAGATCTGGGGCAATTCTCAATGATGGTTGTTTTGTAGTTTAGTTGTAATTTTGATGTGATCGTGAGCAAAGGTAAGCACAGTGTTTACCTACTGCACCATCTTGACAGGAAATCAAAATTTGTCTTTTTCTTTGGAGAGAAAGTCAAGAGACCGAATATACAAGCTACAGACATACATCCATTAGGACCTAGAAACTGCATGTGGTTCTGAGACACTGGTATCTGAATTTGGGTTAGAATGTCTTGGATGCTGGTAGAGGTGGAAACCCTAGAGGACTAGGTGTCTCAGGGGAAATGGCAGCTGCCAGGGAATTTAGGTCTCACCATCTTTTTTCAGGATGACATCACGACCTTTGTGTTTCCAGATGATGGTTGGAGGTAAAGAGCTGACGACATCACACACAATCACGGCATCTTCCCCCTCTCTGAACTCCTGTGGGGTTGGTGCATTCTTAAACATGAGCTTCTCTGGAAAATGAGCAAGAGAAGAGTGAGGGAAAACAGTTGGTTCTCCCACAAAGATCCCTTTTCACTGGGACCATACTGCCTGGATTCGAGTTGCAGGCAACTCTCAATCCATATATATAGTGGTAGAAGAAAGGGTCCCACCCAGTACTTGGTGAAAGATACCAGGTGGAGTGGCTGGCACAGTAGGGGGATATATTGTCAAAGTTTGGCAATCAACATCTATTCACTGAGTGCTAAATTTTCACACTTTGTACAGAAAAGGGTGTATGGAGGGAAAGGAGTAGCTTTACCAAGTGTCCCTTGCCATGTGGGATGGTGCCATTGAGACACAATGTATGGGTAGAATGAATTGGTAGAACACTTATTTTACAATAAATAATAGGAGTCATCAATCCTTTCTCTGTCTCCCATTCTGTCTGGCACCCCAACCCCAACTTTCCTACAGCAGAGAGAATTGTAAAGAACAGTACAGAAGAAAAGCAGGCTTAATGGCAGGAATACTGTGGCAATCAATACTGTTCCATTAGCTGTCACCCACCATTACACTGGCCAACGGGACAGGTGCATGATAATAAGGTAACGAGATACCACCTCAAGACCAGGTTTTAGTGGCAATGGGAACTGCTCGCTCTGAGTGGCACAGACTATTCAAATAATAATCCCCCACACCCCACTGTGCCTTTGGGCTCCATTACCAGCAGGGGAGAGTGAAGTAAGGGTAAAATCTGAATTGTACGATAGTCAGTCAACACTTGGGGAAGGAACAGGGGAACCCATAATAGACTTCTTGGAACTATGTAATTTGAATTTAGAGAATGGAGGCCAGTGGGTGATATCTGTGACCAGCATGAACCCAGGCTGTGAGCTCTGAGTTGGCCAAGAATCACTTAAGAGCACATTTGAGCTCTTAGCTCAATTCAGAAAAGACTCAGGGTGAGGAAAGGAAGAAAGGGGCCCTGTCCAGCCCTCAACTGGTCCTTTACTGCCATCCCACTCTGTCTGTTGCCCATGTGTCTTCCTGGCCAAAGAAGAGGACAGGGATATAGAAAGAGAAGGAGGAGGCTCTTACGGAAGATCTTCACGTTGACCGTGGCCTCTGACTCACTGCCATCCTCGCCGGTGACCACGCACTTGTAAATGCCAGCGTCGTCAATGTTGGCATTGTAGATGGTGAGTGTGGAAGAAGAGTCATCATTCCATACCACTGAGATCCGCTGCTGGTTCGGGGTGAGCTTTTCTCCATTGGGGGAGAACCAGGAGATGTCTTTATCTTTGGCATCCCCTGCCACTAAAGAGGAAGAGATTATTTTCAAACCACAGAAGTTGAAAAGACAAAGTCCCCGCCATGGTGACAGTGGGCACTCAGGAAGAGCTACTGAACAGGAGATCACCAGGTTTGATGATCAGGGAGGGGTGACCACTTATGTTGGAATGTCACTCTGGCTTCTGTGTATAATTGTTATATACATAACACCACTTATGGTATTTGGGAAGAACTCAACAATCCCTTGTGCCAGTATTTCTTATAGTAGTCCTATCCTTAGTGAGGGAAGAGAAGAGATATTTGTTGAGGACCTACTGTGTGGCAAACACTCAGGAGGCTTCAATGGGAAGGAGCTTACAGTTTAGCCTCACAGAATGGAGATGGGGAAAGGGAGTTAGTATATCTAGGATCTGAGCTCAAGGGCCTAGCTGGTTTGAGCCAACTGATCAGCTTGTTTTTCAAGGGCTTAGGTTATCATCTCCAGAGCAGAAGATGAGACACCAGTTAGTCTAGGAATGCGGACTCCAATGACTTTTATTCTAGCATCTGCCTGTACCAACTGGCATGACTGTCATTTCAGCACCCCCTGCTTCAGACAGACAAATTCATCTCCTTAAATGCTGTGAAGAAGATAGACAGAATCACCCATGCGTCCTTTTTCCAGGCACCTTGAATGGGCAGATGCTGCTGCTTAGCTGTCCCAAACACTGAACTGGAGCAAGGGCTCTTGGATCTGGTGATGTGGCTTCGCCCTGCCTCTCTGCACAGTGCCCTTCCCAGGCCCACACCACCTAGCCCTGCACAGATGCTTAGTATGGAAATGAAGCAGTCTTCCTTTCAGGGCCCATCATGTTTTCAATAAATATCGCTATTTGCAAGATGTGCTGTGGGCTTCATGGCTACATCTCCTGATCATCTAAACTGCTGTAATGAAGGCAAAGCTGGAGTGAACACATCCGGCGGCCACAAGCCACCTCATCTAATGCAAATCATGATAGCATTTCAAGCACACCCCCCCCCCCAGCCCCTTGCTAAAAGCTGCTTGCTAAATGTCACAGTTTACACCTAGCTCAGCTCTTTCCTGGTTCTCCTATGTTTCAAAAACCAGTCATGTCACATACAGAACAATCCAAAGCCTAATTTGAAACCTTTTCCTCCACAGGACGTAATTATCTGAGCTGTGGAAATAAACCATAATTTCTAAAGAAAAAACAAGGACACCAGGTCTGACAAATCCCAGAGCCCTGGTGGGGACAATGGGACTGAATATTGGTATTCACAATAGACCTGGAAATGCAGGACACATGTCCTCACAGCAAAAGAGGTATCAGTACTCAATTTTCTTGCAGGCAAGTTTTAGGCCTTTGATTTTCCTGTTCTAGGGGATTCTCAGAAATAAGCCTTACACTGGCCCACTAAAGCATCGTTTCTGTTCTCTGTTGTCATTTACCAAGCTCTGGATTGTACAGAGTAGGGCACCAGGGGTAATTCACTCTTCTGGGAGTGTTGCTGACTTTCCTAAGGAAATCCCTGGAACTCCTCCACCATGGACAGAAGTCCAGATGACACAGTGGACTGTGTTAGAGCAGCCGTTTGAGAAAGAAAGGAAGAGGGCCTGACAGCTTCCCTGGCTCTCAAGTCACACAGTTGACCCGGCAGCAAAGCAACGCCAAGAGTTCTAGGTGCAGCACGACCAGCCCACTCACTGGCCACTGGTCTGCTGGGAGGGCGGCCTGAAATGCACTGAGGCCCGGGACACTTGCCTTGGCATAGGAAGAACTTGGATTCTCCAACGCTGATTTCCCCTTGACTGGGAACAATATCCACCTGCAGAGAAACTGAAAAAGACAATGTCCAGTTTAAGCACACATTCGAATTTTTGAGAACGAAACCCAGAGCTTTCATTCAAAACCAGGGTCTCCTGCTCACTTTAAGAAAGAATGAAGAAAGGTAATTGGTTGTTTGGGTTTTAAGATCTTGTCACCACAAACGAATCCACGGGTCCTTGCACTGAAGCTGGGAGTGGACACGGTTCAGACTACTCCCTGTGGAAGTGCTATCCTGTATTGAGATAGAGGATATGTCCCCTGGGAGATTTGGGGTGACCTCTGCCTTAAATGTTCTGACCCCTTGAAAAAGCTACGGTCCTGCTCCAATCAGCAGCACTTCTGAGATGCACAGAAATGAGCAGCCTGACCAGTTACTTCTGCAAGTCAACCTTAAGTGTCTTCATGGGTATTAGGAAGGAATCCTGCCAGTCCGGAACTGCACAGGCATCTCCTGCCAATCTGCCATACACCATGATTAATAACTACAGACAAGGGGTCAGGTGATGGTCCTAATGGGTTTTGAAGCAGGGGGTTCCGAATGCTCCCCTTCCCTCCTGACTGTAGCACCAACACACCTCTTTCCATAACAGGAGCCAGCATCAACATCATCACCCTGATTAGTCAGACACTCTTCCGAAAGGCTCTAGTCCGTGCCCTCAGAATTCCCCGTGTCCCTTGGCTACTTGCACTGAATTTCTATTTGAATACCCACATGTTCTGTCATTCCACTCCACCAATAAAACAAACTGCATTGCTCTGGATCTCACAGATTCCTGTATGCACTCGGCTCCTTGTTTGTCTGCTCAGAACAGATAACTGTTCCTCATGAAAATAGTTTTAGGGTAGAAAAAAAATGCTTTTATTCATTTGGATTCCACTTCCTTCTGCCTCTCCTCCTCCTAGGTAAAGTAAATCTGAAAGCTAAAGGCTAATGGACGTTTGGTTCAATGCATGTAGCTTCATAAAGCCGGCATGAAGGAGGGGCCTGGACAAAACAGGCTGGTAAGAGACTCAGTGAGCCCTTCCTTACAACAGCCATTTTCTCTTCATAGTGGAACAGAGGGAATGCTGGTTGCCATGGTGACTTACTTGCAGGCAGAACTGCTGCAGGTCTCACTCAGTCTGTGCTCATTTGATGAAGGGACCACAGTTGTGCTCAGCAGAACAGAGGGATCAAAGGGCCTGCATGTGGCTGGGAAGGGAGAGCGCTGGGGGCACTTCAGCTATTGGGGGGTGGGCTCGGGTGGGGTGGGCACAGTCTTCCTAACCATCCTACCAACAGACAAAGCAGACCATAGGAAAACCCAGCAGAGGCTGCAGAGAGAAAGAGATGGCTTGGGAGAGACAGGAATTGAAAAGAGAAGGAGCCAGGGTAGGGGGTAGGAATCCAGCACAGGAAAGAGGCCAGGAGAGGATGCTGAACACTCCACAACGAGAATAAGAGGCGGACACCCAGAGACTTCCAAATGCTGGTTTGGAAGAAATATTATAGTTACCGAGGGGCACCTGGTCTCTCTCTCACTTGGTTAGCTGCTGATTACTCATTTGAGGACAAGGACTGGATTCTTCCTGAGATCAATGGAGTTTCCCTGTACCTTCCATGCATTCTGTCCATAGCATGCAGAGCTGCAGTGGAATACAATACTGGATGAGAGCCACTTCACCCATGGCACAGATGTGACTGGCTGTGGCTGCTTCTCGAGTCACTCTCCTCCTGATGGAGTTAGGTTCCACTCAATTCTACACCGAGGGAGCCGGAAGCAGTCTCAGCCATCACCATGTGCCACCTCCTTTTCCAGATGAGAAAAGGGAGGTAAAGTGACTTCCCTAAGGTCACTTCTAGTTAGGGGCCAGGGTGGTACCAGAGCCCAGGTCACCTCGCTTCCAGGTAAATGTTTTTTCCATTATGCTATGCTGCCCCTGCAAGTAGAGAATAAAACGTTTCCCTTCAGTTTAATAATCTGGCCAACCAGAGGAGCCAACTGGCCCTTAGACTCACCATCCCCTAACAGACCAGAGTGAGCCCAGAGCTGATAGGGCCCACAGTATTTTGGGGAGCCCGGGGCCTTACCGAGGGCTACAGTGCCATCCATCTTAAGACCAACCAGGATCTTTTCAATCCCTTTCTGTGGCTCACAGTCCAAGGAACAAGGGGTTTGCGAAGCCCAGAAGCTGTGCCTAGGTCATCCGTCACCTTTCCGGAGTTTACTGGGGCATTCTTTAGAGAATTAGAGGCATATTTCTGCCTGCAAAGTTCACTGGCCCATATGCTGAGCATTAGCAGCAGCTTCAACATATGGATCCTGTTACTCTCACAGAGCCTTTACTGCTTTGAGAATGATATTCTTATTCCAAGTGAAAAAACAGCCTTCATGTTCTCAGAACATGACTCTCAAGGGGCAGGAGAGCACGGCAAGGCTGAAGAGTTTTCATACCCAAATGTGGCTAGTATCTACCCCTCTGGGCTGTGCAGAGAAATGAGAAATGCGAATTTCAAAGGAATTCCCACTTAACCAGATCACATGCACACACTGACCATCACAGACCTTTTTAAAGGAGAGATATCCACTGAGAATCCTGACCTTTTGCACACATGGAAAAGGTAGTGAGATTCCTCCTTCAAAACAGTAGAGTCAAAGCTGAGCCAAAGGAACCCCAGGCTCTCTGAAAATCAATGCTTGGATATTTTCCACTGTAGCACAATGGCTGGTTATTCTTCTGCAAATGTTCAACCTTGAATTATTAGGTTTAATAACAGTAAGTGGAACTCCTGCTCCAAACTCCAAACTCTTTCCTTCCACTTCCTGGTACCCGTTTCTTTCTTACTCTATTAGTCTTTTTCCAATAAAAATCCTTACCTCAACTTGCATCTTTTTGCAGTTGTGCATGTCAGTCCGACTTCCTAACCAGGCATAACTCATACGATTAAACAAACTTATGAAAACATTTCTCCCAGAAAAAGTATCTCACCTCCTGCTTTGCATAAACACTGCGTTATATCTACTTCATCTTAGATGCATCTAAAGATACATTTTTCTAAATATAGGCGTTTAGGCCTGGGTAAGACCCAGGGGCAGGGCCAGGAACCCCTCCATTCCGTGTGCTCACTGTCCTTCAATAGGGACACATCCTCCAAGGCCTCTTGCAGCCACTTCACACTTTCTGGCTTATAAAAGACACTTTCTTATTTAATCTGATGCTCACAGTAGTTCTGTAATATAAAAAGGCCAATACTGTGTCCATTCTACAAAAGAGGAAATTAAAGCTCAGAGAAATGAAATAACTTGCCCAGGGTAACCCAAGATTACCTAAAGTCAAGATTAAAAGTCATTTGATTCTAAGGCGTTAGCTCTTCTCCTACACTCCACAACTACTAACCTTTTGTTGGCATCCCAATAGGCTTGCTATTACCTATTAGTTACCATTTGCTCTCTTTCCAAATTATGGGCTAGAAAAGGCAGAGTGTACAGACATCTTATAATCAAGTTGCTGCCATCAATTCTATCCTGCTTAACTATAACTGGCATCTTTGCTCACTGATAACCATACCTGTAGCATTATAGCCCCCATTTTACAGGTGGGGAAGTGGAGGCTCGGAGCCACAATTATGGTACCCAGGTTGAACGGAGACCAAAGGTCCAGCCATTTCCCCCACACTATTTTATCCCTCGTGAACAGATAGAAAAATGTTTATCTTGAGAATGGAATGATCCCCCTTTCCTTGTCTCGTTTAAAAAGTTAAATAACCCTGTGGGAGATTTATATATTTTAAAATGTGTTTTTGGTTTAAATTTGTTTTTAAAAAAATCGATGCTATATTCTGAAAGATATTCCAACTTGTTTATTAGCAAAGAGCTTCAGGTGTAGATAGAAGTTTTACAACTCCCAACTCCTTAGCAGAAGCAAGCTATAAAGTCTTAGTTGCTAAAGAAAAGGGAATTAAAATTTCAGTTCATAAAAGATGCTAGGGCACTTATCAGAATGGGTGGTAATCTTTCGGAGGCAAAGCAACAGAGTAAAATTATTCTGATTTCAAAAAGGAGTTCATAGATTTCACTTGAGTCAGTAACTTCTTGTAGCAGTTTAATTTTGCTGGTGTTCTTTTTTAGATTCCAATGTGCTTGAGGAGGTAGAAACTGAGAGCAGAAAGCAAACCCAGGTCTCTCTCATGGCTAACTGAAAATACTTTCTTGTTAAATGGTTATAAAGACACTGTTTCTGAGGAAGACAGCAGATGTGCAGCAGGCCCATAGCCAAGACAGGCCCACCTGAGGAAGATGACCTGGTCATCAATTGAAGAGGTGGGTGAACTACAGAGGGCTAATCTGATCAGTGACTATGCATCAGATGAGGGAATTTTCTATAACCTATTTATTAATAGTTAAGGAGTTTTGGAAAAGGCATCCAAGTGTGACTATACCTTCATTTTCTTAGCTATTGTTCTAGAAATGAGCCTTAGATATCACTATACTTAACCACTTTAGTGGACAGTTGCTTTTTATTTTTCAAAGTATAACTGAATGCTGAAGTCTCTTTCATTTGACATACCTGTGGGAAATCCAGATGTCTGAACCAGGAGAGTAATAACTAAGGCATCCCATCTGCCCACAACAGTTTGCTCTCATTACTAACAAAATACTCAAGGGAAAATGAAGGGCAACTTCAATGCTAAAGCCACCACACTCAATGAAAGTAAAACCCAGACTATCATGGCGGTACTGTAGAGCGGTTAAGGCCAAGGACCCTGGGCCAGACTACTGAACTTGAATCTCAGCTCTACCACTTACTAGCTGTGTAATCTTGGTGAAGTTATTTAATCTCCTGCTGCTTCTGTTTTACAATCTGTAAAACAGGGAAAAAACAAAACCCTCTATGGTATAGGGCTGTTGGAAAGATTAAATGAATTAACATGCGTAATGACACTTAGATAAGTGTCTGACACATAATACACATTTTGTACTTGTTTATTATTATTCTTAATAAACTTACATCAACAGCCCTTCCCAAAGAAATTTATTTGGTTACTATGTTTGATGGAAGCAATGCTTCCCTTTATGGCTTAAAATAAAGTACTGTATTTTGCCATGTATAATGTGTACTTTTTTGCCCAAATTTGTGAGGGAAAAATAAGGATGCACATTATACATGGGTAATACTAATTCTATATCTATATAAATGTTTTTAACTCTTTTATTTGTGCTTATGAATTAAAAGTATAACTCTAGAAATCAATAATGATACCCATATGCAAAATAATATGCAAAATAATACCATGGAATACAATAAGTTTTGTCATAAGTTTTGTTGAACTTATGACAAACTTGCAATGACCAAGAGTTCTTGGCCTTCTATGATGTGTAAATATAATAAATTTGTTATCAGTACATAAAATTCCTTGTATCTTGTATCTGTTCTTGTGTTTTGTAATGATTTGTTACATAAAATTTCTCGTACCATAATAGGTTAAAAAATAAATGCTAAAATTCCTTTATAACACAAAAAACAAGTACGTAAATGTAAACAAATAAAAATTCGAATTAAAAAATTAAAACAAAACATTTTTTTCCCCTGAAAGTTTGTGTCAAAAACGTGGGTGCACATTCTACACGGGAGCACATTATACATGGCAAAATATGGTAACCTTCCCTAATGATCCCTAGCGATCCAAAAGGTGGTCAGGTGGTTTGATTCCACTCTTCATTAAAGAAATTTTACTTGCCAGTCAGAACTTTATTGGTATAAAACATAACTGAATTCAATCAAAATAAAAATAACAATGCTGTAGGCACTCTAGGAAAGTCACTTGACTTTGTTCTCAGTTTTCTTGTTTGTAAAATGGGGATGATAATAAAACTGAATTCATGTGGTTGGACTGTGATGAGAATTAAGTTGTCGGGAAAGAGTCATGGTTAAGAAGTCAGGATCTGGAGTCCAAGTTCTAGCTCTAACACTAACAAGTTCTCAGCAGAATCTCAGAGCCTGTTTCCCACATCTGTAAATGAACACGACAACCTGACTGATCTCACAGGGATGCTAAGGTGATTTAGTAAGATAATGTATACAAACTGCCAAACACGAGGTCAGGCTGTTTTGGTTGTTTTTTTAAACGACAGTACATACATGATAGTACAGTAAGTCCCCGACTTATGAACGAGTTCCGTTCCAGGAGAACGTTTGTAAGTTGGATTCGTTCCTAATTCTGACTTGGGTGCATGATTGGCTGCATCTGTGAAAGTTCACAGCTTGAATATTCGTAAGTCGGGGACTTACTGTACTTTGAACTTACACACAGAGACACACAAACACACACATCAGTCAAAATTCCCAATAATGCTTAAAATGAGAATAAGATAGCAGGAACCTCTTGTAGACTACTGGATTCAACGGGCCCAAAATCTATTAAGGTAGGAGAGTGTGTGTGTGTGTGTGTGTGTGTGTGTGTGTGTGTGTGTGTGTGTGCGTGTACAGAATAATGCAACTTGTCAGATTGCTATTGCAAGAAGCTGCTGGACATAAGTAAATTTATCTCATTTTGGGAGAAAAAAACATAAATTTTTAGGGATGACAAAGGAATCTCATCTACACTGGATATGTGAGTCCTACAATTCTGGTTTGAGCTACTGTTGACAGCATCTGGGTAGAAGAAGAAAACAAGGTAGACTGTTTTATATTAAAATATTAACCCAAAATTTAGGCGTGATTTTAAAGGAACTATTAAGTATATGTTCTTACAGGTTTTGGCTTCAGGTTCTGTATAATGGCATCATAATGGCAGAACATATTCAAATTGCCAGTGGGCGTGTCCTCGTTGCTTAAAGCTGGCTCACAGCAGCAACTGAAATCACCTAGAAGTCAACCGAGGGCTGCCAATCCTATGGTCAGCTTAGTTAGGGCCCCATCTACGTGAATTCTGAGAATTCTATCTAATTCCCATCTAAACCTAAACGCCCAGAAGAAATCTAGCTAGGGCTTGTAAACCATTGGAGATACGTAAGTTTATAAGCAAACCCTTGGGAAACCCTGTGTGTGAAGTCCCCACAGGATCCTGGACCTCTGGCTTCCCCTAGTATGTGAGCCAGCCTAGAGAAGGAAGGAAGCCCTCGAGCAAGCTGTGTTTCATTACTGATGGACAATTACTGTGAGTACACAGCAATGTGTGAAGCAGAATTCAAGGCTGGATGGGGATGGAAGGACTCTCGGTGGTGGTGGTGGGTATATTGTTTATGCCATTAGAATGGAGAAACCAGAGCTTCCTGTGTGAAGGCAAACCATACAGATGAGTTGCAGGGAGCACACACATTTCTAACCACGCTCACTTGAAAGAGGCGCTGGGCTCATACGCCAAGCAGGTTCCTGGAGTCTTTCCTTCTAATAAAGCCACCCAAACTGGGCAAGGTTTCACTACAAAAGTGATGCAGTAAGTAGTCCTGGTGAAAATTCTCTTTAACCGTCTCAAATCCCATGACTCTTCCAAACAGAGTGATGGGGGTTGGGGGGGAGGGTGGAGGTTGGGGGGGAGTATGGAGAAGTTGAATATGGCTCCAGATTCTTCAGCTTTCTATGCTATGTGATATTATAGTTTGCATTATAATATTATAGTAAGGAAGAAAAAATATTGAACATCACCGCACAACTGAGGCCTAGGTGATTAATCTGATATGACCTATTATCCCATGTAGTCTATCCTACAGAATTCTAGAACCAAACAACAGAAACCAACTTGCTGGAAGCAGGAGGCTCTATTCCTTAGCATAATAAATTATATGAGCTGCTGGGAATCAGGAATAATTGGGCTCTGTGCAATGGGGCTGGCTACAAATCAGAACATAGAGCCACAGCATATAACAGCTTCAGCTATCTTCATCTCCGGAGTTTCCTGGGTCAAATTAGCATTTCATTAGGTCTGATCAGATAGTTTACTTTTATAGCAAGTCAGTGGTTTCAACCATGGTTGTTGTCCCTACAAACTACCAAGAACCTAGAAGACTTCACTAATGTCACATCACGCAGGGTCCTGTGCTTCTGGTTATAGCACAACAAGATCTGCGCATTGCTTTAAATGCTCAGAAGTAAGAGATCCATGCTGTTCCCCAGCCCTCACTCCCATTAAAGTTCACAGTTACCCCCAAGAAAGTTCACAGTTCTTACTAGGAGCACTCTGGAGCGCCTCTAATGGGCAGTCAGAAGAAATGGCTCAAAGGCTACTGAGCAGGGCCATGACCCAAACAAGTCCCTCACCACATCCACCAGTCAGACACAGGGGGACAGCCAGCCGGACTCTGATAAAAAAGAGCTTGCTTGTTTGTTTGTTTGCTTGTTTAATAGAGGATCATAAAGAAAAGAGACGCATTGATGACTACATTGTACTTTTGTTTCCAAAGCAGCAAAAAGTCAGAAGTATCCCCACAGAGTATCAGAAGGGCCAGATTTCGGGTCAGGGGTGAAATCCTTTTCGAGTGGGCATTAGCCCAGCCTTGTACAGTCCCCAAGGGGTGAAGGCAGGAATACTCCCCAGGCCCTCCCACTGGGGAGCACACAGCTGAGGGCATGCGTGTGCCCAGAGGCAGCAAACGTGGTCTAGTGACACAGCTTCTCAGTCTTCTGCTATATTTGATTCATGGCCAGGACTGTAGGGCCATTATTACCAAAGGTGAGAGCTGGAAGGACCCGACCCACAGTCTCCAACCCCTTCACTGTCCAGATGCGAAAAGCCAGGAGCAGAAGCCCAGCGTCCCTGCAGCAAAGCTCGGAAGCCACGCGGTGGGCCCCGCGTGCTGCCTCCTGACCTCGGGCCTCTTCTTGCTTCTGTGTCTCACTGTCCTGTGTGTTTTCAGGAGCTATATCGCCAACGGTTTTTCCTCTCACCCTGTTTGCCCTAGTGTCCCCTCTATCCCAAAAGGGCAAGAGTAATCGGATGGAGAGACTCGCACTGTTAAGGGCAGTGAGGGTTGCTGGACAAACGGCAGGCGCTCCACTAGCCCTGCCCCAAACTGTTTCAAATCTCCAGTACTTCCAACACCGGGGTCACTTTTTACAGCAGCTCAGGTTCCCTGCTTCCTTTTCAGACTGTTCTTCCTGCTGTTTCCCTTTTCCGGGCAGACCTTCATGGGAGGCCACACTTTGCATGAAGCTGAATTACTGAAATGCAGGGCAAGGATGCAAACAGATATTTGGAACTCAGTTAAGGTTTTCCAGATAAACAACACAAAATCTATCAATCTGCCCCAATAACCCAGGCTTTCTTAGTGAATTGCTGCCTAATATCTGACTGCTTCCAGGATGCCCTGATAATGTTCTCTTAGGTCTGCTCTCCTGAAACCTTGGCTTGACAAAATGACTCATCAAACTTCCTTTCTTCCAGTCATAAAAAGGTACTGCTACAAGGAGAATCATTCTACTCCCTCCCGACAGCTTTTGCCAACATGGCAAGAAGCTAGAATTATATCTTTCAATATTTGTCCAGCTGTTGTTTGCAGATGTTATATTCTTTACACCTAGAAAATAGGAATTTAGAGAATGCTAGCATGCAACTTCATCCTGAGAATTTCAGATCCTGCCCGTCTTTAAAAAATGTCCTTGTGTTCATAGCTTTAAGCACATCTGGACTATTGAAGATACAAAGGCTTATAATCTCTCATACAACCAGTGCAAAGAATTGTTAAATTTGGTTTCTGTCAAGTGAAAAATTCACATTCTCAAACAAAGAAAAAAATATATATATAATGCTAAAAAATGTATACACATTTTAAGAAAGGAAAACTATTAAACTTGTAATACTCAATATATACTGATAACAAAAGATGAAAACAAGTCATGTTTGACTTCTGCAATTACAAGAGGTGCTCAAAGTGGGTACCATCAGCATCCAGACACTTGTGATTACGACGAACTACTGCTTGAGCAAAGTTGACCAAAATGTCCACTCGTATACATTATTTTGGCACCTCCGGTATATATACTGCTATCCTATTTGACAAATGAAGAAGCTGGGGAACTGAGAGGTTAAGTAACCAGCCCAAGGTCACAAAGCTATTAAGTAGTACAGCCAAGTTTTGAAACCAGGCAGATCTGGCTCCACAGTCCTTGATCTTAAGTATGTATTACTTAATGTCAATCTCAATTACAGTCAACTTTCATGAAAAAGGGGTTGATTTTGTGCCCGATGAACTGAGACATAGCACATAAGTAGAGAAAGACACTATCTACTCGGGGATACACTAACTCAGACCAGGGGTTGGAAACAGGTTCCAGGTCACACTCATCTCCCTGAGCAGCCTCACCTTCATCTCTGCACTGAATCCTCCCTAGCCCCTCTCCTCACCACCAATGGCCTGGCCTCCATGCCTACCTGCAGCCCTTCTCTGCTGCCACTAGTGCTCAGCATCAGTGGCAGCCACCAAGAGGGATCAGGCTAGAGGCTGTGAGTTAGATTTTCCCATCTATGGGTTACTGTTGATGTCTTCTGTCCTACCGCCCCAACCCCCACTCCAATTTGGATTCTGGCTAAACCATATCATCCATTATTAAATGTTCATATTAAAATTATTCTTTGGTGACACCTAAGTTGTGACTGGCTTTTTGCTCTGCAGGATGTGCATTTGAAATGGCTCATTCATGTCACTATTCAACTGGTGCTGAGAGCAGTCATTCTCCTTAAGAGGCCATCTGTAGAGAGTCCATGGTAAAGAGATGCCTGTTAAAGGTCATACTCTTGTCTCTCGGATGGAGAGACCATTCCCTACTCCCTTAGGCACCGCTACCCCTAATCAGATGATGCCTAACCTGTTGGATAATACACTGAACCATATTATAAAAAATTTTGAAGGGGATAGAACAGAAGAAAACCCAGTTTTTTACATAATAATAATTTTACAAATAGTATACCCATTATTCTGAGAAATAACTGTATTGCTTTCTTGAATTAGGGAACAAATAAGAACTCTGTCACTGGCACCACTCAATAGGGGAAGAGCTGAAACGCCACATCTACCACTATGACTTATCAGGAACTTAGAACAGAGCGGCCTCAGCCCAGACAGGGTGGTGAAGAAGAGAAGGGTAGCAACAGATGGTGGCTGTGCAGGGGTTCGAGCACATCCGAAGTATATCCCCACTCTGAATCTGTGGCATTGCATCTGTCAACCTTATGATCCATCCATCCATAGAATTACCCATAACATTACTGTCCGATTCTCAGTTAAAGTCCTCTGGTTACATTTATGGCCTCCTTCTGTCTTCACTCAGTGTGATTTCAGGGACCCAGAAGAGCCCCACAAGTATTTCCCCAGCCCCAGGCTGGTTATTGACACTCCATCTTTATTCTTGGTACTTTTACCTTATGATTTATATGTCTGATAACAGCAAGGGCTTCTTGCTTTACTCTAGGTTGCTATTAGTCTTTCTGACTTATAATGAATCAAAGATTTGGGTAGCGTTTGTTAGGAGGTCTGGGAAAAATGGCCCACTGGGTAGGAGTAAGGAGGTTGGGAGAAAACAAGCAAATGCACAATGTTCTCACTCATCTTAATAGCTGGGATCTCCCCCATGTGGTAATGATGCTCCTTTCTTGCCCAGAATAATGTGACAACCTGAAAGAAGTGCTAATAATAAGTCATAAAGGTTGAACACGAAATGATATTCTTATGATAGGCTTTATAGTTTTTTGTTTAGGTTGTTTTTGGAGTAGGGTTTTTATTTAAGCAATTATTACTAAGTTCTTTCATTATTCATGTAGACTCCTTTCCTCCCCCAATGCAAACCCAATTGTCCTTGACAAACTCACTTTGTTTTATCCAATAGGCAGGACAGCCTTGGAGCCCCAGACTGTGAAATCAAAGACAGAAAGATTAAAGAGAGTCCCCTATGGAACCATGTCGTAAACGGGCTTTGATGTTCAAGGACTAAAATGAATTGGATCCCAAGGAGCCAATTCAAAGGTCAGGGGCAGATACGAGGCTCACCCATGAGAAACACACATGAACCAAACACATCTGATGTGGCGGAAATCTTCTTTTAGGAAGGATTTCATAGACAGAGGCAACGCTCCTTTACTTCCCCCTCAAGGTGACGAAGTCTAGTTACGAGCAACTTTAAAACCAAGTAACTAAACTTTCTTATTCCTGGATCTTTATCTCAATAAAAAGGAAAAACCTGCCAAGAGACAAATTTTCTCTTTAAAGGTTTGTGGGAAACTTCTTTTCCACTTCAGGAGACCAAACCCCTTTCCTGGCAATGGGAGTTTAGAGGTTCTCCTGTGATCCAGCCTGGCAGTTCCAGCACTAAGGGACTTGGGTGGGACACAAACTTGCGCGTGCGCATGCGCGCGCGCGCACACACACACACACACACACACACACACACACACACACACACACCCTCCTCATCCTCCTGTCTCCTTGGACAATGAATCCCCCTCTGGGAACTAACTTTTGAACTTTCCAAACGGTGTCAAGTCACAGAGACTAGGCAAAACTGGATTCCTTAAAAAGAACTCAGGTCACTGAATTTTCCTTCTTAAAAAATAGAATCAGCCTCAATCAACAGTAGCTCAACTTGGGAGTGCAATAGCTAGTTTCTATTCCAAACAGGACTGACAGCTACAAAACGAAGAAGCCTAAATAAAGACTAGTGGCCATCTGAACATATTTAAATGAGTGGCGCTCACCCACAATAATGTTGATTTGTGCTGCATGTAACTTTCAGTTCTCATCTATCCCTGTAAGAAACTCCCCACCCTGCATGCTACATGGCTTTAGTAACACAGACAGCCAATGCTGCAGTTGCTGCTGCATTAGAAGCAGCATGCATCTGTCTGCTATTGGGGTGCCTATGTTATCCTGGGGGTAACTCTGCAGGTCTCTGTGAAGCGTGGATGGTGAAAGAATTGGCCACTCATTTCACATGGGCTGGGGTCACCCCCACAGGCCTGTCTTTTGTCCAATACAGACCTTGTGTTTATTGCCCTTCGGTCCACCCTTTCCCCACTGCACTGCGCCCCAATTTTCAGAGCTGGCCTTCTGAAGACTTCCAGAAGACAGACAGACAGAAATCCACCCAACAACTATAGCAACAAACTTGGGCCCAAAAGAAAAAGCACTGATCCATATGAACACCCCTTCCCCATCCATGCATTACCTTATTTTGTAACACGGCAAGCTGCCTTTACTTCTATAAACAAGTCATAGCTGTCAGCATCACTATGCAGCCTTTAAAGGTGTCAGTATCTTATAGAAAGCTATTAAACAGTGACAACCTAACAACCAAGTCTACTAAAGGGCCAGAATTGCCAGAGTAAATGGCTTGAGAAAAAAGAGAACACAATCCCAGTTGTGGCCCTTACCACTCTTTCAGGTCAACGACTCTGTCTGTATTTCATCCTTCTTTCTGGAGGTATAAGCCATTACTCTCTCTTCCTCTTTTTCATCATGGGGTCTACACATGGATTTACATTACATGAAGCATTTCTCACTGAGTCCATTCAGGCAAGATGACACATTTTGAAGAGCCTACACTGATATTACCCAAACACACACACACACACACACACACACACACACACACACACACAAAGACCCCCAATCTGCACAATGTCAGTCCCAAATGTCACTGGACTGTGAGTTATGGGTCTGCTTTCTAGGTAAGGAGAGGTGATGATAAAGTCTGAGCTTTCCCTAAACTTCTAGGTTATAAAGCTGAAACAAACAAACAAACAAACAAACAAACAAACAAACAAACAAACCAACGAACAACTACTACATCAAAGACTGTTACCCCTCTGCCTGTCTTTTTTCCCTTGGGGCAAGGCTATTAAATGACCAAAATGGGCTCAAATCTTGGGTAGGCCCTTATCGTGGACCCAGATCCTCTTGTAACATCACAAGAGAGAATGACCCAGAGACTAAAACTTGAAGTCAAGAGGTTTCCCCACAGAGCAAAATCTGCGGGGGTCAAAACAGAGTTTGACTTATTCTTCCTTTTCAAAGGCCTCTGCACAGCTCAGAGATGAGAGCTCCTCTCAGAGTGCAGAACTCCCTTAGACACCAGCTGCAAGAGGCAAGCCTGAAAAGGGGGTAGTGGGTCAAGAAAGAGAGTTGAGAACTGCAGTCTGGAAGGAAAGCGCCATTATGGTAAAGAAAAGAGATGGAACTAACTGGATGACATATTATTACAGTGTGACTGATGGCCTCATTAAAAATCCACCCTACATATTAATCTGCAGCTTCTCACAGCCTTCCAGAAACCATCAATGGTGACATCAGCATCACACCCATGCTACGTGCGAATTGCCTCTTCCCTCCTCTTGTGTGATCTAGACTCAGAGGCTATTGCTGGGACCTTCCATGAGACCCGGACCAATGTGCACAGAGGGCTGGCATAGACTAGACTGAACCGAGTACAGGATGTTCCATTATAGTTTTCAAAAAGTGATGCTTCTGGATTCTTTCTTTCATGGAGAATAAACCAGGACCACTGGAGGGCTGATCTGGGACAATCTCCTGGTCTGAATTGTTACAGTCTGACCCCAGGATCCTCTGCGGCCATGGAAGCCATAGTAGTAAGGGATTCAGAAGTAAAGGGCATGAAGGTCACTCCCTCCTCATGCCTCCATAGCAATTAACTTGCACCACAGTGTTAGGATGCACCGTATTAACATCTGTTTAAATGACTGAACTTTGCATCCTCAGGGCTCAGCATAGTGTTTGGCACAAACTATGCCCTGAGAGATATGTTCTGAATTAACCTCAGCATCCTTTTCTGACTATTCTTTTCTGAGTTTCACACCAGTCTACTGGTTCCCAAATGCATGGGATACATGGGTGCAGGCCCCAGAATAGTATCAGGCTACCCGCTTAAGAATTACCTAGTGAGCTTATGAAAAAGAGATATCCTGCGGCACCCCTGAAGATTCTGATTTAGTACTTCTGCAATGGGGGCATGTGATTCTAATTTAAAAATGCTCCTCAGATGATTTTGAAATGCAGCCAAGTTATGGGTCACTGGCCTACCAGGGATAAATGATGAATTGCAAACAATATCGCTCTCATTTAAACTCTTCAAGCCCCTGCCTAAAGTTTTTGATTTTTACAGTCATTCTTATGTCGCCTGCTGCTTTGCCATTTATCACATTAGCAACGTGACACAGCTCTGCAGAAACTCCTTTTTCATGAATTTGTTTTCAAGTTTGTCACATCAGCACTTCAGGAACTATAACCCTCCACTCAAAACCCATATACATGTAAACAGCACATTCTTCTAACAGCAGATATGCTCTGCAATCAGAATGGATATAATAATGAAGGACAGAAAGTTACAGCGAGGCACCACTGCCCTTAACATGCAGCTTGACATTCTTGGTCCATGTAGCCCAACTCGAATGTTGCAAATGGCAGTTCTCAGTAAGTGTCAGTTAATCAGTTCAGCAATCTAGCTTTTGCTTTGCTAAGCAGGCCAGCTTGTATAGGCCACGTTTAAAGCTCCCACAGATGAATGTGCTGGTCCCTACATGGATGTGGCGTGAGAAATCTATTCTGGACTCAGTACACATCCTTGTTAATTGGAAGAGAAAAGAAAACTGAGGGGCTGCAGGAGGCATCAGACACTATCTTTCCAAAATGTGACTTCAGTGTTCTGAAATAAAAAGTCTTTAGAAATTCTGAATTAGCTATAAATCGTAAAACAAGATGAATGACTGCTATAGTATCTTCAAATTGGCAGTTAAAAAGGATACCCAGAGCTAAATGGCAGTCCTTTAGCCTAGAAAGTTTTCTGGTACATGGTATAAGGAGCTACCTGCCTCTTGCATTTATTCTGTTATGTTGATGAATTTCAAACCTCTACAGGAACATTAACCAGGCCTCTCAATCCCCTGCTGAACCTGATAAAAGAAAATTTCCAATTGTTTCCAATAATTCCTAGTTGAATTCATCTTGCTTTCAAAGCTGCAAAGTCCCAAGGACAAATGCTCCTCTTATATGTAAAAGATTAGTATTTATTCTTAATATTTCCATGCTTGCTCATTGATTTACCCCCTCCCTATAACATATGCCTCACTTCAAAAGAAAAAGCCATTTGGTGATTCATTACTTCTCCCATGAATGTGGGAATTCATAACCACTGCACAAATGCAGATGTCTTTTCACCAAAGACAGAGATCTTTCTGACCATTCAATGTGGTCTTACATACTCCTTACAAAGGGCCTACACACAGGAAATACAGGAGAGTTTATAAATACATTTTCTTATAAACTCTTTTGTTTCCCCTATTTTAAACTGTCAAGTGAAATTCGAATAATTACCTAGAACTTGCTCACCTCAGGTCCCTCTGCTGAGGACACTGATCACAGGACCCAAAGGGACACCCTTTGCACCATGTAGGGACCTCATGTGGTTTGCAAGTGGCTGGTGCACCTGAGCACAGGCTTGCCCCCAATACCAACTGCTGGCTGGTTAAATAATTTGTACCTGAATGTTTCTTGGTCTTAAAATTAGAAACTGATAACACTTAAGAAATGAGTCAAGTAATAAATTGAAGGAAAAGAGGAGAATAAGAGGATCACACCTAGTAGCTAGATTATAAGCAACCTAGAGTGAGGTCAGGCCTTTTCTAATTTTAATTTAATTTATTTTTTAATTTATTTTTTCTTTTTATAAATGATTTTTTATTTTTCAGTTACCGTTGACATACAATATTATTTTAGTTTCAGGTGTACAACACAGTGATTAGACATTTATATAACTTACAAAGTGATCACATATCTGACACCATATAGTTATTACAATATCATTGACTATATTCCATATGTTATATTTTCCATCCCCATGACTATTTTGTACTTACCAATTTGTATTTCTTAATCCCTTTCCCCTTTTCAACCACCCCCCAACCTCCCTCCCTTCTGGCAACTATCAAAATGTTCTCTGTATCTATGAGTTTGTTTCTGTTTTGTTCATTTATTTTATTCTTTAAGAGTCCATATATAAAAGAAATTATATGATATCTGTCTTTCTCTGTCTGACTTACTCCACTCAGCATAATATCCTCTAGGTTCATTCATGTTTTTGTAGATGGCAAAGTTTCATTTTTTTATGGCTGAATAATATTCCATTGTATGTATGTACCACCTCTTCTATGTACCACCTATCCATTCACCCACTGATGACACCCATGTTGCCTCCATATCTTGGCCATTGTAAATAATGCTGCAAAAACATATGGATGCACATATCCCTTAGAAGTAATGTTATTGTAGTGCTATTTACAATAGCCAAGACTTGGAAACAACTAAAATTCTGATTGGTAGATGACTGGATTAAGAAACTATGGTACATTTATACAATGGAGTATTACTCAGCTATAAAAAAGGAGGAAATCTTACCATTTGCAATGGTATGGATGGATCTAGAGAACATTATGCTAAGTGAACTAAGTCAGTTGGAAAAAGACAAATACCATATTATATCACTTATATGTGGAATCTAAAGAACAGAATAAACGAGCAAACAAAACAGAAATAGTCTCAGAGACACAGAAGAAAAACTGATGGTTGCTAGATGGGAGGGGGGTAGGGATGAGGAGAAGGGGAAGGGATTAGACAGCATAAATAAGTAACTACAATATTGCCACAGGGATATGAAAGACAGTTCGGGGAATATAATTAATAATGTTGTACATATTTTGTACGGTGTCAGATGGTCACATGTCTTATTAGGGAGACCACTTCATGGATGGTGTAGAGGCTTGACCACTGCAGTGTACACCGGAAGCTGACACTGAATAATATTATATGTCAACTATAATTTAATATACATATATTCATGGGATGTGGAGTATAGTGTGGGGAGTTGAGTCAATAGAAATGTAATAGATATGTATGATATCGAGGGGGTGGATTGGGGGTGGGTGGTTGTCACTTTGTGACACCCAACCTACATCTTTTGACTGGAACATTTAATCAATTCACATTGTGAAAAGTGTAACTATTGCATTGTTTTGCACACCTGAAACAAACAAGCAAACAAAAAGTAATATTTTAGGTTTCTTCGGGTAGATACCCAGAAGTGGAATTACTGGGACCTTGTCTCTTATTATAGCCTTTGTTTTAAAGTTTATTTTGTCTGGTATAAATATCACTACCCCACCTGTTTTTTCATTTCCATTTTCATGAAATATCTTTTTTTATCCCTTTACTTTCAGTCTGTGTGTTTTTCAATCTGAAGTCAGTCTCTTTCAGGAAACATATGTAGCAGTCTTGTTTTCTTATCCATTCAGCCACCCTACATCTTTTGACTGGAACATTTAATCAATTCACATTTAAAGTAATTGTTCATAGATTGTAGTTATTGCAATTTCATTATTCATATTTTTTACATTTCTTCTTCTTTAATAAGTCCCTTTAACAGTTCTTGTAATACTGGTTTGGTGGTGATGAACTCCTTTAGCTTTCTCTTGTATGGAAGCTCTTTATCAATCCTTTGATTCTACATGATAGCTTTGCTGGGTAGCATAATCTTAGTTGTAGGCCCTAACTTTTCACCACTTTGACTATTTCATACCAATCCCTTATGGCCTGCAAAGTTTCTGTTGAAAAATCAGCAGACAATCTTATGGGAGCTCCCTTGCAGGTAACTAATAGCTTTTCTCTTATTGCTTTCAATATTCTCTTTTTCTTTAGCCTTTGGCATTTTAATTATGATGTGTCTTGGTGTTGGCATGTTTGGGTTCATCTTTTTTGGGACTCTCTGTGCTTCCTGGGCTTATATGTCTATTTCCTTTGCCAGGTAAGAAAAGTTTCCAGTCGTTTTTTCAAATAGGTTTTTCAATTCCTTGCTGTCTTTCTTCTCCTTCTGGTACCCTTATAATGTGAACTTTGGTATGCTTGATGTTGTCCTAGAGACAATGCTCCTTAAACAATGCTCATTTTTTGGACTTTTTACTTTTTGCTGCTCTGATTGGGTGTTTTCTGCTACCTTACCATTCAAATTACTGATTTGATCCTCTTCTTCACCTGATCTACTTTTGATTCCTTCTAATGTATTCTTTATTTTAATTATTGTAGTCCTCATTTCTGACTTATTTTTTATGGTTTCTATCTCCATTTTTATGTTTCCTATCTGTTTGTGGAAGTTCTCCCTGAGATCACTGAGCATCCTTATAACCAGTGTTAGGAACTCTGCATCTGGTAGATTGCTTGTCTCCATTCTGTTAAGTTCTTTTTCTAGAGCTTTGTTCTGTTCTTTCACTTGGGACATGTTTCTTAATCTCTTCATTTTGGCTGTCTCCCTGTGTTTGTTTCTATGTATTAGGTAGAGCTGCTATGTCTCCCAATCTTAATAGAGTGGCTTTATGTAGTAGGTGTCCTGTGGGGCCCAGTGAGCAGTCTCCCTGTTCACCAGAGCTGCTCCTGGTGTGTCCCTTCTATGGGTTGTGTGTGATCTCCTGTTATAGTTGAGCCTTGGTTGCTGTCTGCACATTGGTGGCAGGGATTGGCCCTCAGTCTGATTGGTTGGGAATACTGGCTGTGACTACAGTGGAGGAGCTGTTGTACATGGGCTGACCCTATGGATTGGAACTTGGGTTAGTGAGGCTTTGGTGCCTACCCAATCTGCCCTTTGAGTGTGTTGTCAGAACATATTTTTAAAAGTCTTACAACTCTGTAAGCTGGCTTCAGTTTGATCCCAGGGAAGCTCTGGAGCACGACTTGTTCCTCAATGTTATCCTACAAGCTATCGAGGTTAGGTCTTTTCTGTAATTTCAAAGCACCTCATACTTGGTTTTGTACACAGCAGGTTTTAATAAAGGTTCTCTGTTTATATTTTATCTCCTGGGCATGAATACTGTTCCTTAAACTACTTGGTTAAAAAATTCATTTTAAAATTATTTTCAGTGGAAATGCCTAGGTCAATCCCTAAGAGTGGGCCGTGAGGTCTGGTGGAAGATGGTCGCTGTGCCCACGTGGCAGGAGAAACAGATTCCGGTTCTAATAGCCTCACCTGTGCTGAGGCACTGGTGCCCCAGCTGTAAAATTTGGATAAAAGTAGAGGCATAAGGTGGCAAAGTGGGAAAAGAAGATGAAAGGAAATCAAAAACAAAACAACCCTAGGTTTTTGTTCTGGCCTGGCCTCTAAAATACCCACAGGATTTGAGGCAAGTCATTTTATCTTGCCAGGTCTCAGTTCATTCATTTAGAAAGGAAGGGGTTGAACTAACTGCTTTTCTTTTTCTTTTCTTTTTAAATTTTATTGGGGAATTGCGGGAGGGGTACAGACAAGTTGCTGTCCTTTTGTTCTTCCATCTAGTTGTGGAGGACGTTGCTTCACTGGCCCATGTTGGTATTATCATTGTGCTCTTCCCGGGTGAGGCAGTTGCTCGCTGGCCATTGGACAGCCGCTCATGGCAGCTGCTGGCCGTCAGCTGCCAGCCACTCACGGTAGCTTATGGTAGTCCTCTGCCACCCCACTGCAGTCTATGCTGTCACCAGCGACTCACAGCAGCCCAGCTCCAGGTCGAGCTGTTGTTCACCATCTTAGCTGTAGAGGGTGCAGCGTCACTGGCCCTCACATGTGGGATCTGAACCAGGGCCTACTGCTCAGAGCTGGTGTCCCAAGCCAACTCTTAACCAACGTGCCACTTGGTCGGTCCGGAACTAACTGCTTTTTAAGGTCCATTCCACCTCTATAGTCATACAACTGAGGCCAAGTTGGCAATTCATCAAGGAAGTTCTCACTCTTCCTATCTTTATTGCAAGGTTGGCTTGTCCCTGTCCTGTCAGGTGGGGTGTGGAGGCTTAAACCTGTAGGCACAAGCCCACCTAGCTCCTGAGCCAATCCTCACTAATCCTGGCAGCTAATCAGAAGCCCCCATCCCACCTGGGCAGGAGGTCTAAAGCCAGTGTTGCCATCTTTAGCCTGGCATCCTGGAGTGCCTAGGAGGTGCTGACCTCTTGCCAGCCCCCTCCAAGGTAGGGCCTTGGTCCTTGGACTCTGCTCCTGACTGAAGTTCCCTTCCAAACCAGAGAGACCACACATCACACAATGCTGCCACTCACTGGCTGGGAATATGTTCCAATTCCAAGCTCCTGCTGCCACTGCTTCCACTCAGTCACTCCCGGTTCCTTTCCTTTGGTGAAACAGAGATGTTGATACTTTCTGCACCATAGAGTGGTGGTGAAGATCAAGCGAATGACACATGAAGTGCCTAGTATGTAGCAGGCACTCTACACATGGTAATAACCACCACTATTTACAACCATAATAGCAAGTGCCCGATAGCTGTTAATCACACCATGTGAGAGCCCAGAAAAGAAGCATCAGGGCCAGCCTGATGGGCGACTGACCCATAAGAATGAGCAGACCCACTTCCAGCACCTCTTGCTTGACTGACACTGAGACTACAAGCTTAGCCTAGTGCGCATCTCAAACACATTTCCAGTTGTCCCTGGATGTACAGCCATCTGGCAGGAGAGTGAGTTGGAGAAACAGAGAACAAGACACACTATTCTCTCTCTATCAAGGGCTTTTACTCCCCATGGGGTACAGTAAAAAAAGCTTGACGTTTCTTCAAGTGTTAAGCAATCCCTATAAACTTAAGAGATATGAATAACTCTGAGGACAGTAAGTTGTGTTTTGCTAAATAACATCATTACAACAAAGGCTATAAGGAAACCAAGAGCTAGAAAAAAATTGCTGTCTTCATTTGTCTCTCCTTCTCCTTCTCCTTCTCCTTGGGTTTATGCAGTAGTAAGCTTCTTAGACATGTGTATTCCACATGTACCCCTGGGGCCTATTTCAAGAAATACTTTTTGAAGCTAAAGTGGCTAAGTGGTCTTGCTCAAAGAATTTTGAAGCTCTGGAGGCTAGTATGTCAAAAATGGAGTGCAGTCCCTCAGTCTAATCCCAGGTGGCTATTTGTCAATGCAATGAATTCACGAGAGAAACAGTCTGGACCAGCCAAGTACCGCCACAGCCCCAGTTGCTTCAGGTTTCAGTCCTGTTTCTGGTGAGAAGGAAGGCCACCTGGATTAAAACAACTTGGCAGGCCCTTTCCTAAGGAAAGCCCGGCCATAACACTGTAAGCATACTCACATTCAAAGCAGGAGCTTGGACCTCAGAACCCGAGCCTGCCAAGGTCAGACAGCCTAAATCCCCCCAGATAGAGGTCAGGATGCCACGCTGACCTGGGCAACAGGAGACTGGGCACCTTGGAACCACGAAGCTGACAGCGCCTGAGAGTCCAGGCTCTCCCACACCACACATGCTCACACCAGATCTCACAAATCCCTCTAAGCGGATTCTTCCTGCTTAGGCTGTAGGAACTCATCTTTACAGTATTAGTGAAACTGAGAAAATGACAAGAAAGTCCCAGCAAAACAACCAGTATTGCTGTTCCAGATCAGGGATAGTTTTATTCTTATTTCAAACTGTACCAAGAAGTAATGCGGAACTGCACTATGAATGAGGCCCCCATCCTAGATACAACACTCACATCAGCAACCAAGTGTTTAACTCTGGGGCTGGAAGCTTTACAAATGTCATTGCTGGGATCTACCACTGTCGCTACACACTCACTGACTGAGTGACTGCACCTCACATCCACGCTCCACGGGAGGCTACTGTAGTCCCATTTTATGGATGAGGAGATGGAGGCTCAGAAAGGTTAAGTGAGTTGCCCGACATTATACAACTATGGGGGTTGTTGGAAAAGTCATGACGCATTTTTGCAACGAAAAACAGAAAAAATAAGTCATGACTTTTCTGACAACCCAATAATTGATGGGTAGCTAGGATTTGACAGCTCAGGGTTGTTCTGCTCCAAAGTCCATTTCCTTTTTCTTATACCATGATGTCTCCAGGAATGCAGTGTGGCCTCCAATGGGAGACTGATTTCATCTACCTTTTCTACTGTAAGTACAGGTCCTTGCTGTTTCTTCTTAGGGGCAGAGAGATGTGCATTCACAGGTCATACCCACACTTCCCATAGATGTGTTGTTTTCCTTAAGCACACGCTGCCCAGAGCTACTGCCCAGACATTAGGCTTTTTGAAAGATCATTTCAGAGAATGCCTTGTAATTCTTTTAGTACCAAATCTTATTATAAGGCTATAGGAAAACTCTACCCTATGGCCTTTACCTCTAGAGGTTGATTTTCTTCCTTTAGCTAACGCTTCCCAAAGAAGCAATCTTGGGGATGGCGTTATGCCTCAACCAAATATGCTGTCTTCTGCCTTTCACCTCCAAAGCACCTAACATACTCGTTTTATTGGGGGCATATCTTATCTGTAAAGTGAGAGTGGAAGCCTCTTCAGGGCAGGGGCAACATCTCCATCCTCCAAGTGCTCAGCTGGACCTGTGTCCCCAGATGTTCAATGAAGTCAGATGAAGTGAGAACCATGCAGAACGTTCAGCACAGCCTCTGCCATAGTCAGTGGCCCACAAGCAGTGGCAGTGAGAGGAGAGGGCCACAGTGACAGCAGGTGTTCCTGCTGCTCCTCCAGGAATTTCAGGTCTTTTTTGCGTGCTGAACTTGGGGAAGTCACGTAACCTCTAGGTCCCTAGTTTCTTTATTTATCAGATCATAGAGATTGAGTGTGAACATTCTTTGCCTCTAGAATATGAATGAGTTGGATTCCTCCCTATCTACTTTCTCCTGTTTTCCAAGGTGTTGCTTAAAGACACGCTGTCACAAAAGCCAAGTGTCTCCATATTTTAAGAGACACGATTGAAAAGCAAAGAAAACCTCAGCATTTCATTCATGCTCAGGAGGTTTCAGACATCCTCATATTTCTAGCAATTTCCATGTGGTTTATTGAAAGCTCTTTCTAAAATCTTACTGGTGATTGTCTATACTCTATCATATCCCCCGAGAGATGGGAGAGAAGAAATGACCCAAATGTTGATAGAAAAGCCACACAAAGACAGTCTGGCAGTGTTCTTATTAAGCAAAACAGACAGAGCAAAAGATGGCTAAATCATATGCCTGCCTCTCCATCGCCACTGTGCTGCCGAGCCCCACACAATAGTCTTTTGGAAGCAGCCAGCTTGTCAGCATCATTCCCTTGCACAGTGGGTGAGGTGAGGCAAAGATAATTTTCCAGGCTGTTTGGCTATCAACACACACCGAATTGCTTAGCTGAGCAGACGTGATTTCCTTCAACTTGTTGCAAAATTCTTAAACAAACCTTGAAAATGGAAATGTGTTCTCACTTTACTTCGTAGCTAAAGGATAATGAATTTGTTACTTTGGACTCAAGTTGGGGGGGGTGCACACATACACATACACTCTCATAGAAAACAAGACTAGGCTTTAAAGCCATTAAAACGGGCAACTACATATAACTTAGAAATGTATGATGCACTTTCATCACACTTGCCTCCTGCCCAGTGGCACACTGGTAAATATTTATCAGATGGCTCTTGGTGGAAGCAGAGCTGAATTTGTAGCATTTGCCAATTTCTTTTTTTTTTTTTTTAGCTGAGCCATCCTGCTACCTGTTGGCAGCTCAGCGGCTGCTCAGCTCGGGCTGGGACTCGAACCGCTGTTGCTCAGAGCTCGCACTCTTGAGCGAGCTCTTAACCAACTGAGCCACTCGGCCGACCCTTAGCACTTGCCAATTTCTGTGGTGTAAATGCTCCCACCATGAAATTCCAAGCTGTCAATGTGATGTTTCTGAATGCGAGTTTGGAAGAGATACATACAATCAGAAAACCAGTGGAACAGCTTCAGTGTACTACTATCCTGTCTGACATTCAAGCCCTGATCTTGGCCTACAAGAATGAGTCACTAAGAGCCCGCTTCTTCCAGCCCAACGTTAGCAGCAGATTAGTGAGATGAGGCAAATTAGACTAAATGCACTTCAGCTCTTCAGAGGTCAGCATTGCTGGAACACTGAGATCTCCTGTAATCTTCCATGCAGACATCGCTCTCAGACTCCACCCGCAGGTTCCTCAGTCTTCAGAAGCCCAGCAAACATATTCTGTCCTGAAGTCAACTAGAGAGCTACATGCCATTTACTCAGGAAGAAATTATCCTTCTTTCTTTTTTACTGAGCTCTTCTTTCTGATCCCAGTAGGAAGGCTTGCTTTGGTTATCCTGCATCTGCCAAAAAGCAAGCTGATTTTCAGGAACTTGCAGAAAAGCAGAGTATTCAAAAGTTTTCTAATTGGACCCTGGGATGAAGTGGCTTCATCAGAGCCCCAAGGATATGAGGCAGAGCCAGCCTGGATGCACTACTACATTTTCGGGCTTATTCTCCCAAGTTTTATCATCCTGATAATGAAATATATAGTTGATCCTTGAACAATGTGGGAGTTATGGGAACAGACTTCTGAGAAGGCGAAAATCTGTGTATAACTTTTTACTCCCCTGAAATTTAACTAGTCATCCCTCAGTATCTGGGAGGATGGGTTCCAGGACCCCCTGCAGATACCAAAATCCACAGATGCTCCAGTCCTTTATATAAAATGGTGTAGAACAATGCTTACAGTTCGTTGGCCCTCCACATCGCCCATATCCAATCGTGGATTGAAAATACCGTCTTGGTTAAACCTGCAAATGCAAAACCCAGGGATACAAAGGGCCAACTCTGTATTTACTGAAAAAAATCCACATATAAGCGGACCTGCACAGTACAAGCCTGTGTTGTTCAAGGGTCAACTGTACATTGGAACTCCAAATCATTTCTAAGGGCAAAGAGCTAGGCCTGGTGTTGGGAGACGAGCCCTGTAGCCCTACTTAAGTCAATATAGTGATTCTCTAGGTATGTGGTAGGATATGAGGGTCTCCTGTCCTAACTCATGTCACTCTTCTCCTATTCCTTTCTCTCCATGTGGTTCCCTTTTGTCTGTCTCCCAGACTCTACTCTGCTGTCAGGTTTTCTTTGTCTCCTTCATTTTTCTCTTCTAAGATGGACGCAGAAAGAGAATGGATGAAGAAGAAGGAAATTTGTAAAGCAAGGCCTGATATTTGCATTTATTTCATCTGTATAGTCTATCTTATGCTTGTTTCTTGAATTTGAAATCCCACACAATGTTTAAGAACTTCTTTTTAGAGCTCCATCATCCATTACTGTAGTTACTTTTCTAAAACAGAATTGCTCTTATCCACTCCCATCTAGTGCGTTCTTCTTCCCCTGTTGCTGTAGGCATCCTATTTGAGGGAGTGAGGGGAGGGCCCATGGGAAGAAGAATACGAAGGTAACAAACAGAGAGACAGATAAAAGAGAAGTAGAAATGGAGAGATGGCGGGGCGGTCCCACCTTGGCTGTCCCCAAATTTCTTTCAATTCTGAGGCTGTCCGTGGTGGCCCACCATTCCCTTGTCAGCCTAATCTACCCTTCATCCCCACCACAGGGTCTCACCTGCACTTCCCCTGATTCCCTCAGGCTTGTGTTCTGTTACAAACTATAAGAAAATCATGAGGTTCTTCTCCCAGATGACTCTTCGCCCACGGTTTTTTGAGGACAATGTATCCTGTCTTATTTCCCAGTGGAATTTCAGGCCCTGTAAGGTGGTTCTGGGGAAGACAGAAGCCTGAAGAGTTGCCTTTCAAGCCACCCCATGTGGTCAGTAGCTTATTCCACCCATGAATGAGATAAACACCAGTGTCATAAACATTCCAACTGGTGATATTTAAATATTAACCTGTGACTCTAATGCAGCTAGGAAAACACATCCTTGGATATGCTTGAGATAACGTTTTGTGATTTTGCCAATGACCTCCCTACCACATTGTCTATTGAGAAGTTTGGAGGAGATGAGGTAAGACTATAAATTCCATCCTTCCACAGCTATGTTTATCATTTCTGGTGAACCCAATGCAGCATATCACACTTGTACCCTTCCGCGTGTTATTTTTTTCATCGAGGATGCAAGCCTCAAAAAAAATTGGCAGACAAGTTTTCCTCCACAGGCTAGGAAATAAATGGTGTTTGTTTTTTTTTAATGGTACAGTGGAAACATTTGGAAAGCATTTGTTGTATCTGCCTTTAGGAATTTGTTAAACTAAATCTGGCCCCATCCCAATGACCACAGAGAAAACCCACATAAATTAAACATACAAAAACAAACAATGGGGCGATTTACAGATGTCTCAAATCTTAAGATATAAATCAGAAAGAAAATTAATCTTTGCAAAAACCCATAACACCTCCCTTGAAAACCATGGAGTGTTTTGTGTTTACCCTTCCCAGATCAGTGGGTGTTCTCAGAGGTGGAGTAGGGATGTGACCTTAGAATGGACCAGATGGTTTTTCAAGATGTTAGAGTATCGGATGTTGGTCAAATAGGGCTTCACCTAATCTCCTGTAAAATATAACAATTCAATCGATTGTGGATGAAAACTGCTTTGATGAGCTGTAGGACAGCTGGCATCTTTTCTGACCTTGGCTACTTCCTTATACTAACTCTTCAGCACAATCAAAGCAGAATCCAATTTAGAGCAACATAAGGAATCTTTACCACACACCATTGCTTTTAAAAGACTACCAAACACCCCTCTAAAATCTATAAGCCTCTCAAGGGCTAGCCCGGTCTCTGATCTCTGCACCCCCAGGACCAGCACCATTCTTGGCACAAAGATGGGGTACACACAGTTGATACAGGGACTTGCATGAACCCACTGTGATCTCTGGATTCCCTGCTCTGTGTTCTTGTCACTAGAATCTCTTATGATTAGATCCTGTACCACTAAGACACGTTATGTTTTATAAAAAACACAGCATTTGTGGTTGTTTGACCAACCACCCATACTCTTATCATTTTTTTTTCTTTACTCACTCATCATTTCCTCTTCTGCCCACTCACCAACTTCTGCATTGCCTCCAATTTACTTAAATAGCATTCTCATTTTCGTCATTCTTGCCTGTTACTTCTTTCCCTCTCTCTTGTATATTTATATATGCATATTTATATACATGCATAAATGTGTTGGGCTTTAAATACAGGGACATAAATATGTGTACAGATATGTAAGGCGTATGACTGATGTTTTTGAAAACAGTGAATGGTATGAAAAACATAAAAACAAAGACATTTTATTACTTCTCCATAATGAAGACAAAGAGAAAAGCTCAAGGATGTATCCCTTTCACTGAAATAACTGCCTCAATAGCAAGACCCCAGCCCTAGACCTTGGGGTCTAAGCTAACTCTCTAGAAGCTTAGGTGTGGCCAAGGTCTAAAGTCAAATTACCCATGTGGCATATTGAAATATATCACATCTCTTATTGAGGAATGGGGCTGATGTGCAAAACTCCTAAATCCAAAGAGCTTTCTACAAGGTGGATAGATGGTGAATAAATCAATGACATACGTGTGACCAGAAGGGCGAAGTTTCCCAACTAGGGTTGATGTACACAATTCGAGTGCTTTCCAAATTGTTACAAAATGCACGACTCACATTCTACTCCTTGCCACCTTCATTCAAACAGTACACACGGCCTCCATCTCTTGGGCCAAAGGTTATTGTGGTGCTGTCAGTCACAAATCAGCGCAACTGGTAAACTCTATTAAGCTTCCATCAACTCCGCGTGTTGCATTAGAGACCTCAGTCAACCTTTTGACAACAACTGTAAAATGTCTCCAGATGGTTAACATAGCACATCAAAGTTAGTATTCAAAGGCTTCAGTCAATCTAAGAATTACAGATCTCCCCTAAAGGCATGACATCATCTCAGTTGCCAAGGTACCTCTGGAGACTTTTATTTTATAGGGGCTGCAAGGAGATGCCTTTAGGGCCCCAAGTCATGTGCAAACATCACAGGTGTGCTGCCCCCCCCCAACACCCCCCCACACAATCTTCTCCAGTAGATGCTCACACTGTTCCCTGAGGATGGAGACATAGTTGTAGGTGGGCCTGGAGTGAAAGTAAACGTGAACATAACACTTGTACTCCCACCTTTGATGGGGTCCACACAGAGGAGGCTTTCGTGCTGGGACTCACCCTATCCTAATCCATCTTCCATGTTTCCTTCTCTTCACCACCATTTCTTTATCTTTTTGCTATTTCGTTACCTTAGTGAAAATATGAACAGGACCAAGTTTCTCTATGGTTTCCACATGCAAGCGGAAAATATACTAAGCTCAATGTGAAAATTGTCGGATTCCTAAATCTTTAGAACCTGTGCCAGGTTAAGTTAAGAGTTGTTAGAAGAGCCAGGTGGAGGTTGTCCCATGTCTCTGGGCTCAGAGGGCCAGACAGGCTGCAGCATTAGCTGGGGAACCAAGGTGCAGGATGACTGGCTCCTGTGCACATGAGACCTTCATGTCACAGTCCTACCTGTTGACAACATGTGCTAGAGCAAATCACTACCACAGATATTTTCTTTTTTCTTTCTTTTTTTTTATATTTCCATGCAAATCCCACACATTTCTTTTTAAATGCAAATAACTTTTCTGCACAACTTGTGCTCCTTTGCATAAACATTACTAAACAAAATTGAGGTGGCTTAGAAATACCTGGTGTTTGATGGAGAAATGGAGTCTTAGCTCTGAAGGAGAAATCTCAGTAAGTGTGAAATACAGCAATCCGTCAGGCAGTGCAGAGGAGGCTATGCATCTGCGGAACCACTGCAGGGAAACTAAAGCTCCCTGTTGGGGTCTTCTCCGTTGCGCTGGCTATGTTGACAAAGGATGGGATTGCCAGGAAATCTTCAGAAGGGAATGCACATTTACATTTATATATATTTAGGATTTTCAATTTCTGGTCTCCTAGATCAAAGCAGACCATGACAAAAACTCCATTGTCTATTGTAGTTAAGGGCATTGTTCTGCTGCGCAGGGCACACAACATTTACACCGCACACCCACTGACAAAAGTGACGCTTCAGGGTGCATTTTTTTTTAACATCAAGCACATCCATTGGGCATAAGGGATGATTTGGGAAAAGTGGCCTCTAGCATTGAGCTGGTCAGAGGCAACAAACATCCATGTTCAGAGACTGACCCTTCTGCACCTCACCAAGTGCACCATCTCTGCTCAAAACCCACAGAGCTCACTGCCCAGGAGCAGTGCTGCAGTGCTGACCCAGGGCTGGTGCGTTCCTTCCACAGGCCTACACATGCTACTTCCCCTGCTCTAGAGATAAAGAAGGCAAGGCTCTGAAAGTTAAATGCAAGAAAACAAAGCCTCGAATGAAAGAATGAACCTGGAGATGGGGATTTTTCTTCCTCCCCCCATAGTTTTTCCAGCATATCGTGCTGCCCCTAAAATGCCTATGTTCCAATAATGTGCTAACATCAGTCATGCATTTTCAACCCCCATCACCAAGTGCTCACAGGCCTGGAAAATGTATCTGGACAAACCGCCACTATTAACACAGTGGGGGTCACGCACATAGCAGCTTCCCATCCAGATTCCCATTCCAGCCCACTGTGTGGGGGCAATTTGCACTACCTGGTAGTCCCTACTCATTGTACTATTAGAGCAGAGGTCCGGGGAAGCAATTCAGATGAGACCACGGGTTTATGAAGATTCTTACTATAGTTATAAATATTCAAATCAGGGATCTTGGCAGAATTTTTCTAATTAAAATTTCATTCAAATTAAATCAGCCACATTTTGACAGACACAGGAGACAAAAAGCTTTGTGGTTTTGTGAGGGATTTTTCTTCCCAACGAATCAAAAACATGGCTAATGTATTAAGAGCGGGAAGGGACTGTCCATGCTGATGGTGGTTACGCATGAGCAAAGAAGGGAAGCTGCAACTTCAGAAGCCCTTGCTTTCCCGTTAACATCATTTTAAAATTGCCGATTACTTAAAAATCTAAAACTCAATAGACCCGATGCGGAGGCTGGAGCTGCCACAAGCAGTATTTTTAAAAAGTAAAACTTGACAACATCAACGGAAAATTATTCGACATCCTTTGCATCTCAGTTCGATCCCAGATTAAGCCTTCAAAACACAGCTGCCTGGCTCAAATTTGCAAATACAGACACAAATTTCCTTTTTATAACAGTCAGGCTTGTAAGAGGCAAACAAAATAGACAATGCAGTGCTTAGAACATTTCCAGCTAAGAAGGAAAAAAAAACCATTCCAAGATCCAGGGCAAAATACCTACTTTTCATGGTAAAACAGCTTTATTCATTTCCACTTCCTTCACCAAACACAATTTAAACTCCACATAATTTTTGCTATCAACCCTTCTCCCACAAACTGTAACAGCTAAACTGCCAGTCTGTCTGCAACATAATTAAACAAAATGTGCAATCTTCTAAAATCTGTGAATAAACAATATAAGGCAAAATAAAAGACCCAGACAAAAGAACATACCGAGATCAATCCTCAAGCTATAACATTCTGACATATCACCAAGGAGTACTTACTTCCAGAGCCCATTGTGGCACAGAAACTAATAATTCCAGAACACAATGAGGGCAGGTTGTTGGGGACGGGCACTGCTGGGAGCACAGGTGAGGACACTTATTTGGAATACAGAGGGGATGAGCTTTATGCAGGACATGAGATAAAATGGCTTTGATGACAGCTCCTAGAATCAGCCATAGGTCTGTGAAGACTGCTTGGAAGAAGTACCAACAGCCCAGCCTGGACTGATGGGGACAGGACTAAGGACTGAACAGAACTAAGAGAAGTACTGTATTAGTTTGCTAGTGCTGCCTAAACAAAGTGCCACAAACTGAGTGGCTTAAACAACAGAAACTCCTTGTCTCACAGGCCTGGAGACTAGAAGTCCAAGATCAAGGTGTCAGCGGAGCCGTGCTCCCTATGAAAGTGCTAGGGAAGGATCTGTTCCAGCCCTATCTGTTTGTTTTGGGCAGTTCCTTGGCTTCTGGCAGCATAATCCCAGTCTTCTCATGGCGTTTACTTGTGTTCACGTCTGTCTCCAAATTTCCTCTTTTTATAAGGACACCAGTCATATTGGGTTAGGGGTCGAATATTCCAGTATGATCTCGTTTTAACGGAACCAATCGCATCTACAATGAGTCTATTTCTGACCCCATTTCTGAAGAAGGTCTGAGGTACTTGGTTGGGGTTGGACTCCAACATATGAATTTTGGGGGGTACACAATTCAACCCATAACATGTACAAAAAGATAAATTACTAGTTGGACAGTAAGTGATTGTTAAATTAATTCATTATTAGCTCAGGGAGGACAATAAGTTATCCCTTTTCATATCCCTTTTCAAGGTATCTCAAGCTATATGCCTTCCTAAACTGCCCTTTGGAAAACAGCAGGTGGGTCTGGGAGAGTGAGCACAGTCTTTGCAGCTAGAGAGACTGGGGTTCAAATTCTAACGCTGTCCCTTAAGAGCTGTGTGCTTTGGGAAAACTGTTTAACCTCTCTGAACATCTGTTCGCTGATAGCTTTGTAGTGGGGGTTACATGAGATAACATAAATAAAGCAAGGGTAACCTATTATGACATACTGGGGCAGCCGGCACTCATTCATTCACCTTCCTTATCCCTCCCCTGCTTCGCCCTTGAGCCCTGCACCTCCTACAGAAAGCAAGGTATCTGAAAATCGAGTCACTGTATTTTACCTTTAATTATACTACTGCAGATTTTCTAAACACAAACAATATGCAACACCAACATCAGCTCAGATTACCTGGCCCTTATTTTCAGCATAAATAATTATTTTAATGCAATTAGCTTTTAGGAATGTTGGAAGACAAGCTTAATGATTTCTTTTTTCCACTCAAGAGAGCTCTGATTCACATCTTCCAATGTCTATTCAATGTAGTATGAAAGAAAAATGCCTTCATTCACCCTAGGTTTTTTTAGTCTGTCTCTTTTATAAGCAAATAGGCCAGGAAGACATAAAACTATTAATAAAACTCACAGAAGCAGTCAAAAGGTAAGACAAAGCAAAACAAAACAAAAATAAGTATACAAATCACTCTATCCTTCCCCCACTGTCTTCCCCTCCCCCAAAACTAATTACTCAAAATGATTCTTCACATTATTTTTTGATCCTTGGATATTTATTGAAAATAGTGAGAATATCAGGTTGCATATAAGGTTGCAGCTGTTTTCTTAACAGCTGGTCAGTGATTTTCTTATATTTCACCCTTTAAGGTAAAATAAGTATTAGATATTGATTTCAATATCACTTGCAGAAATATCTCTGTGAAAGAAACATTCATTACAATTTGGGGGTTCAGAGGTGTCCTAGATGTGATGTAAGGAGAACATAATCTGTCCTCTCTCCCTCTCGATTTTCCTGTCCTTTTTTTTTCCTCACTCATTGTCATACATACATTGCACGCTTCTGTCACAAAACATCAGAGAGAATGGGCCTGGGCAAAGAACAGCAGTCCTATTTTAAGAGTGGACAGAGTTTTAATAGCAGTGAGAAGTCATTTGACAAAAACAAATTTAAGAATAAACTGCTGTGACCTCACTGGGAAAAGGTTGGGGCTTAGAAGCAATGGACATGAAGTGAGGTCCGGCCCTCTCTCCCCCAGCTGGCCATGGAGTGTTGGGTACATCGTTCTTTCCTGAAAGGACAATGCTAGCATCTGCCCTCCCTAGTTGCAGGCTGCTCTGAGTTCCCAAATGGATGGCAGATATTCAGATACTTTGAAAAGCACTGCAGAAATACAATTTTCTAGAAAAAAAATAGCTTTTGATCTACAAAAAAGATGAAGGAATGGAGACACATAAAGAATGAAGATGCTTGCAAAAATCAGAGAAAGGTTCTAGACGTTATTTCATGCCTCTTGGGTAAAAAAAAAATCAATCAAACAAACAAATTAATGAAACAAGGTTGGGAAATGTTTTTCACAAACTACTCTGAAACAGCCATGTAAAATGACCAGGGCCGATGTCTTCATAGTCATGAAGTGACTTCAGTCAAATGGCAGTCATCTTATATTCAAGAACCCAAACAAAAATCAGGGAACTTATGACAAGTGGAAATATATGGGAGGTAAAACTCAAAGCAATATACTTTTGAGGAGCTGCCATGGGGACAGGAGAAGGCAAGTTCTAGCTTTTTCCAAGCAAACAGCTTTTCTCTCTGCATTATTAATGTGGAGCCAATCTGCACCACTGATTTTACACTGGGGAGAGTTCAACCCTAATTGTTCCACCAATAAAGGCAAGTTGAAATGATGGGCTAGCATCGTAATGTGGGTAAACAGGTCTGTCTAGTTGCCCATTAAACCACATGAACAATTGCCCCCAGTTTCTGTTTTTGGTGTATGGTTGGTACCAACTAGGTCAATCTTCTCCTGGGTTTCCCAAGCTGGCTGTTATTTCTGCAAAGCAATCTGGAGATGGGCAAAAGCCAAAAAATAAAAATAAAAAATAAATTAAAAAAAGAGAGAGAGGTAATCTTTGCTCTCCTCTGTAATCGGCACACAAGCACATTTACATTCTGCCTCCAAGTTCAGGCAATAAAGGCCTTTTTAGTATCCCATAATAACTCCATTAAAAGGCTTATGCTTAATCACACAGTTAACATTTTCGTGTGGAATAGGTTCCCTGGCCTCCCCCCATTTGGATTCCCAACTCCCTACCTCACACAAGCTAAACATTTCCCATTGATTAAAAAATGCTGTTAGTGCAACTTTACTATCATTCATGGTTAAATATAATTAACTCAGCATGTCAACAAAAGAAACTGGATCACATTGCTCTGCAATTTTTGGTAAGAAACAGGATTTCTTCCCACTGTATGCAGGCTAAACCAGGAGCAGCAGGACAGATCTGAGAAGTTAATAACACATCTCAAACAGAAGTGGGGGAAAGTACATTAATTACTAGGTAATGGATATCAACAGTGCAACTAACTACAATTGCACATGCTTAAGTGATGCAGGGTGTAAATCAATCCTGAAGAACGCACACTGTCCTTACATTTTTCATGAGGCATGTTTAGTGGGGGGCACCCGCCCCCTTATCCTCAGGGGATACATTCCAAGTCCCCTATTGCATGCCTGAAATCTCAGATAATACCAAAACCTATCTATACTGTCTTTTCCTACACATACTTATGATAAAGAGTCATTTATAAATAAGGCATAATAAGAGATGAACAATAATTAATAACAAAGCAGAACAATTACAACATTATATTGTAATAAAGTTATGTGACTGTGGTATTATTAAGTAAGATAAGGGTTACTAGAACACAATCACTGTGTGACACCGAGACAGTGGATCTGAGAAGGCTATTAAGGGACTAATGGTTGGGTAGTGAACCAACACTGTACATGTTGAACGAAGTGATGATTCACGTCCCAGGTGGGGTGGAGCGGGACAGCTCAAGATTTCATCGCACTACTCAGAATGGTGCACAATTTAAAACTTATGAATTGTTTATTTCTGGAATTTTCCATTTAATATTTTTGGACCATGGTTGACCACAGGTAACTGAAACTGCTGAAAGTGAAACCGCGGATAAGGGGGCAACTACTGTTATGTGGGAATACACTGAACCTCAGAGATGAGCTGGTTATGATGGTTGCTGGCAGGAAGGCTGCCGCAGCAGGGAATCCAGTGTCTCCGAATAACAGTTGTGAGCTGGAATTTTAAACCTGTGTTTACAAAAGCAATAGAAGTAAGCCAGGCAAAAGAACAAGAGACCAAATACAAATAGAAATCAAACCATGAGATTTTTGTTCTTAGCACCTTCACACAAGTCAACACTTTCCAAAGAAAGTCCTTCAAATGGATTTGAATTAACTTGACGATCCAGCCTAACCTGGAAAAACCTTAATTGTTCAATTCAATTTTAAATAATTCTGAATTCAATTTCATTTTTTTTTAATATATGGAAATACGTGTACTGTGAAACGCTGGCTTCATAGGCTAGTCACAATCTAATTTATCTATACTGTTTTCAAAAGAGTTATATGACAAACAGGTGCCATGAGATCTGGTTCAACTTTTCAAAAAGTAGAAAAAAAAAACATAAACAAAAGAACACACATGCTGTTGGATAAACACACACACACACACACACATACACACACACACACACACACACACACACAACCTAGCTATCATGTTATATTCTGAAACCACAACAAACTGGTCACACTAGATCAGCTCTAGAAAAGTCTGCTTATAAATCTGGCAGAGTGTCAAGGATTAAGTCCCACTCACAATTTGAGCTCAAGTTGTGTGAACCCTGGGCAGAAGCTGCTTCCAACATGCTGAGCTTGCACGGACCACCCGCCTGCTACAGGTTGGAGATGGACCCAGCCTCCTCCGCAAGGAGCTGCCTGCACTCCACAAACTCAGCCCTCACACCCCCAGGGGCCTGGTTCCAGCTGCGAAGTTTGGATTGAGGATTTTGAGTAACTGCTGAATGCTAAGTAAGGGTTTGGTGAAACCGTTTTTTAGAAATTAAAAAATCATTTTACCACTCTGAAATAGTGGGTGGTAGCCACCCTGGTAAAGTGGCACAACCCTCACAGGGAGGCCTGTGGGGAAGTTGTGTGAGTCACTGTGTGCAACCGAGGTCAACCCCATATCAGGGGGTTTGGGGGAGCAGACCCTAGAAGATGGTTCCCCCTCATGGCACCCCGGACTGGAAGGCTCTGTAATGCTGATTGTAAACCATTTAGAAAACATTATATTTTTTCCAAGATTGGAAGAGAGGGAAGTTAGTTAGAAAGATATGTACACATACAAAGGGCATTTGAACATTTTCCAGAAGTGAGGCAAATCTGAGGCCAGCGATTAACAGGAAAAGCCCAGGGTTCTGGCTTCTTTCCACTGCTAGTCTGTGCCCCTTTACAGCTCCTCAGATGACAGGAAGATCAAGACTGTATTTAGCATGTCCTATGTGTTCTTCAAATCAATGCTGCATCCCTCTTTAAATGCAAGTCAAAATACATTACATCAAATTCCAAAGAGCCAGAAATCAAATTTGTGTTGACTAAATGAAGGAGTTAATGAGTGAGTAAATGCTATAAAAGCCACTTTTAAATTTGAAATGTGATCTAAACCAGCTGAATTTGTATATTATTAAAAAGTATTTAAAATGATTATATTTAATTCCTTCTTTGCCTATCTGGAGTATGAATTATAAAGTTTGTATACAGTAAGTAGAATAGAGTGAACTTTTTTTTGCCTGATGATGGCTGTATTTGCCGGAGGGAGAGTTCAGATTTCCTTCTATGCCAAGTTATTTGCCATGAATCGGAGGATCTGGAAGGCTCTGTCATTATTTGTTACCATCATTTAGTAAAGTATAGGCATAATAAAAACCTCCACTGACACTTATATTGCTCCGAGTATTTTGTCATAATCTAGCGTATATATCACATCACCCTTAAAACAAACTGTCCTTGCGGAAAAATACAACTGACTTACAGGTGAGGAAATAGAGATTAAGAAAGGTTAAAATGACCCACCCAAGATCATACAGCTATTTCTTGGATTTGCAATTGTACAAGCAGCACTCTGGCTGGCTCACTGATGTGGAGATATGCAGGACCCACTGGTGGGCTCTTTATTCAATTACTGTGTTTTCGTATGGCTTTCCAGAGTCCTTCATCTGCAAATTCCTCAGACATATCTTGCCCCTAGCAACCAAGCTGTGAGGCCTTGGAAGGCTAGGACCATGGCTGTGGTCCAGGCCATGTGTTCCTCCCCTTCCTCCTGCTGCTGCCTTTTTGCTATTTTTCTGGTCATTATTACCTCTCCCAGGGAGAAGGCGGGGAATAGGAAAAGGCATGGAACTGAATCAGTCCACTTTGCTACTTAGGAGCAACAGACGCAGGGGAGCAGGCAAGAAGCCAGTATAGCTGATGATGGTCTTCTCCGCACTGGAACCAAGCTACCATGGAGGAATCCGGACATCAGGGGCTCCCCTCAACTGGGTAAAACCAGAGGCTACTTTATTGACTCAGTGGTGGATGACAACCTCAGGAGGGTGTGCGAAAATATTCCAAACAGGTAACAGTATCATCAGAGGAGAGATGAAGACTACACAGATCGCAGCTCTGATCAGACGTCTCAGCGGTTTAAACTTCATTTAAAAATTAACTACAGGTCATTGCCTAGTCTGAAAAGTGGTGATTCTTAGTACTTCCTAGTCTCCACTGCTTGTAAGACAGGTAGAGGACCTGGGGCTGAATCAAAAAGAAGTAAATGGGCCTACTGGGAGCCCAGAGACCGCATCTGGGGTTCTGGATCTTAGCTCTAAAAGGGCCCTTAGAAATTCTCTCTCTGACTTGAGGCTTCTGAAAGCTATCGGCTCTACCCAAATCCATCTTAGTGGACAGAAGTGGTTTTGCTTAACTTTCCTCTTCTTTCTTTCTTTTTTAAAACAAGGTAAAAGCATAAATTATTGTTTATCATTCTACTTTAATATCTAATTCTGTTTATTTCCTATTGATTCAGACTTTCTCTCTTTTGCTTCTTTTCTCCCACCTCCCTCCACCTCAATATGATGGTAAAATTTAAAACTAGCTTCTCCATTTATATTTAAAGGGAATACACAAGTTACTTTATTGGTGGTTCTTTTGTTGAAAGATCAAATGTATAAATTTTAGGAATGGTAAGAAAAAATACAGTAAGCAACAGTAAAGAAATTACTACCATTTGCACTTATTTGCTGACCAAGGATAAATGAAAGGATACTTTAAATTATAAGGAAATAAATGTCCGATCTCAGGCCCTAATAATCTTGTGTGTGCACATTTTAATGGCTGTCCAGCTGGTCTTCCTGTGTCTGGTTTCTTCTCACTTCACTCTGTGTTACATATGCCTATGGTGATTGATCATTATGAGAAACCCTGTTGGTCTTCCATCTAATAATTACCCGTTATCCCTCACTGCCTTTGTCCTTCCTTTAAGTAAGTAAACAAACAAATCAGTCAAAATAAAATGCTGTAAATTCCCAGACCTTCTTTAGTCTGGCTATATTTAGTCTTCCTGACTTGATTGTTCTACATAAATCCTTCATGCCAACTAGACTGCCAAACTCACTGTCATCTCTAAATGTCTTAGGCTTTTCCACTGATGAGTTTTTGTTTATTCAGCCATTTCTACATATCTCATTGTCAATCTGATCCTCTTATTTCTAAGTCACTCTGTCATGTGACAGGAAAGTCCCCAGTGGTGCTAAGGGAGGTGGGAAGGGGGGTCTGACAATGGTAGGGGTCATTTCACAGCTGCTTTTCTTGAGCGTCTCTTCTCTCCTCAGAGACACCTCCACTGCCACACTTGGCTCCTGTTGCCAATGAGTAAGCAGTGGGTCCCATTCTCCACCGTTATTTCACAGGGCAGGTGCTAAGTGCAGACCGCAAATCTGACTCAGCACAGGTGTCTGGTCTAATGTAACACTATCTCCACTTCCGGAATAATTAGTGCTGTGTTCAACCTTGGGAGAGACCACATCCACTCTGCTTACCTCGATAACGAGGTCTACCATGATCTATATCAGGTCCATGATGGCCCCAGGGTGCAGTGGGTGCTCTGTGAGCTTATTCAGGGGCCATCTGGAAACATGCCAATGGGAGGGTCCTACAGGTGTCTCTTGCCTTAGCACCCTGCACTTCCCTTTGGCAACAGCTCTCACACTTCTTTTCACTTACTACTGTCTTCTCTGCTTGGCCATGCACTAGCAGATTAAGCTTTCTTTTGCACAGCATTGTGTCCCAGCACTTGGCACAGTGCCTGGAATACTTGTATTAGCGGAACTTCTGACTTTAGGGCAAGTGAACCCTGATATTTGCTTCCTTAAATCGTAACCAGATCTGAGTCAAACTTTTCCTTTCTTCTCTATTTTTACTTCTGATCCAGCCTGTGGCCCACAACAAGCAGAATGCTCAATATGGCCTTCCCTCCCAGCAAGCAAGGGGCACTGCCTACTAGTCTCTCTGGGCCAGAACTCAACACATCCCTCCTTCCTTTCAGAATACCGCCTCTTACAGGAGAGACACCTTGTCTCTGACAGGCTACTTTCCATAAAGGTCTTGACAGTTTCCAAGAGCAGAACTTCAGACCCAGCTCTGAACTTTCTGGCTTTAATGACCAATGCAATAGAGAAACCCACAGAGGTCAAAAGTGTGACATCCTATCCTTGTGGGGGAAGAGGAAGGTCTCGGTAGAAACAAAAGCATTAGGTCTGCGTTGCTGGCCAGGCTGCTGAGCCAATAATAATGCGAAACGGCAGCATGAGTGGTTTTTTCAGACTTTTCCAGGTCTTTTGCGGTATTTATTTTACAGAAAGAAAAAGATACGCCGCAGCCTAAGAAAATTACACCCGTGACTTCAATCCCCAGAGGGCTCTTCTGCTTTTCTTCTGGGAGGCAAGAAGACTTCTCTCCAGCAGGAGAAGGCAGGCAGGGGTGTGAGGTTACACGATTAGGCTGCACACAAGTCCTCCGAAAGCAGTGGTTCTTTACCTTGGCTGCATGTTAGAACCACACAGGGAGCTTGGAAAATGCTGATGCCTGGGCCCTACCCCTGGCCAGCGGAGTCCAAGTGTGCAGGGACGGGGAGGGCGCTGATAATTGCTCATGTTCCCGGGGGATTTTCACACGCAGCCCGGGTTAAGCGTATCTTTCCCTGAGAGCCAAGGCAATGAACTGAACGTCCATTTCAAATATACATGTGGACTGTGTGCTCAAGTGGCCACTAGGGTGTCGTGTTGAATCATTAATGAGATCATGTCTCCATTGCCTCGGCCCTGTGCGCTGCCCGCCGAGAATATGTCCTGTGACTGTAACAACAAAGGAAGAACAAACAGGGCAGAATCCAATAACATTTCTGGTGGAGGCAAACATTTGGACAGTCCCACATTCATTTTTTTTCTTTTCCCATCACATCATGGCGATTCCTGCATAGCAATTCATCTTTATTTTGGAAAGCCATTAGAACAAATTTTTTTCAGTGTTATTTGTTCAAGGAGAGCGATGTCACAGGCCCACTTCTTCTGTAATTTAAAAAAGGAAAATGGATTCTTCCATTTTCAGCATCAGTAGTAGTTATTAGTCCAGGACGGGCATGGCGAAAACAATCTCTACAGATAACAGCAAGCGCCTTGGTCTCCCTGCTTCCACGGGGGCAGCCGGCTGCTTATTTGCACATGCCTCTGCTCCTATGCTGCAGTGCACAGGAATCAAGCCTGAGAGGGTTTTTTTTTCTTTTTAACAAATAAATGACTGCAAACCTAGTAGACAAAAGCGTTGCTATAACATCCTGTTTTGATATTTTTGGCTCTGTGTGCAAAAGCTAAATTGCAGTAGGAATCTGGGCCCATTCCTTTAGCAACTGCCTTGTAACACCTCATAACCATCTCAGGCTGCTCCTCCTCCCCGAGGAACTACAACTCCAAATTACAGATCATACCAAAATAAAACCCACAACTGCTTGTTTGTTTGTTTTACTTAAATGATCCTGGCTTTCCTAGCATAACACCCCTGAATTCTAAAAATATCCTGAACAGCAGTTCACCTGGCACTCATGCAGATTTCACATTGTTTGCAGGATACAATCCAAGCCGAGGTTTCAGGGAAGAGATCAGCTCAGGGGATGGACGAAGAGGACCCGCTGCTTCCTGGCATAGCAGATGGCACATACCCAGTCTACTGTATGGAGCCCAACCACCGGCCGGCGTTTCCACCCTCCTCTCCTTCCATTCTGCCACAATCCACCTAAAACCAGAGACTCCAGTTTCTGCTGAATGATGGGCAAGAGACGAGGGGGGAAGAACGCCAAACAATAGGAGTTTCTTTAACTATATCCTCATGCTTAACAGGAAACGCGGTGCCCTTCTTTACTAGTCTAACACACTGACAACACACAATAGGGAGATGGGTTTTATGTATGTTCCTCTATGATAAATGCACTAAATCTTTTTTTAAAAAGAGCTTTCACCTGATTAGAAGATTGATCAGTCTCAGAAGTGAGCTGTCTAAGGATGATAACAGAATCAAGATAAGAAAGCTCAGATATTTTTGATAACTTAGCAGCCACAGATTGGCAGTAAGAACACACTCCAGCAGCCTCTTATGATACCTGGATCTCTTTCAGTGGGGTAGGGTTCAGTGCTAACAGCAACAAAAACAAAGGATTCTGACTCCAAAGCATGATGTCCACCCATTTAAAAATGCTGTGTGAGGATAAAGGGGAGGAATGCAACATTCTGAAGCAAGAAATAAGACATTTTGAAGTAAGGTTTTTTAAATTGACAAAGAAGTCCCCTTTAGTATATAATTTCTATTTTAGAAGATGAAAGTAACCATCCATTTGGGGGCTGTTTTGATTCCTTGCCCTCTTTTCTCATTGGTAGCATAGATTTTCATTTTCTAACATGGACTACCTGGTAGACCAAGATCAAGTGTAATTCAGTGATATTGTCCCTCAACTCTCTTCTCTGTGAGATGAAAGTGAGAGTCCCTATGTAGTCTAGCAATGGATCTTGCCCAGATACATACCCAGGGCACGGGAGTTGCATATCTCAGTGGATAAGAACATATAGTTGACTCCAAACTCTCAAAAAAAGCCCTGAAAGCAAGCATCAGGAAAGCAGACAAGGCCCAGACAGAATGCATGGTTGATTTAACCTTGTAAAAATTCCCTGGGTCAGCACAGCTCAGTATGCTTCATTGTACAATCTGTAGTGGATTCCTCCTAGAAACCGCACTCGATAAGCAGAACCCTCCATGACCCTCTTTGTTTGGAGATGGTATAGCCATCTGCGACTGCAAAAGTAATCATTTTAAGTGCTCGTGATGAACACCTAGGGCAACCACTGGCACAATAACACAAGCAGTTTCCAACAACAACACAAAATGCTGAATGCCAACTGCGGTTGAGGCTTTGCATGGGCTGCTTTTGGCAGAAAATAAAACCAGCTCGGGGGAAGGAATGCTCTGGAGTTTCTCTTCATTGAAGATCACTAACACCAGTTGTGCCTGCTTCTTTCATAATTCCTGCAAAACTCTACAGTTCCACGTTCACTCCCATGTGCAAGATTTGGGATATTGTACCGGTGCCAGAAAAATTGGGCAACATCAAAGGGGCCCTTGAACTTCATGTCTCACAATTGGAATAGTCCCATGGAAACTGGGGTGGCTGGTACCCTGGAGTGCAGCAGAACTAAAGAGGGCATACAATCTCATTCTCTGAAACACCATTTAGCTCCATGACCACATTCAGGCTGTCAGCTCCAATGTGGTGAGAGATTGTCCAAGGCTACGTTGCTAAAGTTGTTGTTCAAAGGCTGCCTGAGGGAACTCGGCAGGGTCTGCCCCCAGGCGTGACCTCCAGGCTGATAGAAATAACATCAGCTGCAAACCGGAGGCTTCTTGCTAGCCACAGTCTCTTCAGGCATTAGGCACTCATGGCTCTGTTTACATGATATCAGGCGGCACAAGTGGAATGAGTTTCAGTGGGAAGGAGAGAGCTACATACAGTCGTGAATAACAGCTGATTACTGTCGGGGGGTATTGAAAAATATTTTAAAAATCAGATTGCTAAAAGTTTTGACTGGATCTTCTCTTTAAAAAATGATTTAGTAAAAATAACTCTCTTTCTAGAATATATTGGGGGTGCCAAAAAAATGTATACAAGTGGACAGTTTGGTCAGCGTTGCCCAAGCAGTAGTTCGTCGTAATCAGAAGTGTCTGGACGTTGACGGTGACCACTTTGAGCACCTCTTGTAATTGCAGAAGTCAAACGTGACTTGTATTCATCTTTTGTTATCGGTACATATTGAGTATTACAATTTTAATAGTTTTTTCCTTTCTTAAAATGTGTATACACTTTTTTGGCACCCTCTGATTATGTTTACATGTTGTCTGAAAGGGCAGTTACATTCTTAACTATAAGGTCACACTGGAGACTTCTGTTTTCCTTATAGCATCTAGCACATTTCACCCAGATGTGTGTGGCTGCTCAGGAGAATGGTACTGGATGGGTGAGTTGAAAACAGACACGTACTACACTAAATATTTCTGTAATTGGATATTTCCCAATTATTAAGTATCATTTTATTTCTAATTGATGCCACACACATAAGAAGTGAACTATTAAATTACATAAATATTTAACTAAACAGATATATCAAATTTAAATATATGAAATGTAGATTGTAACCTCTAAATATAAACTGCAATATTCCTGACTATCAAATTTGAGAAAACATAATAATGCAAGTTTTTAAAAGTTATCATGTTACATTTTACAAATAAACTGAAACAAAGCATTGATGATATCAGAGCCTTAATCTCATGCAGCTTCCACAGGCATCTATATATAATTTAGAAGGATTAAATAAATCATTCTATCCAACAGAGGCCCATGCTCTACCTGAAAAATCCCATCTCGCATTAAAAGAGATGCTGAGTTTTAGTTTTCAATTGGTGGCATAGATCTCTAGAAATAACTATTGTTAGAAATAGCATATTGCTACTTATTATTGAAGAAACATACTCCAAATACAAACTCGCTGTTTTATGTAAATAGAGCCATTAAGATGTTTACTATTTGGGGTGATGTTGCTTGTCCTATTAAGTCAATTTAGCAAAAATATGCCTTAAATGACCATAGTTAAACCAAAGAATAGGAGAAGCTCTAATCAACTTCATTTATCCAATGTTCTCTCAACAACTCTGTCCTGTGTATCTACTAGACATCGAGGCACTATGTACTCAGTACTGAGAAGGAATGAGAAGTCTGACTTCTGGCCCCTGGAGGACTTCATAATTTGGCTAGGAGAACCAACTTAAAGGATTTCTTAAAAGCAACCAAGATAATGCAATATATGAACAGTTGACTTATTATAGCAGGGATAAAGATAGGCACAAGGGAGAAAAGAATGGAATAACACTGCACAGCTTCTTAACATTCTGTGTGACAAGATGGGAAGAGTGTAGAAAGCGCTTGCACTGGGTACTGCTGAATAGGATGGGTGCTTGAGGAAAACACATTTGTGCAACTGGGTTTTTGGGTTCTACTCGCCCTATTCTTCATAGATCATCCTTTTTACTTGAAATAACTACTGATAGATGAACTAAGGTTATTCAGACTTGGGTAATTGGAAGGCATTTTCTCAAAAATGAATGAAGTAAGCCTGTAATTTTTAAGAAAATACTGGCAGTCTTTGTGACCAACAATTAAATTCAAGCTTTCAAGTGAAAATCAGCATTTTGGAAAACCTGTATCCACCAACGTGAGCTTAACAGCTTTCCAATACTTAAAGACCTTTCTGATAAAATCCTGGTAATATCAACATACACACTTTTTAAACTTTATATAATTAAATGGGTCAATATTTGGAAGGTTTGCGTAACTCAGTAAGCCAATATTTTCTAAATGCCCAAAATAGATATTACAAAATCATGCATGAGTAAATGTACATTCAAAGTACTAGACAAACCAATGGATTTTAATTAACAGAGAACAGAAAGCAAATTTTTATGATTTCAGATTCCACATTGCAACTAACTTTAAGCAGCTGCCATTTGTCAAGTTTTGGAATAGTGTTCAAGAATATCACAATTATCTTAAAAGTCTATTAAGATACTCCCTACTTATCTGTACGAGGCTGGATTTTCTTCATATACTTCAACAACAGATTGAATGCAAAAGCAGTCATGAGAGTCCAGCTGTCTTTTATTAAGGCAGATATTGAAGAGATTTGCAAAAATTAAAACAATGCTGCTCTCCTCAATTTTTTGGTTTTGAAAAATTTAGTTATTTTTTTCATAAAATATTATTTATGATAACTATTTTTAAATGGGCTAAATAAATATTTAAATTTTTTCAATTTTATTTTTTCTTCCTATAAACATTGATTCATACAGCCAATATAAAAGAGCTTTAGGGAATGTAATAAATTTTAGGAGCGTAAGGGAGCCTGAGACCAAAAAGATTAAGAGCTGATGACCTAGACAGTGGTTAAAGGGAAAAAAAAGCAAAAAAATACAAAAAGCAGACTTCTGAACAACAAAATCACTGAGCGTCTCACTAGTAAGAGTGCTGTGTACCAAGAAGGTAGGGGGAAACACGATGGAAGGCTGCACTGGCAACTGCTCCAAATAGAACCAATACAAATACAAAATTCTCATTTATTTGATTTGTTTGATGTGAAACTTAAAACTTGGAACATTTTCAATTTGGGTGTGGGCACCTGCTTGGCAATCAAGTTTTAGTTAACTAAATTTCAAATGCTTTAGGTGATCTAGTCTTGTGAGCCAAGCATTGCTCTGTAGGACCCAATAGTGCAAATTAAAGTGCTGCATGCTTCAGGATTGTAAGCAGAATATGTAACTGGGTCTTATTGTGTTTGTGTTTTGTTTGTTTTCCTGATTAAGGAATCCTCTTTTGTCTTGAAGTCGTCATTGCTTCTAGGGTAACCTTGCAATATGTCTTCTAAACTGGACCCATTAAAACAGAAAAGGGGTCCAATTAAAATAATTATGCCAGAACGACAGGCACAAATCATGACTGTCCTGGACAGCAAGGACATATTTGGTCATCCCACTTCTTCCATGTCCAACTGGCACTCTTTCCCATTCTCATAGCGTCTACTCCAAGCCTTCCACCGGCTCCCTCTGGAGATGGCTGCTTCTTTCTTCCCAAGAACACTGAGGGCCACCAGGCTGCCCTGTTTCTGCACCTCAGCATTTCCCTCTTCGTCCATGTTCCTCATTCTCTTCCATCGTCTCTTAGTCTCAGGGGAACAGGTTGTAAGGCTAGGCTCTTTTTGGGTCCCCGCTTAATCCAATGAGCAGATCTCTGCTTGTGTTCTCTCTTTCTATTCCCTATTTTCTCCTTCCCCTGACCCACAAATATTCTAGTCTTCCTTTTCTAAAAAGCCTTCCCTAGACCTCAAGATACTGCTTTCTCTTTTCCTTTCACTGTCTCTGTTTCCTCCTGCCCACGTCGTGGTGAGCCTCTATTGCTGAGAGCTGTTTTCCTCCCACCCCTTTAACACACACAGGTGTTCCCAAGGTTCTCGGCTTGGTCTTCCTCTCTTCCTACTCTCCGTTGGCCTGATCTTTTTCTCCTACAGCGTGACATCTGCACAACCAACTGTGACTAACTCTCAACTGTGTATTTCTAGTATTTCTAGTATTTCTCTGTCTCTCTTTAAAGTACCATTTTCAATTTCTATCTATGTTTTATACAACTCACCAGAATGGAGAGCTGGCACCCTAAACTCAATATGCTCCACACAAAACTCATTATCTCCCTTCTCGCTCACTTCCATGTTCCCTCTTTCTGTTAATGTTTTTCTCTCAGTAAGCCCCAACATTTCAATCCTCCTTTATCCACTTCAATGTATATGTTTCTCCTAGCTGTCAAGTCCTGTTGACTTTTGTCATAAGCTCTGAAATACCTTTCACATGCCTCTGTTCTCTCTTTTCCCAATGCCACTTCTCTGTTTCAGGCCCATGTGTCACTGGTTCAAACTTCAGAACCAGGTTTGCAATGGGTCTCCTTGCCTCTTCTCTTTCCCTCACTAGTTGTTCATATTCACCTTTGTTAGGGAGTGACTCTGATGATGATGGTAGTTCAAAGGAGTCTTAAGAGAAGGACTCCATCAACAAGCTGGGAGCTGAGAGGAGAAGTCAGTACAAGGGTGAGAAGGAGACAGAGAGAATGATGGGTACACGTACCAGACATCCAATGAAAAGAGAGTATGAGGAAGGAGGTGGTCAACAGTAAAGAATGCTAAGAGAAGTGCAGGAATTTGTGAATGAAGCAAAGGACATTTAATTTAGCAATTAAAGATCACAGTGCCCTTGGAGGAAGACGTTCCAGTTCATTAGTGTGGGTGCAGGGCCAGCCTCTAAGTTCTTGACTCCCTGTGACCATCATTTCCGTTCTCCGTCAGCAACTCCTTATCTAGGTCACATTCTAAGATTGCTTTTCTTTAGAAAATTGAAATTCTGATACAAAACTCTCTAATGATCTGTATTCTTCTAGTTCCTCTATACCCTAAGTACATCTTCTCCATCATACCCACCCCCACACACACACACACTCCCTCCCATTTCCAGTAAGTACATTCTGTCGCTTCTCCTTAAACACCTCTTCCCTGTATCCTTTCCTGTAAACCACTATACTGCTGTAGTTCAGGCTCTTACAGAGCTCACCTGGACTATCAACAATTGAATCCAAATCTGTCTAGGTTTCCTTGCTTCCGGCTCCACCCTCTACAAATCAATCATTCTTCTCACTTATATCAGAGTCATCCTGGTAAATCACACACATGATGATGTCACTTCCTTTCTTCACATTTTGCAATGGTTGGCTATCCCTGCTAATGAGATAATCAAGTAAAAGCTCCTAATAAGGGATAGAAAGACCTTGATGACTTCCTTCTGCCTGTGTCCCCAGTCCCTCCTCATAATGCTCCCCGCCCTAGGTGCTTATAGTTCCCTCCAGCCCACCATGATGCTTCGGATCACTGCCGCCTCTGCCCAGGCTTCCTTTCCTGGAAGGAACACTTTTCTTCATTGTAGTCTTCCTCATGAATTCCAAGCCATATTACAAAATCCACTCTCACAATAGAACCTTAAAACCTTCTTTCAAGTGCGTACTGAACATTATGGTTTCTACATAGGATACGTCACATGATGTGTAAACTACTTGCTTCCTTGCCTGCTTCCTTGCTATATTGTAAGTTCTTTGAGGGAGGAACCAAAACTTTTTATCTTTTTTATGTTCCAGACCTAGTAGCAATGGGTGTTCAATACAGGTTTTTTTTTTGGCTGAATGACTAAATGGCATTTAGAAGTGCTCCATGTTCCTATAACTGAGAGACAATGTCACAGTGAACATGAACAAAAGCAAAACCAACTTGGCTACAGATGTGCCTGGTACATAAAGAGCAAAAGCATGAAAAGGTAATGCTTGCCTGCCAAGGCAAAGTGCTCTGAAGGAGAATATGCTGGAAATATACATTTGGGAGCATTACATGAATATTTTTACAATATATTACACCGAGTTGTTTCATATGTTAGCTCAAAGAAGAGAAGATGCCAAAGGGATGTGTGGCAGTTGTCGTTTCCATTTGTTAAAAAAAGAAATGGAAACTATAATGCCAAAAGCAGAAACGCGCAAATGTAGTATGGTGGGGATGCAGCCAGTCTGTAGTAAGATTTCTGCAGCCTTTACTATTACATTTTCTTTGCCAAGGCCTGACTGTCATTCCATTCGGGAGGTTTATCAGAGCTCTGACCCTAAAGCTCAGGTAGCAATGCTGCTTTCTCCAGACATGAGTCAAGGATGCCTTCCTATAATCTTCCCATTAAAAAAGTTCTTAAATGTTTGGTTGCTTCTGACCATTTCTTAGCTTTTCCTTAAACTCACTCCAAATCTGCAGTTAGATGATCCAGTTCTAGTGTGTACCCTCTCATGGAACGCAGCATGTTACAGGAGGGTTTTGCTCAGAGTAGAGGTGATCACATAACCAGTACATCTCCTTTGATCCCCTGACTTCCCACTCCCTGTGGCTCTGTTGAGGACTCTTATGGTCCATGGTTGCCTCTAAATATCTATTTTCTATCCTTCCCAAGTCAGCTGCTGAGCCAAGGAAGGCTCTGGGCTGGTTGGCTCATGGGATCTAGCTCCACGCACACTCATTGCACCCTGAGAATAAGACCAGACCACAGTGACTGATGAACGTGACCAAGCTAAGTAAACTGAAGGCTGAGAGCTGTGTCTGGTCAAATCTTCTAGTCAAATCTTGCCCCTGCATTAAAAGCCTTCCATGAAAGCTGAGGAGAGAAGTAGAAGACAAGGGAGAGAGGCCAGATACAGATTCCCTTCTTCCATCATTTCAACTTCATCCAATAGTGGGCTGCGTGTGGGGTCTCAGAAAATGTGTCCCACGCAGGCAATTCTATGGTTTTTTTCTACCCAATGCCAAACTGGCTTAACAGTAAAAAAAAATCACTTTGTCAAGCAATGGAATGTCTCCTGACCATATCCAATTGACTTGTCACTTTCAGATTCCTCAACAGAGAGTGTATCTTCACTTACAAGGAATGATTTCAGGATCACGAAGATGGTCAATTCGATTTGGCTATGTTTTCTCTCTTGAGCTCCCACGTGTGCTGCACGTGACTGGGGTGTGACTCTGCAAATTGACAAGGGGCCCTCAGCTTCAGTCTCTCTTTTGTAAGAGTTTTTCTATCTGGACTCTATATTTCTCTCAATTTGGTTTCAGTTGGCATTTCCAGGCTAAGAAGTCCATTCTCCTTGTACATTTAGATTTTGGATCTTTGATTTAAGCGCCAGCCATAGGCACGTCAAAGTCTTTATTCTTAAGCTTGTTGTCGCAGAACACCTATGTGGCTAATGATGCCCCAATGAAGAGCATGAGAACCCTACCTGGCTTTTCTCCTGCTTCTAAGATTTTGTGCCCAATACCACATTGTCTTGTCAGTCATCTCCTACTCCTATTATTTATGAGATCAAGACCACATTCCTCACACAGGCATTCAAGGCCTTCAAAACTCCCTCACACCACAGCTCTCTAGGCTTTCTCCCCTATAATGCTTGATGCAGGCACACCATCTGCAAGCCTCATTCAAACTCAAGACTGAGTCTTTCATCAGCCTTTGCTCCCCACACAGAACCTCTTTCCCTATATTCCTAGTCTGGTGACAGTCTATCCTGAATCCATCCAAACTCATCCCAAACCCCCTTCCTCCAGGAAGTCTCCTTAGACTGCTTCAGTTCACAGAAATCTCTCTCTTTCTTGATGTTCCCACGGTAAAAACTGCCTGACAATAACATCAGAACATACCTATTATGTTATCTGATTCCCTTATGTGTGTAAGTCTTGCCTCCCCAGCCGAAGGACAAATTCCTAATGACAAGGAAAAGAGTCACATGCTTCTTACCCCTCCCAATGCCTAGGGTGGTGCTGGCATATGAAAGATGCGTAATAAACACCTGCCGAGTTGAGTCCAATATAGCAACTTGGATCATAAATGATACTCTTGACAGGAAATACCAAGTGAGCACGCTGGTGTGATAGCTCATGAACTCCCAAGCGACTCATGCAGCTTCCACACAGACAGTGCTGCACATGAAAACTTTCCTTTGCTGCAGCCAAGCGGACTGATTTCAAATCAATCTAAATTAGTCTATGCAATTCAATTTATTGTTTTCCAAAGAGTACATTTACATTGCTTGATATCTTAATTCATATTTTCACAGCTTGAGATATGCTCATTTAAAGCCGTCCTTTTGAAAGCCTCTTCAATAAGTGGTGTTGGGAAAATTGGAAAGCCACATGCAAAGAAACTAGACTGCTATTTGACACCATACACAAAAATTAACTCAAAATGGATTAAAGATTTAAACATAAGATCTGAAACAAAAGAACACATAGAAAAAAACATAAGGTATAAAACTTAGAGACTTTGGTTTCAGAGAAGTTTTTATGAACCTGAACCCAAAGGCAAGGGAAGTAAAAGCAAAAATAAATGAATGGGACTACATCAAACTAAAAAGTTTCTGCCCAGCCAAAGAAACAATTAACAAAACAAAGAGGTAACCAACCGAATGGGAAAAGATATTTGCAAACAATACCTCTGATAAGAGGCTAACATTCAAAATATATAAAGAACACATACAACTCAACAACAAAAAACACACAATCCAATTAAAAAAACAGGCAGAGAACCTGAACAGACGCTTTTCCCAAGAAGACGTACAAAACAAAACCACAGTGAGATATTGCCTCACACCTATTAAAATGGCTATTATCAATAAGACAAGGAACACTTGGATACTAGACTTATGGGGATCACTTTGTAAATTATATAAATGTCTAACCACTATGCTGTACACCTGAAACTAATATAATATTGAATGTCAACTGTAATTGAAAAAAAAATAAGAAGAAGACAAGAAATTACCAAGTGTTGGAGAGGCTGTGGAGAAAAAGAAAACCCCATACACTGCTGGTGGCAACGTAAACTAGTACAGCCACTATGGGAGACAGTATGGAGGTTCCTCAAAAAATTAAGAATAGAGCTACCGTGTACCTAGTAATCCCTCTTCTGGGTATCCACTTGAAAAATTTGAAAACATTCATAAAGATATATGTACCCCTATGTTCATTGTAGCATTATTCACAGTAGTCAAGACATGGCAGCAACCGAGGGTCCTTCCATAGATGATTGGACGAAGAAAATGTGGCATATATACACAATGGAATACTACTCAGTCATAAGAAAGGATGAAATACTTCCATTTGTGACAACATGGATGGATCTTGCGAATATCATGCTAAGTGAAATAAGTCAGATGGAAAAGGACAAGAACCATATGATTTCACTCATATGTGGGATATAAAACAGAAAGCAACAAACAAACAAACAAAACATACAAACAAACTTATAGACACAGACAATAGTATGGTGGTTACCAGAGGAGGAGAGGGGTAAAGGGAGGATGAAAAGGGTAGAAGGGGTCTAATACATGGTGACAGAAGGAGACTAGACTTTGGATGGTGAGAACACAATGCTATACACAGATGATGTATTACAGATTGCACAACTGAAACTTATATCATGTATTAACCAATGTCACCTCGACAAATTTAACTTGATTTAAAAATAAAATGAAATGGTCCTTTCTAAGACAGTGACTTATTTTCATATTTTAACAATTAATTTATACCATGGCAAAGTTGATTCAGGCTTTACATTTTTTAACTTTAAATGAAGCAGACCTTGTATTGTCTTTCCTCTCAGTGCTAAACTAGCTGAACAAATGGTGCACCCTGCCACCTCAGTTTTTCCCAGTGCCCACTTTCAACCACTCCCATCCTTTTAAATTCTCACTTTTATGCAAATGACTCCCAAATATATGTTCCTTAACTCTGCCTTTCTTCTGAGAGTAAATTCCACATCTACTACCAGAATATCTCTCTTTCAAATAAAATGCCATAAAAAAGTACGCAACTATGTTTGTATTCCAAAATTCTATTTGCAAGGCTGTTTGAAACTTATAATTCATTTTCCATAGAAACTGCATTATAAATAGTAATTCAGTTAGTTCTTTGGCTGGGAAACAAAGCTTAGCTAATCCATCTGCAATGAAAAGTAGCAGAAAGCAATATGGTAACAATATGAGTAATTAAATGAAGCACTAAAAAATGAATACAAAATAAGTTTATCTCTATTGTTAATATTTGAAGAAAGGCACTTCTACTTAGAGAAGGACAGGGAGATAGAGATTGTGGAGGTCTAGAGCACTTCTGTTAGTGATGGCCACCCAATTCTAAGATCTTGCAGGTTTGAGGTCTACCTTCTCAATCCAGTTACCACTCCTTCTGATTCTCCCTTCATCTACCTCTTCCATTTATCCACTCTCTTCCATCTTTCTGCCCCTGTCCTAAGCCAGACATTATCCTTCCTTACCTGGATTATTATAATGGTTTCCTAGTTGGTTTCACTGAGTCCGATCTCCTCCTTACAACCTATTTTGCATATGGCATTCAGATTAATCCTTTTTGAACTACAGGCATGCCTCAGGTTCAGCTCCAGACCACCACAATAAAGTGAGTGTTGCAATAAAGCAAGTTTTTGCTGGTGGAAGGTCCTGCCTACAGATGTTACAGAACATAACATCTGTAAAGTGCAATAAAGTGAAGTGCACTCACACGAGGTATGTCTGTATCTTTCATTGCATCATTGTTCTGCTCAACGGTAGGCCATCCACCCCTATCGAGTCAGAAGTGCATAAACCTGGCCAAACTTGTGTGCGGATGTGCACCCTGGTCTTCACGGAGAGCCTCTGTACCGGCACGGCCCGTGAAGAGTCCAGTAGAGATACTGGCTCCTATCCAAAGTGGTCCAGGCACCCAAAATGACTTGTAGGATTCTTGGTCAGGAGAGAGCACAAGCTCAGTCCCTTCAGAAGTCCTTGAATACTCCATCTGCTTTTGAAGACCAGAAATTGATATCCCAATTTGATTACTGCATGATTTTTTTTTTTTACACAGAAGCTAGAATGCTGAAGGTCTCAGTCAAAACTGGGAGGATGGGGAGGTGAGACGATCTCTGGTCTTAGTCACCACTGATCCCTCTGAGCAGAGCGAGCAGACCCATCAGTATGACCGTATAGAGAAACAGCATGGTAGTGAAAGAGTCCTTGCATCAGGGCAAAGCTCCCTTTCTGAGACTCTGCAGTGTCTTCATTTTGTACAAAGGGAACAGTGATGCCCTCCACCCACTGCTGTAAGGATTGAGGGAGCGTGCTTGAAAGGACCTATAATGACGCCTGATAAATACATACATACAGACGGGCATGCATTAATTAAATAGGAGATAGGGAGATGCACAAAAGCCTTTGGTCAGAGCGTCCAACTCCTGACCAACCTCCAACAAATGTTTTCATTTGGACGAATGCCCGCTTCATCAACTTTGGGCTGGAATTCAAGAAGAATCTTGCTTGCTGTTCTACATTCTGACTCACTAAGAAGAAATATCTGGGGAACGGAGAATTACTGGTTTACAATTAAAAATCTAAGAAATATTCAGGAATTAAGATGATAGAAAATCTAAATGAGACATGGAGTCTGCACTGGTTAATTTTAAAAACAAAACAGTTCAAAAAAATAAAAATGAAAAAAAAAAACAACAACAAAAATAACCAGACCAGTGCTGGCCCAGGCTCTGATCTGGCCAGCCAGGAGCAGAGCGGCTACCTGTTGTCATGGTGATGTGGGCAGAGTGATCCAGGGCTGAGAAGAGCAGAGAAAGCGGCTGTGGAAAGCCAAGCCCAGGGCTCTGTGGTCCCTCACTCAGGCTCTCCTTTCAGATTTCAGCAAAAATGAAAGGAGAGTTGGGAAGATGTTTATTTGCTTCCAATCTCAGTGTGGTTGGAACTCACAGAAATATGTATTTCAGGACTAATCATTATGAGGCATTATATTTGTAAAGGATTTACCCTTTTTCAAAGCATTTTTGCAGACAAAATTCTAACAGATGATGAATCCTAGAGTGGTGGCCATGGGACAGGTCGCTTAAACCCTCCAAACTGTAGGCTTTTTCATTGGCATAATGTGGATAATGTGACTTACCCCTAACTACATGAAATTGTAAATGACATAGTTTTAAATGTTACAGAATTGTCACCATGTGAACTCCTGGCCAGTGTCATTCCCGTACACCCACATCTCTGCTCCTAAGAAAAGATAGCACCAAACAGTGTCAGGCACTTAGGTGACACTCAAAGGATGTGTCCTATCCAGCTGTTACATATTTGTAGAGCAGTTGTCCCCATTTCTAGCTGTTTTGGCTCTTTGGAAACTATGGGAGATATCTGGAAACAAAGACAGTAATTGCAATCTGCATTTCTGAATCTCCCATTAGCACAGTCATCCCACCTACTGTGTTGAGAGGTGACCTCATTAGAGAAGAGGAACCATCAGTGGAAAACTCAAAGTCTCCTGAACCCTCTGGGCAGTTAGGCCTGTGCTTGGGGAAGGCATTCAGCAGCTGCAGCTGACAAAGGGCTTCTGTACCCCATTCCTGCAAAAGCTTTTTTTTTTTTTTGCAGGCTTTTGCTCCTCCCATGAGCTATCTGGTTTTGTTTTGTTTTATCCTCAAGCAAGATGGCTGCTGATTGCAATGAGCTCAGAATAGCAGAATGTAATTAAAAATTCATTTAAAAATCTATCGCACAGTTTAACATCTACATTAAGAACACTGCTGGGGTAAATAAGCTGGCATCATCTTTGGCACGGCAAGAAAAAAGAATTCAGGCAGTCTGTTGCACATGGTTTAGGAACAGTAGATAAAATAAACTAATATTTCAGCTGGACTTTGCACAAGTTTTGTAGGCCTTTTCCTGAAAACACAAATGGTCTTGACAGAAACTGGCATTTTCAAGAGAATTTGATAGGAATCTGATGGCCCAACCAGGGAACTTGTTGACTGAGGTAATTCTTCAGGAAATTGGATCTCATATTTTCAAAGAGAAGTTATCTTTAGAGGCCAGTGACAAATGGTGTTGAAGAGAAGACATTTCAATAAGCACCTTTTTTTCTAACGATGCAAACCCATTGTTTATCACATTGTATTAGGAACTTTTCCATGTTGATTATCCAGGTTTAAACCAGGCCTTGAGCTGCCAAGGTGTTAATAGAGGTACATTTGTACCCTTGGTTTTCCTCTATCCCGCCAAGCCCTCACTGTACCTTTTCCAGTCACCTGCCTGTGCCCAGCAAAACTGTCATCAACTCCATCGCCCAGTCCCCCAATCTCAGTATCATTAACAACTAGAAGCAAATTCTATTGGAACATGGACAGATATTCTCTATAAGGAAGCCCGTATTCAAAGACATTTCTCTGAGAGGATTTTTTTGTTTGTTTGTTTTTTGTTTTTAATTCTAGCAGCAAAAGTGATACTGAGAACACACTATTGCAAAGAAGTTAACTTTCATAAAGTGATCTGTATTTTTACTGATGAGCTGTGTTTTCTGGGTCCAAACATCACTTTATATCAATTTTGAAGGGTGTCTAGGTGGCAATAGGAATCTAATGATGAATATAATAAAACAGGTTCATTTAGCAATTGAATTACATTATTATCATTACTACATTACCCATTTTACTCTAAAATTTATGTTCATTTTCAGAACCAACAGCCCATTCTGCTCATTGCATTCAAAGGCAGTGCACATATTTTATGTTTAAAGTAACTTGTCATACTTCAACCTAGAAATAAATACCAAATCAATTTACTTTCGCCTTCTTTCCCCAACACGGAAGGCAAATGTCAAGTGTTATAAAGCTCTCCAATGATGTCAATAATTTTATTAAAAATTGAGATTTAATATCTCTTCTCATATTCTTGATCGAGGCATTGAAGTAGGTAGGGCTATAAAACTAATAACCTATTTTTCATAGCAAATATTTTCATTCACCTGAGGCAGAGTAAACCAAGGTCTTTATGGCATCATTAAGCCAGATTATGAGCAATTTTTATTAAAACCAAAGACACTGACATTTTCCCAACCAAAAAAGAATGTCACCAGTCATTGTCTTTGCTAAAGCTTGCGTCCTGACAAATCTTGAACCTGGTGTGGGAGAAACTGCCTCCAGATGGTTGTGAGCCTCTGCATTTCCTTTTGGGTGTGCGTAAATTATCAGAAATTTTTACCACTGATTCTAAGGGGGTGGAAGCGGGGAGGACGGAGGAGGGATGAGGAGGGTGGGGCTCTATTCTCCTAGTCATATAAGGGTGATATCATTCTGACCTTTATTAATATACACATGAAGAAAAATAGAGACATTTCTTTACATAAACCTAGAAAATATTAAAAGCTAACCTTTTCCAACTGTAAAGCAACTAAGAAGACAATAAACAGGTCTCTAAAAAGAGGGGGAAGTAACCAACAACACACACATTCCTCACTATTACCAGTGTGGGAGTTTTCTTCATTAAGATAGTTAAGGATATTTTAAGCTTCTAAATGAAAAATTGAGTTGAAGATTGTGACTCTTCTTTTTCTCCCAAGTGTTCCAGAAACAAATGCTAAATCACTTATCTCTTATAAAATTATGTGACTGTATTGTAATGCTAGTGTTAGGCATAATTCCTGAATTTTATTAGCTTTTTGCCCTTTGTAGTTTTTATATTTAGGGAAATATGCTTTGATCCAGCCCAGGTTCAATTATAAAGAAATCATAACATTTATAAACAAAGGTCTATTTTGTGGATTCTTTTTTCATGTTATGTTTACATTTGAAGATATGGCAACTACTATTGGTATTTCTGAGGCTAGTAAAATGAAAGAGTTAATGAATGGGTATCAATCTTTTCTAGACAGGATATTCATGTAGATTGAGTTAGAGTATTCATGTTTTTGATAATGAAATAAGAGGAGGTATCTACCTTTCTTAGGTTATAAGTTAGACAGTGAAGTACTACAAAGTCAATCCAATGCTGTGAGACATTTAAAATGATGACATTATGTAATAAGTGTTGTTACTTCATCATGCACGTTGGTTGGAGGACTCCCTCCTGAGGAAAAAATTGCCCAGACATTCACATACTACAATGTCTATGGTCATTAACGTTTGTTAACATCTGTTATGCAGTCAGCACTTTACATAAGTAATTTCTTCTCATCCTAACTACTGTTTGACATAGGTATGATTCTTATTTTATCAAGGAGAAAACATAGCTTAAAAATTCTAAGAAACTTATTAAAAGCTATACAGGACAGAATCTGCCGACCCAGAAAGTACAAATACTGAACCAATCATTTTAATTAAAATTCAACACAACATTGCCCTGGGTTGCTGAATTACTATGAATTAAGGGTTTTTAAGCAGTAACTGTAATGCATTAGTGGTTCTGCCATTTTTTAAATATGTAAATCTTTTTCTAATTACAATAAAATTTACCTTATTCTACATGGACTCAGAATGAGCCGTTCTGATTAGTATAATATTCTGGCTAATAAAGTGTTAGGGGAAGACTACTAATCTTTATGAAGTAGAACAAAATCATACACACTTCATATAAACTAAGCACACTTTTGGGGAATTCAGGAAACACCTAAAAGACCTTAATGCTGTAGGGTCATCAAGACAAGGACCAGTTATAACTTCACAAAGGAAGCAGCATAGCACCACCTAACAGATATTTCTAGCTGTTAGAATCTTAGATTTGAATGGCTGGAAGGCACCTCAGAGATCCTCCATCCAAACCTTTTATTTACAGAGGAGGAATTGGAGACTCAGCCAACTTGCAGGCTAAGTGACTGCCCCAAGGTCATCTAGGAGTCCAGTCACAGCTACACAGTGACCAGAACACAGGGTGACCAGTTTTACTATGCAAGCTGATTCGTTAAAGTCATATTGACCCTACTTATCTCATCATAACTAGAACAAAACAAACCCAAAAAAGAGTGCTGCCACTTGCCTGCTAAGTTTGTTGATTTCCAACCAACAGTAGATCTATTTTTTTATGTTTTTGGTGACAGCTATTTCCTGCATCTTCATTTTCTTACCATAACTTCCACAGCACAACTAATGCACACGATGTCGTGCTATAAATAAGACACAGCAAGGGACATGCACGTTTTCTGAACAGGTTCTGATTTTCTCTCTTCTTTAATACATTTTTTATTCGGATTGAAATGTGAAGAGGCGCTTTCACCAAGCACTGAATTCCAGCCTTGCAATTTAACTTGCCAGGTTTAATTGGGGGATGGTTAATCAATTATTTATTTAGCTGGCATCATTGTCTTGTCATTTAAATCATATTTAATTTCAATCTATTATAATCCATTATCAGTGCTAAGCCAAAACCCTTGATGCACTATTTGCTTATGAGACGGTTTCACACATATAGTATCAAAGTACTAACTGTCCCATGTACATTTACAGATGACAGACTGCCCCTGTTAAGATGTGGTTCATATGCACAATTTAGAGATTTCTATATTTTATAACTTTAACATATCCGGCACCATTTGCTACCAAGTGAAAAACCACCGGAACAATCTAGATCAATAGTCTATTTAATCTGAAAAGCCATCGTTCATGTAAAATGGGACTTAAATATTTTTTTGAAAATCATCCTGATCTTTTACTTTCCTATCCTTCACAACAAAAAGTCTAAACTCTAAAACTATTTGAGATACAGATATAAAAATCAAATGTGATGTATGAAACTTAACTGAATCCTAGTTTGGGGAAAATATAATACATTTTGGAGGGATAATTTCACTGGGTATTACTTGATACTAGAGAATTAGTGTTAATTTTCTTATGTATATGAAAATGCCACAGCAGTAATGTCAGAGAATGATTTTAGTTTAGGGATAACATCCTTAATTTTAGGAGATACAATAATGAAGTATTTGGGAGTTAAATGTCATGATGCCTGTAACTCTTTAAAAATAGTTCAGAAAAAAAGATAGAAATGTAGCAAATACGGCAAAATATTAATTTGAATTTAAGTCATTGGTATATAGGCATCCATTCTACTATTTTTCAATTTTTAAAATTTGTTTGAAAATTTACAATAAAATTGGAAATCACTAACATATCACTTAGGAAACATAACTCAAAATTGCTCAGTTTACACACCCCACAGCACCCTCAGTGAACAGAGAACCACTATTTGGGGCAGGTGGTAGGATAGTAACAGATGACAGACAAAATGGCTGTTTCCTAGAATGATTCTATAACCAGCAAAGATAAACACAGTGAAAAGGGGACGAAGCAAAGGCAGGTGAAAATACAATAAGAGGGCACCCAGCTACTTTACACAAGCTCCTGTTTCCAGTCCCTGGCAACTTCTGCCTCCGTTGTTCAAGAAGCATGTGTGTGCAAGTGTGGACATACTGGTATCCAGCTCTGAGGCATTGTGGCAAAGGGAAGAGGGAGGTACTAGGACACCACAGATGTGCAAATGTCCCAATTTTCAAAAGGGGGTAAAGTGTTACATGCTTAGAGAACACAGTGGTTTAAAACCTGTGCTTCTGCATCCTTTAAAGCCACCTCGTTGTTCGCTGTGGGGACTTATGTAGGGGACACATCCAAGTACGTTTTCCCAATGACGTACACTAATGTCAAAAAGCCCACTCACTTTCTGCTTAGAACTGCCCCCAACTTAACCCTTCTGTGCTCAGTTTCTGAATTTGTAAGCTAGGAGCAAAATCTCTTCTGTTTCCCATTAGAATCAAATGAAATAACATTTATAAAGAGCCTACTACTCAGCCTGTCACTGAGTAAGGATCCAATAAGTGGTAGTCGCTATTACCACATGGATATCTAGAAGCAAATCATTTGACTATGTGTCTTATGATAATCTTCCAGCCAATATGGAAAAATTAGTGGCACTTTGTCAACACAATTAGGATTATTCATATCTAGCTAAAAAACTGTGTCTTAAAAAATAAAACTGTAAACAATGCAATACCTTAGAGGCACATTTAAAGTAAGCCCCCCAAAATAAAACACAACAAAACTGTACCTCAAAATGTTGATGAACAGAATGATGTCAACCTAGAGAGAGGTTTTAAGTCTTCCAAGAATTCATCTTTTTCCTTTTTCACTCTACTTTTATATACGACTGGGATAAATACCTATAGGCGAACTATCAAAAAATATGGATGAAAAAATTTTATAGCGATAACTGATATGCCAGAGGGAAGATCACTCAAGTAGGGTGAGTATACCCCAAGAAGTATGAAATATGGTTCATTAAAGTGTGGGGAGATAATATTAAAGCTATTTCTGTCTATTTGTAAACTTAAAAAAGTTAAGCTTCACTGACATTTTAAATACACTGACCGACAGTGATATTGTCACCTGGTCTGTAATTGAGAGGATGGCTTGTCATGTAAGGGATATAAGGAGTATGAGTGTTTCTATAACAATAGACAATTAGAGGACTAATTCTTGCTTGCTTGCTCTCTTTCACTGTATCATCACACACAGACCTTTAGTTGAATTCTGTTAAGTGGATTATGGATTGCATTATCTAATTTTAACTAAACCAATCGTATCAAAATGGAGCACTTGCTTTAAAAAGTAATCATGGATTGGAGATAATATTAACAAAGAAAGCACAAACAAACTACCAGAAAATGGCAGTGTGGACAGTTCTGCTGTTCCTAGTATGAACACTATGCCAACCATATGAGACAAAAACAACAATGAGCTAATGAGATCTGATCAGAAATCAATAAAAAATTTGAAATAATCAAAATGACCTTGAAATATGGATTTGATTCACTATTTGAAACTTAAGTATATGTTATGGCTTGAGATACTAGCTAATGACACATACATAATTCATAAAATAATAAATACACATATATCGAAGGTGAATGCTCAAAAGTCTTTTACAGGTGAAATAATCAATTAAAAATGTTTAGAGAAAATAATCAGGACTAATAAATTTCAAAATAAACTGGAACATGGACCAATTTTAACCATAATGAAATATAAATGAGATGACTACAAAAAAGAAAGTCTGACATTTTGGGTAAAAAAATCCAATATGTATCCAAGTACAGGATGTAGGAGACTTGGCTCCAAAGCAATTAATGTTAAAGAGGCCTAAGGTTTGCAGCTGACCATCAGCTGTATGTCAGGCAACAGTATGCCATGGCTAACAAAAGACTGAACCAAATCTCAGGCAGCCTCCCTTAGGAGAACTCTACTGGCTAGAAACAGGGAGACAAATAGCCTCAGTATATTCTGTTGGCCCTCAAGTGAAAAACTGTTCGATTTTACCAGAAACATACAAGCTTCCACAGAGAGGCTTCAGGAATTGGTAGGAGGCTGAACTAAAAAATCTGTAAGGTAATCCTAACCCTGAATTCTGAGTCTGAAGACTCAGAGGGAGGATCTGAATAAGGTAAGGAACAGATTTTTAGCAGCTTAGCTTGCTATATGAGATAAGAAATCCACTCAAATGTAATCCATGACAGTAGGAACTGTCTCTTTGTCTCCGTCCTGTTCAATATTGTATTCCAACACCTGAGACAGTGCCTGGCACCGAATTTGTGTCAGTAAATGTTTGTTATCATGGTAGGGAATGTCTCATTACTTTAGATATTCATGAAAAGGCTGCATGGGTTTTTATTTCTAAGGAATTTCCAACTCTAAGTTGCTACAATTTTATATTTGCATACAATCTTTCCTTGACAAATTAAAATATCACCAGCACAGATCTTTGAGTCTCTTTAAAAGTTTTTAATCGAACATTCATCATTTCTATGGGTGATTCTCTATTCAGATCAACTTTGATTTTTTCCAAATTATTTGGGATTTTCTTTTTAATCTTTTCCTTTTTGACAACCTCTGTTTTACTGAAAATCTACAGAGATTACTGAAGTCAATTCTGCCAGGAATTTGTAAACAATAATACTTTGTCTTATCTCTCTCTACCCAAAAGATTGCAAATAGACATAAAAACAAATGTGGTATATAACAAGCCTCAAAATATTTCAGCTAAGGTTTAAGGATGAAAAAATAAAAAGGCCATGAAAATATGTGTGCATAAAGAGATGATAAACCTGGCCACATATCAAATTGATGACAGCATAAGGTTAATATTTGATGTTTCCTGCAACTTCACAGGACAATAAAGAATAATTCCTTAAACTATTTCAGTTTACTAGGAGTTAGATTCTTTACAAAAAAACTTCCAATGGAAACAAATGGTCGAGGAAATCACTGCCCAGATTATGAACATAAAAAAGATACATGAGCTAAATAGTTCAGTGAAGTAGCACTGAACATAACATCCTATGCTGTAGCTAAACTTAAAACCATTTCGCTCATCTCTTTTAAAATAGATATCAAAGATCTAATTTCCTGTCTGCCAGCAATAATCAGTCAATATTTTCTGTAGAACATTTTTATATGACACTAGTAATTATGATTTTATTTTGAAGATAAGATCTGTCCAAACAATCCCCTAAGGAAAATGGCAGTCTGGCTGCTCTTTTTTTATTTTTTTATTGTTAGTTTCATGTGTACAGAACAATGCAATAGTTATCCTTTTCACCCTCACAGAGTAACAACCCCCCTCCCCCCATGTATTGCCCTCCCACCCCCAATATCATGCTTATCTATTACAATTCCATTGATTCCAATCCCCCTCTCTATTCCATGGCCGCTCTTTTAAGAAAGTCTTGGGGAAACATCAACCCTCGCTATTATCCAAGGAAGGTAAGCTAAGCATTAGTGAACAATGCCCCAAGTGGTGCTGTCAGAGAGAGGCATCTGCCATTCGCCTGGATATCACAGTAAGCCTCATCCATCTCATGACAGAGGATGGGTGGGCAGAGGAAGGATTCCTAGATTGGAAGAGTCAGGAAGATGACCTCTAAAGGTTATGCTCAGCTCTAAAACTCTATGATGTTAGGAGATGCTGAAAATGTGGGTCTGCTAGGTGATAAAATTCCATAGAGATTTCCAGAACGTGTGGAAAATCACTGTTCCTTCAAGACTTAATCTAAAAGACAAGAAAACAGGTCTTTTTTTTTTTAATCACTATGCACCATCACCAAGATTAAAATACAAAGAAAAGCACATTCAAATATAAGAGTTTTATTACCAAGCAAGGAGGTATTGTAGAAGAGCCCAGATAATGCAGTACCCAAATTCAAGGTGGAGTGGAAAGCAGGTGTCTATGCCAAGAGAAGTACCCAAGTGCAATATAAAAAATACCCAGCTCAACTCTCAATTCCTGCTAATAGTGACGGGGCTGTCATTGTTGCTGTTTGCTATTCTAGGGTGTTGAGCTGTCACGAGACACAGGCAACCCTGTGGCTCCCCAGCCAGCCCCGGGAAGACAGAAGCCCGTGAGTCCTGCTCCATGACAGATGCTGGACTGAGATAACCAAAGAATAGGGCAGGCATGGACCAGCAGCTGGGCCAGACAAATTCAACTTCCCACCTGCTGTTGATTTACACATTCATCTTTCACACCCGATCCCCATCCATGTAAAAATCTGCCAGCACATCGAGAAATTAATCAATTTTGGGAAAGAGGGAGTTATCCATGGTCAATTTTATATTCTTTCTGTAAACACATTTGTGTAACACAGAGGCAGCTGAGCCGAACAGCAGTGGCTTTTCCTGCTCTCTGCTGTAATCACCCATACACCTGGGACTCACACAGCTCTCACTGCTGTTTTCTTAGATGAGAATTTTTTTCCTAGGGTAAAGCTGGCTTTGGAAACTAATTAGATACGTCTGTGTTTTTGTTTGGCTTCTGAGGACACTATGGCCATCTAATTTGCATTTCTGTCTTGTCTTTCCCTTGTTGCCTTTGTTGCTTTTTCTTTTGTCTGAATGGAGAACAAAAATGATTTCCAAACATGGCTGGTCAAACACGCTACTCTTTAGTGTGTGTGTCTATATATGTATGTAAAATTCAAGAGTCTCGTTTGCTGCAAAACAACCTTTATTCTGAAGAACATTTCAGCTCAAGGAAATGCTAGTTAAAATGTCTAATTCCCTACTGCGATTTCCTTTAAAGTTCTAATTAGTTGTGCACAGTAATGAATTCTGTAAATTGCAGTGTTTCATTTAAAGCTTTTAAGGTACAGAAGGCTCTAATAATGAGTTTTGCCACAATCAGTCTTTGACGAGAGTAATTTCGAAATGTAGGTTTCATATTTTTGGAGATGTCATACATCTTAGAAACAATCACAATGTTGAGTCTCAAATTTGTTGCCTAATGCCATCAAAATGTCAGATTAATGAGTAATTAAACAGCGTTTGTACATAATGTTATTTCCTTCTTTCTGCAAAGGCCAAAAGCATAACGGAGAATTCAAGCCATGAAACATCTTTCAACAAATATATTTTCAGAGTTTCCATTTTAAATAACTTAGTACCAGGTCCATAACTGTCTTCTTTAATGGTCAGCAAACAGCTGGGTTTCTAGATAACACAGTGAACATAAAATATTCATTTATTTAAGCTATTTCTACATTTTACTAAAGTTCTTTAATTTCCTGGTCTTAAAGGGAAAAGAAACCACCACACTACTATCCTCCCTAACACACACCCTTTTTTCTTAAAGGAAGGGTTTATTCAAACCAACCACATCTTCCTGTTATAGTCTGCTTTAGGACAACTAAGCTACTTTTTACCCCGCCATCTGTTTTTCGATCTCTCCTTCTCTTCTTGGTCTTAAGTAAAACTGGAAACTCTCCGATTACACTATCCCTTTCTTACCCTCCCCAGGACAGGCAGGGAGCTGTCTTCCGCCTGGTCAGCATCAGCCCAGCCTTCCCTGGCATCCTCTATCCATGTCCCTTCATGTTGGAATCCATGTCCTTAGTCTGACCACTCCCACAGAGCCCTTCGGTCGTTCAACTCCAAAGGGTCTGTTATCCCTCCTTGGTCTATATTGGCCTCCCTTATTCCTTCCAAGCCTCAGAATTAATGATTTGGAAAGCCCGGCCACCTGCACTGCCATGACATTTTCCTAAACCCCTCAATTCCCAGCCCCTGACCATGTCTACCACTCATTTTGCCTATATTCCAGCACCTGAGTCACAGATGACTGAGACAAACAGAAAACAAATCTTTGCAAACCTGATGAATTGGATTCAAACACGGCCAACTTGGGAAGCATGGAGGCTGCTCATCATGCATGTCTCGTGGTCTCCCTAACCCAGACCCCACAGGAACTATTCCAGCCTGTTTCCCCATCTGCTTAAACTGCCAGCTTCTCCTCAGTCACCAGCCCAGGTTTCAGTGGAGAGCCTCGCTGCCTCTACCACAGAGAAGGCCCACCCCACTGGTGTGAGTGTGTGTGTGTGTGTGTGTGTGTGTGTGTGTGTGTGTGTGTCTCATCTGCCCACATCTTCCCCTCCATTCTTCACTAAAGAAAGAAGATCCTCTCTCTGCTCCCTTTCCCATGAATTCTAGGTCATAACCCACTCCACTCTTAATGTCATCACTTCCTACACTTATCCTCTCTCTCTCTTGAGCAGCTTTTCTGAAACCTTATTATCTTTTAGAACCAAAACAAAACCCTTTATTTGACCCTGCTATTATTCCTCTCACTCCTCAGTTGCTCTCACCTTCCATTTCCTGCCAAATTCCTTGACTATGTACTTCCTACTCATAGGCTCTGTGGTTTTATTCATTTTTCTCTTCACCTTGCATAGCCTGGCCTCCTTCTAGCTTCACTACTCTCCGGTAAACGTTCAGTGTCTTTTTCAAAACGCCTGCTTCTTGACAAATTCATTAGCATTTCTCTTGCCTTTTCTCTTGATCAGTGGTTCTCAACACTGCCTAGACCTAAAGAACGTTTCTGAAGGCTTTAAGAATATAATGTCCCTATTGGACCCCTCCTGTAGAAATTCAGATTAAATTGCTTTGGGGTGAGGCTCAGTCACTGCACCACGGTGCCTCTTCTGTGCTTGCCCTGCCCCTCCTCCGGTCACCCCTCCTGCTTCCCGTTCTTTAGCTGTGCCCTGTGCATTTTCCCCAAGAGCTATTCACCCACCCCATACACCTGTTCCTTTTCCCCTCATAGGTCATTTATAATTCCTAACAGGAATAATGTCCAGATCTTGTCGCTACTGAAACCTAAAACTCAGTTCCCCAGTAAGACTGCTGTGCATTTCTATCTGCATATTTTGCAGTGATTTGATTTCTAAAAAATGATCTAATGTCTAAAACCATCTCTTTTCTCATTCTATTCCTATCACTATGCATTACCTTTTTAAATTTCAGTTTAAACTGCACTAAAATAAAAATCCGGAATAAGTACCTTCTGTCGAACCTTGTTTACCTCCAAATTAATGTGGAAGTAAATGAAACCATAAGGGAGATTCATTGTATTCTATTGATTTTATTAATTTTTGGGAGGAAAAAAAAGGGGGATACTCTACAGACCCATATAACATGCAGGAAAACCTGCTTTCAAATTTTCTCATTACTGAGCGTCAAGGAATAGTTGGCCCTGGGATTCCTACCAAACATGTTGATCATTTTATTGATTTGTGAGTATTAACCAGCCTTGCCTCCGTGGCCTGGCAGGTTTGCTCCAAGGCAATTTGCATAGTCCAACATGTCTCCGATTTCCCACACAGAGCAAGGAGGAATACAGTAATACCTTGGTTTGAAAGCATAATTCGTTCCGAAAACAAACTACTCATATTGCAAGACATCGCTCGTTTACCACGTTAAAATGTATTAGACATGTTTGCTCATCTTGCGGAACACTTGCAAACCAAGTTACTCGCAATCCAAGGTTTTACTGTACACACAAAATATTTGGTAAGAAAATCAATTTCTGAACTGCTCTCAAAGGCTCAAAGTACCAATGACACTGAACATCCTGGAGCGGGAGGCCGAAGGGGCAGGATCTCCACTTGCCCAGGGCATATACCACTAGCAGGTGCATTCTATGAATCCAGAGCTTCCTCATTGTGCTCTGGAGCCTTGCATGGGTTTGACACACTATATTTCTCATACTTACTCACTTCACCCCATGCCTAAGCTTGTTTTCTGTCTCAAGAACATAGTGTAGGACACACTCTCAACACTGCTAATGTTGTCATTTAATTATGCCCATTCACTTGTTTTCTCAATAATGAAATGGCTACTGTAAGTCATGAAAATCACATTAAAGAATATCACTGAAAGCATATTCTTGATATTTTCTTACAGATATAATATCTATTTTTTTAATAATCAGAAAATGGTTGTTTTTCCTCAACTTGCTCTTCTAAAGGTGAGTCGCATGCCTACCTACAGATGCTGCTCTGGTAGGACATCTGAGATTGTAGTTAAGCCACGTTGCTTGGTTGACAACATCATGGAAATCGCCCTACCCACTCACCTTCTTAGCACCCACCCTTTCCACTATTCTCACACACTTAGGAACACTCAAGAGAACTTTTAGAAAAGAGTGCTTTTTTTTTGCCATCAGAAATTCAGGTGTATGATGGGCAAGGTCTTGTGCCCACAGCCCTACAGAAAACAAGCTCAGGTAACATTGGCCACTGCGTGATCCAACATGCCCCATTAGGGAACTGGGAGGAATAGACAGCAACCATCTGCCTCTTAACAGCCACACGGTGTTCTCTCTTTTTATGGAACAAGCTTGTTCCACATCAAGAGGCTTTGATTTTCATAACTAATCCTCAGTTCCCATTGTTTACATGAGATGATATATATTACCGAGAAAATACTTGCAAATGTTACAAAGGACAGCCAACCCAGTGTGAGGGTAATGAGGAGTGTGGTGGGGGAACATGTGTTTCCACAGCCTTCTGCCCAAAATATACAGGAAAGGGAAGCAGAGGAGAAAAAGTAGTGATGAATTACGGGGAAGGGGATAAATACCTGTCAGTCTCTAAGCCTCAAGATGAATGTTTAGCTCGAGGAGCCATTAATGCTGGAGGGCTTGGCGATTTTGAAAATTTAATAATACAAGAGGCAGTAAGAATTCAATTTGGGAATGGACATACATACTAGCAGAATTAATCCAATCAAAAGATACAGTGGGATATGTGGACAGCCATCTTCATAGCAGTGCTATTCACAATAGTGAAGAGGTGAAAAAATCTACGTGTGCATTGACAGATGAATGGATAAACAAAATGTGCTATATACATATATCAAATATTATCCGCCTTGAAAAGGGAGGAAATCCTGTCACATGATATAACACGGATCAACCTTGAGGACATGTTAAGTGAAATCAACCAGTCACAAAAATACAAATACTATGATTCTGCAATACTTATATGGTGTATTTAAAGTAGTCAAATTCATAGAAACAGAAATTAGAATGGTGGTTACCAGGGGCTAGGAGAGGGGAGGAAAGGGGAGTTGTTTAATGGGCATAGAAGTTTTAGTTTTGCAAGATGAAAAAGTTCTGGAGATTGGTTGGATAACAATGTGAACATACTTAACACTATTATAACTAAAATTATTAAGATGATAAATATGTTTTTACCACAATAAAAAATGCAACAGAATACATGGTAGGTGTGTGTCTGGCAGCTACAAAACTGTAACTTTTCCTATCTGGCAGAGATTCCAGGTGGTCTCTCCCCTGTCAGGCCACAAGTTTAATAAAACCCCAAACTACATCCATTATTAGTTGGATTAATCTTTCTTCAGAGTGCAAAGATGGAGCAATATTAACACTCTTCTCACCAGCTTTCACTTAATATTTCAGTCTTTATAGAGCTAAACTGTGAAATGTCTGCGAATGGCTCCCATGTTTGGAAGCCACTGATAAAAACTCATAAAGAACCCCCCACATACACAACACACACACACACACACACACACACACACACACACACATCTGTCCCCTGTTCAACACCAGGCCCTAGGAGATAGGAAATTAATCAGTGAAAACAATGATAATAGAATTGAGGGCCTCACAATCATGTTTTCTCTTAAAGTGAAAAAATCCTCAGTGATTAAAATGCAACTCTTTTTGCTTGTTATATTAGTTGGTGCTGCTTCAGCAAATGAACACCATTTTCAGTTCTTACCTTTTTATTTTGATGTGAAATAGATGAAGGCATTTCATTGCAATGGGACACAGCAACAGATCACCACGTTAGAAGGCAAAGCAATAAAGAAAAGAAAAAGAGAAAACTGTTAGTTTACGTCCTTGGAAAGAAGGACAAAGTACATTCCTAAGTAATGCATGAAGAACACAGCAACGACACAACACAGAGATATCTGAAACACTCTTCTGAACAGCAACCTCTCCTTCCGTCATAATTACAAACCTATTGCTTCGGGCACAAAGAACAAAGAGAAGACTTTTCAGCATCTACTAAGGGCTTCCTTCCTGAGCTTGTCTTTCCTTAGCTGGTGACTCTGCAACTAAACACACATGGGACATAATTCCTCCCTCAATAGTGCAGAGCAATGGGACCACCTGGGTACAGACTTCTGTCCTTGCAACACATGCTCCCGAATCCAAGAAAAGAATTCTGCTCCCTATACCTATACCCTACACACTGGCACCAGCATTTCTGTATCCCCGACATTTCTGAGAAGTGACCTGTGGAATAATCAGGACACATGGTTCCTGTAGAAGAGGCCTCAGGTGTGGGAAGGAGGCCACTCTGCTCCAGTCCCAGGAGGCCTAGGGCCACCCTCTAAAGAGTGGGTCAGACTGACGTCTCTCTCATCCTGGTAACATCTGTGCTAATGCAAACATTGAGCAGGGAGAATGGACAGTGGTAATCACTCCTCAGAAGTTCCTAAAGACACACACACACACACACACACACACACACACACACACACACTTCCTGATATGCCTGATCCCAAACTCATCTGCGCCCTTCTCGAAGCTGTGCGGCTAAGCTCAGGAGCACAGAGTTGCACCGACTGCCATGTTGGGAAGAAGCCACACTACAGAAACCATGAAAGGAAAGATGGAGAAGCTCCTTTCACCCTCGGGGTAAAATTAAGGAACACACACTACCTGGTACTGAGACAGAACTGAACAGATGTCATTTGGGGGAACCTGCCTTTTCTTCATTTTTTTTCTTTCCTTGTTAAAAAAGGCAAATTCTCACAGCCTGGTTCAAAATTTAGGTCAGAGTCTTCTGGGAATACTGACTTTCCTTCCGTGTCTTACAGACATGACTTCTGTGCGTAGTGTTAACTGTGTGAGGTGAGCCCTGCACAGAATATGCTCACAGCCCAGCTGACGTTTTACCCCTGCACAGGGCAAGGGGGCCGTGAAGGGCCTTGCTGAATTCCAGCTGGATGGCTGCTTCAGCAAGCTTGATCAGTGTCCACACAGCAGGACTGCAGGGCTCACAGGAGGATGGAGAGAATATGCATTTTCTCTCTCACAAAAAAACATCATTCGTGCCCTTTGCACCTTAACAGTATTTAGCATAGAGGGATACACAGCTCTCTGTCAGGGCAAAGGAAGTAATTAACCTGGTTCCAGATAGATTCGGAGTTGCTGGTGGTGGAAGAGATTACCAACCATCTTTCAAATACCCTTCCCTTTCCTCTTGGGCATTCAGCTTGACTGCATTTCTCAGCCTCGCTTGAAGTAAGCCATGGCCCTATGGTTGGGTCCTGGCTAATGGGCTGTGGGCGGAAGTGATGTATGTCACCTCCATGACTGGCCCACAAAACCACCTGGTCAATCCTCCACTCTCCCTTACCTGTCTGCCTGGCCTGAATAGTGATGTTCTGATGGCAGAGCTCTGTCATCCTGGAGCCCTGAATGACTGTGGAGCACAGCCTGCCCCACCCAGCTATTGAAGTTTATGAACAAGAGAAATAAATTTATACTGTGCTAGGCCTCTGGAGTCCAGGATATACTTGTCATAAAGGCCCACATTCTCCTTAACTAATATGCCAATTCTAGTCCCTTGTGAGGGGCCAGACACCAGATCTTAGCTTCCATTAGATGCTTCTCCCAACATATCCCTCCTTTTTCCCTTAAGCTAATCTGAACGCATGTTCTTCCTCACAATTAATGAATCTCTGAGCAAAAGATGGGCTTGGAGAAAATGCCCTGGAAGCACAGCGAGCTGCACCGTTGACCTTCACTGGTGATGGGGCAGGTGGCTGTGTGTCCTCCTGAAAGCTGAAAGCATCCAGAGTAGGGTTCCTGACAGGCCCTGCCCGGGCTCACTAATAATATCAACTAGGCCCTTTGTTTCTACCACAGCCTACCTTGAAAAAGACAAATAGGCTTAAATTAATTTAGAAGGCACATAAAGAATTTCCTGCCAGCAACTCGAATATCTTGGATCTGACCACAAGTCTGAATCTCTTCAGAGCTAAAAATGAATAGAGATAGAACTGCTCCCAGTTGGCTTAGGTCAAGCCTTTACTGACCAAGCCCTCCTGTGACTATCACACTAAGGAAGCAAAGTTTTCCAGAGGAGAAAAAGAAGAAAAGCTCTCTAGTGGTTTTCTCATAGTCCATGCTATGCAGCAAGGAGACAATCAGTAGGAATTGTTCAGTATGGGGGTGCAGTGACACCACCATTCCACCTTAGGAGAAATATGCACACAACACATCTCCATAACATACTTGATAATGGGCTGAAACAGCCACACCCAAGGTCACACTTGTCTCTAGCTGATAGAGATGCATAAATTCACTTACTATATGTATGGAGCACCTATAATGTGTATAACATGGTGACTGCTACTGCAGAGGAAGCTAGCACTTGCGATTTATAATTCCTGCCTTCAAGCTGCTTACAAACTACTAACAGAAGCAGGACATAAGCACGAGAGGTTAAATAATATAACAAGACAATAGTATAAATGATATCATAAAGCCATCTACAGCCCAAACATCAAGCAGAATTCAGCCCATTATTTGTATGCAATTTGTTTTTCAAACCCATTTAAGTTGCCAACACCACTAATTCCTGGAACTCCCAATTCCAGTTGCCCTGTTTGATTTATTTCCCCATAATATATATCACTCTGTAACATGTTATTTAATTGGCTCTAATGTATTTACTAAGCTTTGCGAAGGCAGGGATTTTTCTGCTTTGTTCAGTTTTGTATCCCAGTGCTTCACACAGTGCTAGGTACATAGCAGATGCATAATAAATATTTGTCAAATGACTGAAAATGACTCCAAGTTTCTAAATACAGAAATTAACAACAATCACCACGTTCTTAAAAATATTCTTTAGCACCACAAGAAACATCTGAGTTCCTTAAAACTCTCTGATGATAATAACCGGAGCCCCCAAGCCTGCTCACCAATGGAAATACAGAACAAGGGTACACATTGATAAGGATTTCAGGGTCAAACACAGGATGCTGATATTTAGAAGGTGCAGTGGACAAAGCCTGGGTTTGACATGCCTATCTTAGTATTTGAATTAATAATGGTATAACCGGGAAGGTGGCCCTTAGTCACCCACGACTCTGGAGGACCATTAGAGCTATAAGTGCCATTAAAAATATGTCAATGTCATAAAACAGGTAAGAATCTATGCCCTGCATAAAATTCATGTACTAAGACAACCAAATCTGAAGCTACAAGAAGAGCATCATGCTAAATCACCGGTCTATGTACTTAGCTAGCAAGGGGCTGAAAAGGACCTCAGAAGTGTCAGAATGACTGTGGCTGCTTGCTCTTGCCACTTAACACATATTCTCTCTGCAGGACTCTCACAGCATTGTGCAGGCTCACAAGGAATCTTGAAACTCACATTCCTGCCTCTCGCCTGGCAATCTTGAGGTCAGGTATTTATGTTACATCTTGTGCTTCTATGGCATGCCTGGGGAAAAGTGGCTTTAAGGAGTTTCTCCAGAACCATGCTATGCTTAATAACTTGATGAAATGAACAGGACTTGACCCTGCTAACTCCCTGTGCTCGTCTCACAGCTGTGACTGAGAGCCAGCGATCAATGCTCGGACGTCTTGGTCACTGTCACTGGCAAAACAACAACAACAAAAACCCAGATATTTGTCTAGAGAGTGCCCAGGAAACAAACCAAAAAGAATCTCATTATAGTGAAGAGAAGCCAAGGGGTCTGGATGGAGTCAGTCCCACATGCATGAAGAATTATGCAGAAACCAATCTGCCAAACAACGGTTTACTTTTCAAAAGCAAAACTTGGCCCGAAGATACCAAGTTAAGCATAGATTTTCTTTTTATTAAAAGTATTTCCATTTCTCAGACAAAAAGGGTCTTCTTCAGGAAAGGAGAGGCCCTAAATCCAGCAGAATCGAAAGGGGAAAGTTGTCGCTCCACAGTCAAGTCCCACTCTGAGATTCAGACTAATGAAAAGACAAAAGCCCTCCCTCACACAGTGCTGCTCCCAGACAGAGGACTGCTGTAGCGAGGCCACCCTCCTTTTTGCTGTATGTACTCTCCCCCAGGATTTAATGCTGAATAAATTGTGTGTGGGGGAGTGTTGGAGAGCATGTGTGAGCATACACACACACATACACACACACACACACACACACACACACACTTAGAGAAAATATGACTGCTACCTCTCCAATTGCTGGTGGCACAATGTCATGACCACAGACTATACCCGGTGACAAACAGGGCTCTTCCAAACCCCACATCCACACAGTTGCAGTGGCCGCTCCTACCTGTCTTTCAACCCACTCCTTCCTTCCTCTTTGGAGTCCATGACAACCCTGATATAGGGTCTATTAAAATGTGGGACGCAAAGCCAGTTTTTCAGCTTGTAAGGCCGGGAAGCAGAGATATGAGCAAACCATCTCGTAAGAATAAAGAAGGCCAAAAGAGGGAGGCATGCTATCTGCAGAGAGCACAGGATAAAGGGCTCTGCTGTGGGAAGTGACAGAGGTCTTTGTCACTGTTTTCATCATGGGATGTATCACCTGGTATTGTGGTTTTTCTTTTTACACAAGTGTCTCTCTCACGAGACCATGAACACTCTGCAGGAAGGGGTTGTTTATTAATGACTCTTGTGTCCAAAGTTCCTAGAGAAGAATCTATGTGCAGAAGAGTTTCACAAACCTTATCTCACTGGTTAATAATTCAAGGGGTGCTTTTATTCCCACTTTATAGAAGAACAAATTGAGGTGCGGGGATCGGAAGTTGCTTGCCCAACTCACAGAGCAAATAAGGGACAGACCTGGGACACAAAGCTAAGTCGGCCTGGCTCCCACGCCTTTCTGTTACGTCACTCTGTGGCTGCACGTAGAACCTGTGCAATGCATAGTTCCTAAGTAAATGGGCAACACCATGAGTATTGGATGCCACGGGAAGGAAAGTGTGGTTGCCAGAAGTCTGAGGTAAGTGGTGCATGGGTTAAGCAATGGAGCTGACACCAGCCAAGGAAAAACACAAGACCATCCCAGAGACAGAAAGACCATACTTCGGTGCCAGACATTTGGGTGGGCATGTCACTGGGAGTACATGGGCGAAATGGTGGCTCAGCCACACCCACTGTGATAAGCACCCTTCACCCCACTGAAGTCATCTCCACCCAGCCTTCTGTCATACAGGTACCCAGCACAATGGTGAAGTTACTTAGCATCTAAGGTATTTTAAGCTCTAAACAATCAATAAACAACGGATCTGTTGAAAAGCAACCCATCTTTAAATTGGGAACCGCCCGAATCTTTCTCCCTGTCAAATGAAGGCACCCTGCTTATCACACTGTTTGGTTTTTGTTACTGGGAATGATCAATTTGCTTTTTAGTATTAGAATTACTTTTCTTTGGCTGGAGACTGAATTACAACATTGCAATGCCTTGCAACTCCTAATACCAATATTTTTTATCTCTAGCCTCTCATCACTACTTAAGCATCACCAATTTTGCTAAAAGCAATGGAAATTTTAAAACACTATCCCTAAAAGTCAGAACCTGACTAAAAGGAAGTTGCATTCATCCTGCCATTATAATCTTCAGTCCCTTCTTTTTTTTACACAAGCAATTGGACCAGTAGCGACACAGCTTCATCTTAAATGGCTCCCGGAGGAAAAGGGATCAAGCGATTCTCTACGCTCGTACCTCACGGTTCTCTATGGCAAACACAGGTGGACACAGTGGTTTTGCTACAGCCCTGGTTAGCCGTTATTTATTGCAAATTCCATTTTTTAATCTAAGAGTAGAATTATACTTAAGTAACAACAGAATTACCTGGAGAGCTTTTGTAAAAATGATTCCTAAACCCCATCCCTGGAGATTCTGGGGTGGAGCCCTGGAATGTGTATTTAACCCGCAGAGTCTATGAGTGACTCAGGCTTGGGGATCACAGTTCTAGTATACAAAAGGTAATGGAATAGAGACAATGTGTGATTTATACACAATCTGCAAAACTCACTGCCTCCTTTGCATTGAACACTGGTGGAAATATATGTAGCAGGCTTCTGTGTGCACCAGGACTTCATTGCGGGTGGCAGGAGGGAGGCACAGGAACACACAGGAAGAAAGCTTTCTCCCCCAGACGTGGTTAAACCTGGCCATGTCCCTTGTGCTGAGATCTGTCTGGTTGGTCCGGAGTAAGCCGAACTCTGCGAGGAAACGTGTTTAGTGTCCTAGAATACGTGCAACTGTGGGCAGTCCTGCCTAGGTGTCTCCTGCAAGGACAAGGCTGTCTACCGGGAACTTGCCTTTTCTCTGTGTTGTAGGTGAACTTGCATTGTGTTTGTAGTGGGGGCTGGATAGTTGAGCAGATTCTTATTGAAAAGTAGCAAGCGTTGCCTTTTATGAGAGAAATTTTAATCTAAAATGCACTTCAAACTACATAAGAATGTCAAGGTGACAAGAGAAGCTCGAAAATTTGTCAATCTCATCTGCTGAGAACACAATTATGAGGAAAATGAACTGTCATGATAGACTAGATCTTTTTGTGTTATTTAAAGACTAAGCAATAAAAGAGTAGAGTGATAACTGTAAGGAGAATCTAGCTATAAACACATCTGAATTAGTTTCATGACCATATGAGGTGACGCTCACCCCATCTTCAGCTCTACCCTGTGGTAGAAGCAGCGTAGAGAACTCTGTGCATTGGAGTTGAGACATGTCTGGGTTCAAATCCTGGCTTTACCATTTGCATGAGCTGTCTGACCTTGAGCCAAGTGTACATAAGCTTCCTGAGCCCTCTCATAAGAGTGGTCCACAGATTAGAACTAACATTGGAAAACATATGGCACGGGGCCTGCCACATAGTAGTCACTAAACAAACATCAGCGATTTACTGTTATTATGGCATGTTGTTAAGGCAGTTTAGGGAAGGGGCGACTTAGAAAGATCTACTCTGCAATGGAGGACAAAAACCGGCTTCACAGATTTCACGGATGATTTCAATGTACATTTTAATTTTGAATGATGGCTTAGGCCATTTGAAACTCTGCTTCCGGAGCTTGGTGACCTGGTGTCTGCAATCTGCCCCGATGGGTCGGAGCAGGTCCTCTAAGTCTGTCTGACTCAAACACCAGTTTCTCGAACCAAGTGGTGTAAGCTGCTGCCACCGGGGGGACCCACAAACAATTCTGTCTGCTCAAACCCAACAGGGGGCAAAGGGCCACTGTCATCACCCCCAAGCAGAAGTCTCTGCTGCAATGTTGATATCATAAAAAATGGAACAGAAAAATTAATCCAATTTAATCCTTTCCATGAATAAAAGTAATTGGGGTTTACCTTGACTTGTTTACAACAACTGTTCCACTTCTTCATAAATGAAATACACTGTCATCTTTCAGCATGAAAATGGTGACAGGAATAAGAATTTCTAAGATGCTACAATAATCATTACGATGAAATATGGTCTATTAGTTCATAGGTAAAACAGTGAAAACCAACCTTGCTGGGGATCTTTAGAGGACTTAGAGAAAACCTGCATCATCAGGCTCTGTATTCAAATGTTGAGCTACATACACATTTACCAACAAAGTTATCCATTCAGCAAAACATTACCAAAAAGTTACTACACAGCTCAGTGCTTCAGACATCTGAGGGTTGCACTCTATTTTGCTCTAGTCATATTACTTAAGATATTGCAATTTGTATGAATTGAAGGCTGATTTAATTAAAGCACTAATAGAAATGACAAACATTACCTATGTTCATCTCAAACCTTTTTCAATGATAGACGAGGTCTGACAATTAACTTGGAGAACTTGTTGCAATGATGTTGCTCACCTTTTTTGATATCACAGGGATTATTCATTATGAATTTGTACCAACTGGATAAATAGTTAACCAAGTTGACTATTTGGAAGTGCTGAAAAGGCTGTGTGAAAATGTTAGATGACCTGAACTTTTTGCCAACAATTCATGGCTCTTGCATCACCACAATGCACCAGCTCACACGGCACTGTCTGTGAGGGGATTTTTAGCCAGTAAACAAATAACTGTATTGGAACACCCTCCCTACTCACATGATCTGGCCCCCAAAGACTTCTTTGTCTACCCAAAGATAAAGGAAATAGCAAAAGGAAGACATTTTAATGACATTCAGGACATCAAGGGTAATACGACAAAGGCTCTGATGGCCATCCCAGAAAAAGAGTTCCAAAATTACTTTGAAGGGTGGACTAGGCACTGGTGTCAGTGCATAGCTCCCCAAGGGGAGTACTCTGAAGGTGACCATAGTGATATTTAGTAATGAGGTATGTCGCACTTTTTCTAGGATGAGTTCACGAACTTAATTGTCCGACCTCATATGAGGTGCCACAAGTGTGATGGGTGACACTAGGCATCTGGGCCTTTAATAACAGAAGGCCTCAAGCAGGATGCATGTGCTTTTATGACACACATTAAATATACAGTCAAAGCACTGCTGAGGAATTCACAGAAGTGTTAATTCTTGTTCTTTTGCCAGATCCCAAATAATCCAGCTATAAATGTGCCTTGTACCAGATTTTAACGCTGCAGTGAAAACCAGATGAACATATACAGGAATTAAAAAAAAAATTTCCAAGTATTATGTATACTTCAATACTCTTCAGGTAAGTTACCAGTCAAGGAAAATTCTTCAAAAATAAATTATCATCAGAAGCTCACTCAAGAATGAAATAAACTGTTGCTTCTCATATGTAATGAGCTTTAAGAGAACAAGACTAAAAACAAATGAAGAATTTTGAAATATCTTGTGATGTTCCACAGTTTGCAATCTGAAGAATACAAAACAGCTGCTTTATTGTGCACACAGAGACTCTGCCCCTGCTCGGAGGAGGACTCACAAAGGGAAGTGGAATTTCACTGGGTGGCAGAATGCTGATTAGAACTTACGTCGCTAACCTGCACTGGCGACCAAGGAAGCAAAACTAATGTCAGAGAGATGGTCCAGTGCTCTCCATGCTAAAGAGTACAAATGACTGGGAAGAGACTCCTTCCTGAGAGGTGTAGGGAGACTGCAGATTCGCTCTGTCATCCTCGCTTCCCACACTCCCCTCATTCCCTCCCCAATCTAGAGAAGACACAGGGAAAGTGAGCAGGAAGACTCGTTAATTCTGGGTCTTTCGCCTGCCTAGGGAGAGCAGATATGGCTTTTCCTTCCCTCCCCCTGGAATCATTATCCTCTCTTTCTCTCCCCCTGCAAAACAGGAGGGGTGACTATCCAAGAGAACTGCTTAAGAGGGGTCTGTGTGAAAGGGCACCTGGCATCTTGGTCTCCAGGGAGATGATGCTAGGTCAGCAGACATGATGATCTGTCCTGAGCCTACCTGAGCAGGTGAAAAGAGAATTGGAGAGAAATGGCTGGGCCAAGAGGGGTAGTGGCCAGCTACAGGAGGCAAGGACGTGTGAGCTTCTCATGGGTCACGCAGGCCTAAGTCCCCTTGCCAGGACCCTGTCCAAGAGGGCAGTCTGCAAATAAAGAGGCCGCAGGAAGAAAAGGCCATGGGTTACATCACCAGGTGGCTGGGTGAATAGAGTTGACACTAGATATCCCATACCTGGGAACCATGCAATAGAGAGTCCCATAAAGGGTTTCTGAAGAATGCTCCCTGGGGTACCCCGAGAAGGCCAGAATTTGGATGGCTGTCACCTGGCAAGCAGGGGTACCAGAGCCACACCTACAGAGAGGACTGCAGCCATGACCAATGGTGTGAGAGACACCTGTCTCTCCTCCCTCAAGTAAGAAAAGAGGTGGAGAAGAAGATGGAGACAAGGGGAAAGATGAGGGTGTCCCAGAATTAAAGCACATATTCCTCTGCCTTTCTTCAAGGTGAGGGAGGAGGAGGAAGATAGTAAAAGTAGGCCCTGTCTTCCCAGACTCCAAGTTCCTTAAGCCCAAAGAGGGCAAGTGCTGGAGGAAAAAGGAAAAGATGAGATTTACAAAGGATACAGGACTGGTGCTTTAAGCTAGATGATCCTGACTTTACATTTAATTAATGAAATCCACTGGGATTCCATCAAAGATGTTCACTTTCATAAGTCTTTTCTGGGGTTTTACTGTGTGCCATGCATTGTTTTAGGCACTTGACTGACAATAACATCAATGAACTAAAGAGACAGGATCCCTGCCCTCCTGCTGCTAGCGGGAAAGGAGATTCAACACAACATAGTTAGCAACAGTGAGCAGAGAAAGATAAAACCACCGAACCTCTACCAAGCTCAGGCCAGTCAATAAACTAGTTTCAACAGCTTTCACAAGAGTAAGCAATTTCTTTCTGAAAGTTTGCTTTCAGGTAAAATCCTGCACAAAGTTCCCAGGGATTGAAGATTTACCTAAGAGGAGGAAAGGGGTTGAAGGGAGATGACGAATAAAACAATGTATATGTGTCCAAAATTTTCTCTCAGGGAAGTTCATGGTGAGATCTCACAAGCTGCGCTGGTGGCTGTAATGCTGATGGCTATTTGGTTCCATTTCTTCTGTGGAGGCTCTCCTGAGGGGATGGGGTCTGAAGACAAACAAGACCAGCTTGTCTTCCTACTTGAGACGCCCAGTGGAAAACTATGGGTTTGGAGAGATGCTTTAAGGGCACGCAGGGTCAGCCAAAACGGACTAGAAGGATCAGATAAGAACTTAAGGTCTGCTTTAAGTTATACCAAGGCAAGCACCACCGTGCTTTCCAAATAGCTCCTCTTAGAGAGGAAGGCATGCATGCAGGAAATAGGTGCACATTTATGAACTCAAAGATGTTTGAAAAGGCACCCAAAGCTTCCTCTTTCCCTTTCCCTTCCCATTTTTTCTCTCCGTGCCTCGTTTCCGATTTCACTCTCCCTTCCCAGGGAAGGATTTTCTTCCCCTGGAATGATCAGAGGGTCATGTCTGAGGAACCTGGTGGGCGTAAGGCTCACGAAGCCTCTGGAGGCAGCAAGGAACCTCTGGGGTCTTAGGAATGATGACTGAATTCCACAGTACATGCTATGTCCCATTCTCCTTCCTGAAGTGCATCCCCAAAAGCCCCTTTCTGGGGTGCAATGTCTCTTTTTCTTGTAAGATTGGTGTTTACTTCCTTCACTGACTCCATCCAAGGTACAGCTGGGCCAAACTTTGTCTCTTCGGGAAAACAAAATTGGCCTAAGAAGTGAGTCAGTACAAAGCATGACTACAGCAATGTCTCGGGAGGCCTGTGGTGTCCCTAATGAGCCTGGGCTCTAGTTTTATGTAACGGGGATCGTTACCCTGAGGGCTGTCCACTAAGGCCTCAATTCTTGGCTGTTTACAAGGTAGAGTGGTAGGTCGTGGTCGGTACGGTTACATGGCTGAGTACTAAAAAAGATAGGACACTTCTACCCTGAAACCTTCCAACTTTCCAAAATGAGTTCACTCCTAACACGGCCCAGGATAATGCCAGCCCACAGGGTGCTAATGGCCCAGGAGAGCTCCTCAGAGCAAACACAGAATTAACACACCACATTCTTCATCTGGGAGACAAAAGTGCCAGCACAGCTCAACGTCCTTTGGTGCGGTTTCTATAAAATGCCTTTTCTTAATAAATCGGTACATTTTCCAACCTGGCACAGTCAAGGCTGGCTAATTCTTTTCAGACAACTAAGGGAACACTGTAGAATGAATTATTTTAGGAAACTGTGGGGCCTAATTAATCCCAACAGCCAGAGTGCTACATGCAAATCTTCATCCTAGAGCGATTTAGTTTAAGCAGCAAGTCTACTTTCCTTTTTCTGTGTTATAACTAAGCATTTTGTCATCATGAATTGAGAATAATAATAATAAACCAACCCTGGTAAATGAAACTCCAGATAGGGTACTGGGTTGCATGTAAATCTATGGGGCTGATACTAATAAAATTCTGTTTATCTCTAATACATTATAATAGTATTTTGTAGGAAAATTTCAATGTGTGGCACAGAGAGGAGACATGCTGAACCCATTGACATTTAGCTAACAGAATTTTAAATAGAACTGAGCTGGCCTAGGAAGGAAGAAAAATAGGAAAGAAATGCCAACCAGACAAGTCCCTAGAGATGATTCTTTTTGGTTTTATGTGACATTAAATATTGCTTCCTCCACCAAGGTTAGAACCTGCATTAGTTTTAACAAAGCAGATTTTGCCCACCCCAAATCTCCACCATGATGGCCCCTAGATCAATTACCAGCCATTCTAACAAAAACAAGACAATTCACTGCGAATGGTGTCATTTTCCATTTCACTGTGCCGCTGACGGTGGGAGGGCCTCAGATCACAAGTACCAGTGGCTTAGGAAACACTGTTTGGAGCCTCTGTCCTCTTGGCTGCTGCTGGCCTGATTTCACCTGGTCAATGGCTATCATCAGCTATTGTTGTGGACAGAAGCTCTAGAGCGCTGGAAGCAGCTTCCCTCCTGTGGGGCAGGTCCAGAGCCAGGAACCCTGGGTACTCAGCTGATTGGTATTTCACAGGGCAGGGAGCGTTCTCTCCAACCTAGAAGTGACCAGGGTCTTCAGAGACTCTTTGTTTCCCTTCCTCCCTCTCTGGGTGTCACCCCCTCTACTTTTCCATCTTTCTTCCCCACCTCCCTTTTCCTGTTTACCTTCCAACTCTTCTTCTTCCAATTTTCCTTCAGTTAAAACTGGCCATAAAGAGATGTCTTAGTATTTGCCCAATGTTTTAATGTGTTTTTTTTCCTCTTAATTTTAAGGTGATTTGAACATTTTACATTTTCTTTGGAAAAAAATTTTAAAGGCACTAAATTGATCTTTCTTCATTTATGCTCTGTAACCATTATATTTTGAGATTTAACATTTTTGCTATCCTTGACTTGCTTTAAATGTAAAAGTCTGTTTTTCTTTCTCTTTTTTTTTCTTTCTGTTTTTTAATGGCTCATTTTCATTCTATATGCTTCAAATGAACTCTATAATTCAGTAGTCACGTCTTCATTTTTTTTTTCTTTGCAGATTCCTTTCACTTCCATAGATCCATAAGTTCAGTGCTTCAGTCCTGAACTCAAATTCCCATTTACCAAAACCTTTTTACTGCACACCTACATAGGTCAGAAATAAGACCAAGCACCAGGGATTGTCATTCAACAAGACAATCAGCCTATATTCCAGAAGGGGAGACAGACAGTAAATAAGGAAAGAACAAACACATAAAATAATCAGAGCTGATGATGCATGCTACCAAGAAAATGACTAGCATGCTATGAGAGAATTAAGCAGGAGGCCTGTTTGAGATGAGTGGTCAGAGAAGGTCTCTCGAAGGAAACGGTTTTTAAAGAAGCCAGCTGAGCAAAGAGCAGGGACAGAGAATTTCAGGGCAGGGAATGTCAAGCACAGAAGCCCTGAGGCAGGAAGGAACCTGGGTTTTCTAGGAACTTGGAAAGAACGTGAATGTGGCTGCAGTCCAACAAAAGGGGAGAAAGTGACACAGGACAAGATTGCAGACAGTGCAGGGACCAGAGCCTGAAAGATGCTTCTGAAGAGATTGGGTTTTATTTTGAAGGGAACTAAGAAGTCATTAAAAGGTTTGAAGCAGGGTAAAGGCATGGCCCGATTTTTAAATATTTCTTTACACAGCACTCTGGGAGAATTTGAACTCCTGACTTCTGATTCCAGGTCCAGAGAACTTTGCATCACATTTCCAAGATCAAATTACTAGCTACTTCCTCAAAACACACCAACATGCTGAACCTACCCCTAAAATGAATACCACTTGAAACAAAACAGGACTACCTGAGCCTTTATTACCTCAAAGAGTTTTGAAGCCATATAATCAACATGACTGTAAAATGAAAGACCCACCTAGTAATTTCTAAAAATTAGAACAGTTTCCTACCTGTACGTGTTTGGGTTTTTTTTCTACATGATCTCCTTAGAAATAACTAATAATAATTTAAAATAATGAGATGCGTATAAAAGTTTCCGAAAATATTTCACTGAAATGATATAGCGGGTATTTTAAAAAATTAAGGAACACATTATACGAAGAACGAGAGGAACATGTATTTAAGATCAGTGTATTTACTGAATTTTAGGTGATAAGTAGGGAGGAAATAAAAAGAAATTTAATCTTCTTTGGGAAACCATCAGTAATAATAAATCTTCCTTCCTTGCCTTTTATCTGATCCAATCATCACACATTTACTCAGAACTGACTACTCGTAGGTGCTATAATTCACCCTTGACATGAATGTCTTCCACCATTGTTTCTTTTCCCCCCATAAACATATATACACAGCAATAACTGAAACACATTTCACAGAACAGTGCTTAACCTTTCTATATGCAGTTTTCCTGGCTATTTCTCTTTTCCTGCATTTTGAAAACTATATTGGTCATGACCCGCTAACTTGATTTCATGACCCAGTCTTTAAGCCCACTTCAGAATTTACTTCCTCCATTAAACTTACAGGATATATAACCTTCTACCTGATACTTAAACAAAAATATAAATGTTCACATATGCATTAAAAAGCCCTGATTGTAACTTGTAATACGGATTTGTTTTTTCACCAAACTCCTTTAAGTGACTGAATTTACTGAACTCCTTTTTTGTTACAGAATTCTCCAACTCAGGAGACAAGGTGTTTTCACATGACATCGAAATCTTCCTCTCCTTTCCCCAAATCATTTCAATAATATCGCATGTTCTCTGCCGCTGTTTCTTTATGCTGTTGCTCCACCTCTGTCTGCGTGCCTGTCCCTTCTGTTTCAAGGCCAGCCATTGCCATAGCTCTTGACTCAGAGCCCAGCTTTCTCTCAGAAAAGCCGTGGAATGGAGCAGGCCCAGTCCCACTCAAAAGGAATGAGGGCTGTAAATGAGGGGCAGTCAGGACAAAGAAGGAAGCTGGCCTCCCTAAAACTCCTCCCCATGCCCAAGAAAATCTTTCCCAGCAAAGGCAGTGGTCTTTTCTGAGACCTTTAGTAGGTATAATTGTTAATTACATAAGAGTCATTTGGGCTCATTTAGGTTTCTCATCTGCTCGTCAGGGCTAAAATAACAGCTGAACAAAAAAGCAGGACTACTCCTCTCCAACAGACACAGCTGAAGAACAAATGCTTAAGAAATAAGATTAATGTCCTCTGAGAGTACAAAGAGAGTAAAAGGATTTAACAACTTATTTTTAGATTCTAAGTACCTAGATGCTTTGATAAAAAGAAGCCTCAAAGAGAGAAAGACTCAATTGGAAAAATATGACAAAGTCTTATTTGCAGTGGGTTATTTAAAGAATGACACTAAGTATCATTGCAATCTCAGGATACCAAAATTGAAAGTAACAGATGATAATGCATTTTAAAAAAATACTTTCTTAGAATCATTGCTATTAATCACTCCTAGTCTACTAAGTAGTCAAGGATGATCTAGCAAATGTAGAGAAAATGTCTGCCTGAGGTACCTATTTATAATATTTTGTGTATTTAAAAATCTGTCATCCTTCTTCCTCTCCCATCCCAAAATTTTAGAGAGTGTCAAGTTGTTCTCTGTAATGATAAAAGATGCATAATTACTTAACTTTCATAGGTCAGTTTATTAATATTCTGTTCCAACTATAAAAGCTAAGAAGTCTCATACATTTATAGCTGGTATGAAATTTACCAGGATTTAGGTTGCTTCTGTCAATTTAAATTCTTATACACAATTTGGTTTTCCTTCATGACAGCTAAACAGTTTCTGAGGAAATCAATACATTTCATCATCCCTGAAAGTCTATAATCCACAGAGAGAAATTTCTAGATGGTCACCAAAATTTCTGCCATCTTTTCAGTTGGTTTCAAAGTAAAACTGCCAATAAGACCATTGATGTGACAAGTAGATGGTCTGGGTTGGGAGAACTGAGGGACAAGGGAAGGCAGAAGGCTGAAGGTACAGTGTCACGTGTCCCTCTTGCAGGAGGATGCTGGGAGGGGAGGACTTTGTGCTTAATAAGTGTTACTTGAGGGTGGGACATCGCATTTATAAATCAGGTTTCCTAGGACACTGTCTGGAAGATCAGCTCCCTTGTAGCGGAAAGACACCAAATCAGGAATAATTTAGATCTGAGTGCAGAATACATCTCGGGTTTGGTTTCGAGCATATTCGTTTATTCCCTCAGTTTTTGCTAGCCCCCAAATGGCTTATGCAGATGAGATTAAAATTTAAAAGAAAGAGCTGTGTTTAGAGCATTAAGAAAAAGATATTAATGCTGCCCTAATTTTGTAACATTTTCTTGGCATATGAAATATTAAGGCCAATTTGCAAAGAGAAACATGTAATTTATGTAGTCTCTACTCATTCTCAAAAGGATTTGAGGCAGAAAATGTAGAATTCATTTTACAGGGAGTGCCCACTTGAACTCACTAAACACAGAAAATGTAATCTATATTCATCAAGAGGCACAGTTTTATAAACATTTTTCTATGAAATCGCACATTGTTAAAAAGGTTTCAGTCATAATACTAGATTTTGATCTGCTTTTTGGCCTTTTCCCCAAAACACAGTGGTACCTTTTCAAAAAGGCCAGCAAGCACCTAATGAGACCCCAGTGGAGAGTTTCGCCACGCGTTGCCAAATGTACGGAGAGCAGAAGTGACGTGAAGTGCCACGCTCTTTGCCAGCTCTTTGGGCTCAGCTTCCCTGGCACCTTCTTGAATAATATCTTTATTGATTGGTCTTGCTCTTTGAAATGAGCAGACTAACATCTGAGGCTGAACCCAAAGGGAAAGTCTGCTTTTCTCTCCCTGAGTCAGTAAGCCAAGCCTAGCATGACTCCAACTGTTTGATGCAAATGGAAGTGTTGCTTTGGAATCACTTGAAAATATGTGCCAGCTGACCTGACCTGGCTGTGGTTTAAAGTCCACCGTACCTGCTGTGCTGTCATTTCTGCTAGTTCATGGCTTTGCAGGGCTGAGAGGTTCCTTGGAGAGAGGGCTGCAGCCATGGGGGCCCTAGTGCTGTCAGTCTGTCGCCTTCCCCCCACCCCACCCCTCCCAATAAAGGCACAAAGCACTAAAATTTCAGAGCAATAGCACTGAATGGACGAAGGACTATTTATCAAAAACATGTAACACTCAAGCAACAAATCATTTGTAATCACCTTAAAGTAAGGCACCGTGCTAAATGCTACAAAGGATATGAGTTACTGTCAAAAACCACCACTCAGAAGGGGAAGGGAGTGATCAGATATCAACTACACACAAGGAGGTATTTATTATGCCCATGAATTTTTACAGAAGCTGCCTATTTCTAGTTTGTCACTTTAAACCTAAGTTTCTGCATTTGTTCCAGACCCATAGCTAACTGGGAATTAGAGACATCAGTTTAAACTTATCAATTGTTCTTCCTCTTAGCATCATATATAATTCCTCTTCAAAAGAGATCTTGATACTGAACTGTACACTAAAAACTGGATAAGATGGTAGATTTTATGTTATGTCTATTTTACCACAATTAAGAGAGAGAGAGAGAGAGAGAGAGAGAGAGAGAGAGAGAGAGAGAGAGAGAGAGAGAGACATCCCTCCATCCATCATAGTGGTTCTGTTCCCTTTGGGTGACATCTCCTCAAGCTGTTCCCCGACTAACTGGCTTCCTCCACCCAGCTCTTCATCCACTGTGTGTCTGGGCAGAATCTCTGAGTCTAAGTTTGGCTAGGTTTTTGTTACCGTTATTTGTTTTTGTTGTTACTTTTAAAATTAAAAAGATGTTTCCAGCTTTATTGAGGTATGAAAATTGTATATATTTAGGTTGTACAACATGATTTTTAAAGGTGTTCAATGTAGCGATTTAATACATGTATACATTGTGAAATGGTTATCATAGTCAAATTAATGAACACATCCATCGCCTCACACAGTTACATGAAACTAAAAAGCTTCTTTACAGCAAAGGAAACGATCAGTAAAATGAAAAGGCAAACTATAAAATAGGACAAAATACTTGTAAACCACAAATCTGAAAAGGGGTTAATATCCAAAATATACAAAGAACTCATATGACTCAAAAGCACAAAAATAAATAACCCAATATAAAAAATGGACAAATGATCTGAATAGACATTTTTCTAAAGAACACATACAAATGGCCAACAGGTACATGAAAAGAAGCTCAACCTCACTAATCATTATGGAAATGCAAATAAAAACCACAATGAGATACCACTTCACTCCAGTCAGAATGGCTGTCATCAATAAACCAACAAACAACAAGTGCTGGCAAGGTTGTGGAGAAAAGGGAACCCTGGTGCACTGTTGGTGGGACTGCAGATTGGTGCAGCCACTATGGAAATCACAATGTAGGTATCTCAAAAAAATAATTTTAAACAAAATTTATTTTAAACAAAAACAGTGTTTCGACTAGCACATGCAAATAAAGTCTTCTTCAGAGCATCCACAAAATGGAAGAAGGATCCCTGAGGGAGTATGTATAACAAGGATCTCATTGTTGCCTTTCTCTGTTCTGCTTTCATTTCTAGGACAATTTGGAAATTCATTTTGGTAGAATCCATTAGTCCTGACTTTCTGGTAACTGTGTTCATCACAGAATCTAAGACATTCTGGTATCCTGGCAGTGGAGTGAGGGGGGTATTTTTTTTCTTCATTCTCTGAAACTATAAAAACTCAACTATAAAGACTAAAACTAATGGTAGGCCTTTTGTTACGACAGAATTGGGAATAAACAGCTCACACTTGGTAATTCTTTGCTAGCATGTTTTGAACCTTTACCAAGAATGTGGAGGCAAAATACATTGGTCCAACTTTTGGCATTCCACTGGTAATATAGTAATAAAAGCTTTATTTACACAGTACCTATTTCCAAGCTGTTCCATATGTTTTATAATGGATCTAGATAAAAGTAACTTTTATTTGAACTCCCTCTGTACTTAATTTGGGTGGTATGAGCAACAAACAAAATGCCATGATAATGGCAATTCAGAAACTCAGAAGACACATAAAGCATGTGTCTTTGGCAGCTCTGTCCCAACCACTTCTCTTCTAGGATGACACTGGCTGTGGGGTGCCAGCTGCACACGGGACTCCTCTCAAGGTATCTATTTGTTTTTATGTCTTTTGAAAAATAATCTAAGCTTCATAGCTATCTGCCATGACCTGAATGTTTGTGTCCCCTCAAAATTTCATGTTGAAATCTTAACCTCCAAGGTGATGATAATGAGGAAGTGGAGCCTTCACTAGGTGGTTAGGTCATGAGTGTGAAGACCTCCTGATTATGATTAGTGCCCCAAAAGAGACCCCAGAGAGCTCCTGTGCCCCTTCTGACATGAGGTACCAGAAGAAGACAGCTGTCAGTGAGGGAGTGAGCCCTTACCAGACATGCACTCTGATCTTGGAATCCCCAGCCTCCAGATCTTCCAGAATTAAATAGCCCCCCACTCTATCATACTTTGTTTTAACAGCCTGAACAGACTAAGGCATTATCTTTTCGGGATTTCCGAATTCCCTAATACAAAAAGGAGGCATTGGTACAAAACTGAATTCAATTCAAACACAATTCCCACAAAATTCATGTGATTTTTCTATTCTTTTCCTTTTTTTCTTAATGAGGAGAGGGGAGTTTACCTTATGTTTCTTGATCCTTGCACTACAGATAGAAAATCTTAATGCGCCACTAAAATACAAGTTCCATGAGGCAGGGACTGTGTTTAGTTCCCTGTTGATTCTCCTGCCTTGATTAGTCAAGAAATGCCTGTTGCTGAATGACTGACTGACAATGGTTTTGAATTCAAAATGGTAAGCTGAGCCACCTGAGCGCATCCTTCGGAGCTGGGATCTTTTGGGTCACTGAAGTGAGGTGCTCTCAGAGCACTGTGGATCAGGTCTTCCACCAGAGGGAGCAGGGACACCACCACCGTGCAGAGGACACGTGGTGCAAAACCACAGGAGGTGCCTAAAAGAGGAAAATCAGAAAGCCCCCAAGCACAGCCAAAAAAAAAAAAAAATTAAAATCAAAACCAGAGTGAAGAATAAGAAATCTCGAGGTCTATGGGAATAAATGCAATGACTAGATAAAGCTACAAACAGACCTTCTTTTTCGTGTTTCTTAAACGTGTGGGGCTTGTTAGCTAAGAAGCCACCCTAAGAGCTACATCTTCTACAGCTGCCTGGCTCCTGGTTACTAATGTGGAGTTCGCCTTGGCACAAGGCACCTCATCTTAAAAGAAGAAAGGAGAATAACCACAGCCAAGCCACTCTGAAATTCCCCACTGCAATGCTCTGAAACAGTTCTATTTGTGTCTCTGACTCCGGGGAAAAGATCAGTTATATGAGTTGTTTTGGGCCTGGCACAAGGGGCTATGATGACTTCATTCCAAACTCTGGGCTGTGATTCCACCTAAGAACAAATAATTCTCCACAAAACCACCATCAAATCACATAAATGGCAACCGAAACTTAATATTTAAGGTCTCCACTTACTTCTCCAGACAAACTTAAACCTAAAAAAGGCAACAGTTGGAAGCACTGGGCATCAGAACCCATGGCTGGTTTCAAGGCAGACTGTTAGTCCTTTCGAAATCTCTCAGCATGTGCAGGGGAGCTCAAAAGATCACCTGTGGGTGACCAATTTACCTTACGGATCACCATCCACAGATTACGGAGATCATCAATTTAAAAGCCCTAAACCATCTCAAAGGAAAGATAATCCAAGGGAAGAGCTAGGCTGCACCATGACTTAAAAAAAATAAGAAAAAGACTTGCACCAAATTAAAGCAGAAAGACTTGTTTCATTTAGCTAATGAAGCTTTGGAGGGCAAATTATCCTTACATGGTTGCTGAAACAAGCAACAACAAAAGTCACTCTCTATTTCCCAAATGGTTCCATCCTATCAAACTCTAGATGGAACCTGCCAGTCCACAGACATCCACTTTAGGACGTTCCTGGGAGCCTACTGACGGAATATGACTTCTAAGCAGTCAGAAAACAGAATTTCCAAGGAGTGAACAAGATACTATTATAGGTTTGTTTTAAGGTAATCATCAGAGCAAATAGAAAATTATATATAATTCAAGAAAGAGACAAGGTCAACAAATTCAAATGAACAATGACAAGTTTCTACAGGGCAAAGATCCTTACATTGTCCAGTGCATCTTGCCTGGTCTATTGCAAGCGGCCAACAGGGACTTAATGATTATCTAATAAAAAAAGAAGGAGGGAGAAGGAGAGAGGAGGGGGATAAAGGGGGGAGATGGAGGAAAAGACAGAGATGGAGGAGAAGAAGAAACTAGAAGCCCAGAACCTTTTCACAAAGCTGTCGCTAGATCAGGGGATAGCAATTTTAGATATGGAAAGAAATGTAACACCGTAGCTAATCAAACCTACAGAGAGTCTGAAATGCTTTCCAAAAGTTGGGGGATCTTGCATATGAAGAAGGTGGCTTCTTGTTCTAATCCTGCTCCTCTAGGCAGAAGGGCTTTCATGAAGCTGACAGGTACCTTTACAAATCCACAAGGGGGAGGGAGAGGCAGAGAGCGTGCTCACTTTTGTCGGGGTGTGGGGGACAAAGAAGGCCGGCCACACTCAGCCTCAGCAAGACACACGAAGAAGATCTCCTAATGTCTGCGGTGAGATCTTTCTCTACATAATGGTAAACAATAAGCCTTGTCAAATTTTGCTTATTTTTCATTATAGGAAATGTTAAGTGTCACAATACTTCAAGCGTGCAGTGCGAATGGAAAAAAAGAAGGCACAGTGACTTCACGACAATGGTAAATCAAGGGTTCTGTCTGGCAGGAAAAATGTCATTAGCCTGTGAAGTGATCTAGCTGATGTCATTTTTGAAACAGAGGTAATATGTCTATTTGAGTTTGTGAGGAAAACAATCGATTTTATTTTCAGCCATCTACTTTTTGAGGTCAGAAGGAAAATTTTTATTGTACCTTTTAAAAGAAATAATATTTGTTATACTCCCAAACAAGTAAGTTCAAATTGAGTAAATATTTCCAAAGGCAAACATGAAAAACAGAAGTTCGTTCTTAAAAATTCAGGTTATAAAAGACTCCCATCAACCCCAGTACTAAATGGAGCATTAAGATAAAAATAGCTTATCATTTCTGCTCACTCCCGCAGGTTGGTCCTGCCAAAGGCTCTGCCTCTAATTCAAGGTCAAGGAAAATGTACTGAAAAGTAGAGTCTTCAGCTACCTAACAACTTGCAATCTAACAATATACAGAATGTCCCCAAAGAGGTTATCTAGGCAATTTACTAGTTTCACTATTTTTCAGTCAAAGCATCTGGGAGAAATAATTTCTTTCTCACATAGTTCACATTCACAGTAAAGCTTTAAAACAAGATCTGCTATAAGAAAACACAGACAAAAGCTAATCTAAATAATTAATAAGTTTATTCAAATAATCATGCTCATTTTTAGTGATAGAGATAAATATTATTGATTATATAGGATGTTTTTGATAGATTTGTGAAATGATATGAAAAAATAAGTTATAAAACATAGAGAGTATAATCTATTTTTTAAAACATTATTTTTATAATGAATATGCATAGGAAAATGAGTGGAAGGATATATGATAAGGTGTCAATATTGGCTTATATTTTCAGTCAAGTTTACTGAGGAATAATTTACATACAATAAAATTCATAAAATAAAATAAAATAAAAATTATTTTTGCATACAGTTTTATGCAGTTTGACAAACACATACAGTCTAAACCACCACCCCAATCAAGATACAGAACAAGTCCATCACTCCAGAAAGTCCTTTTCTGTACCCCTGTAGACCACCCCTCGCCCCACCCCAGTCCCTGGCCATCAATGATCCCTTTTCTTTCCTTTATCAAATTGCCTATTCCAGAACATCATACAAATGGAATCATACAGTAAGTAGCCTTTTGATTAACATTGTTTTTGTTTTCTAGCATATGGGATTATAGGCAATGATTTCTTTATTCTTTTTATCTTGCTTTTCTATATTTTCTATATTTAATTTTTCATTAAAACACAATTAGTTTTTCAATTTAGAAAAACAAAAGTAAAAACTAATTAATTGTGAGAGGCCTTATGGTAAGTAGATAAAGCCATGAGAGCACACGTGAGGACAGATTTTGTATAAGATATTAAAACTGTGAAACTACTTCATCAAAGAGTTAACTTTGAGAGGCAACAGAGCATCCGCCAGGGCTAGGCGAAAATCCCAGCTGTGTTACCTACTAGTTGTGTGGCTTTGGGTAGGTTATTTATCATCTGTTAGCTTCAATATTGTCATTTTTAAAATAGGGATTCAAATAGTGCCTCTCTGATGAAGTTGTTATAAGGATTAGATGAGACTGTGCATGTAGGCCATGGGCACGGGCTAAAACTTCAGCACTAAAATTATGTTTCTCATTTATTTGGCTATTCTTATTCTTACTATCATTATGAAGACCTTGGGAGGTGTGCTGATAGGGAAGGACATTTGAGGCCAGGAAGAAGTGACATGAGGAGAGAAAATGGCAAGTAGGGGTAGGGTCACAGGCTCACATTTTAAATGCCCAAACTGAATTCTAGACATTTCACTTTAGGAAACTTAAAATTTCTAGTTCTTCAAAACAAAGTTCTCATCATTTTATTATGATTTCTGAGCAAAGTCAAACACCTGTGGTCTTCCATTCTTCTATAAGTGATGGCTCATTACTCAAGGCACCTTGGAAAACGTAGTATTAAATGTAGCCACTCCTACAACTTTAATCCATATTTTTTAACTGTTTAGAATCCAGTGATCCATTAGCAAAAATGTTCATTTGTAGTTGTCTAATTCTCCCTCCCACCCATATGAAAAGCCCGAACTCTCTAATCTTTCTTCACCCCACTATATGACATAAATTTAGGGGGGAGTACCTGACTATAAAGCTAGCAATCTAAATAAGACTATGACATTTAAGATCAGTGTACAATAAGACCAAGCAATTGTAGATGTTCTACTGTCTCTGCAAGGTTTTTTTTGATTGTCTGAGACTGTGGAGTGAGAATGACTTCATAAAAAAACAATATGATCCACCTTTATCTTCCAAGACTCCTTGAGAGTAGGGCCCATGGAAAATTAATATTTGTAAGACATACCAGGAAGCGAGTAAGTCTGTCTCTATTGGGAAGCTCCCAAATGTTTTGATTGAAGTAGAACATCTCATTTAATTCTCATCCTCAGGATGCATTCATAATTCATGAACCTATCCAAGCTTCTCATAATAAATGGCAATTGAATTAAAAACATGTCTGCTGTCTTTGGCCAAATAATACTTAAAATATATTGGGTTGTTGGAAAGTTCATGACGTATTTTTTCTATGTTTTTTGTTGCAAAACTGTGTCATGACTTTTCTGACAACCCAATATATATATATTAAAAAAATAATATATATTAAAAGGAGGACTATTATTAGCTTCGTGCATTTTGGCCAAAAAACAATTATAACCACATTAAAGTTCATATGCATCCATTCATATGTGTATGTCTCTATGTGTATGTGCGTGTGTATATAAAATGTTCACAGAACATACATTATTCAGAAATCTCACAGGTCAAGGAATTATCTCCCAAGCTCCACGCCCACTCACTCAGATGTCTGCTTAACAACAGAAGCTGACTCCTTCGACTAGAATCTTACATCTCCACGTCCTGCCTGTCATTCAAGACACAGCTCAAGCAGCACTTCTCCGTGAAGACCTTCCCAGTTTCCCTACACCAGAAACAACCTTCTCCTTTTGACCTTGGAGCCATTATTTATATACATGTCTTCTCGCAATGACAAAACAAAAGGCTCCTTGAGAGTAGAGCCCATAGAAAATTAATATTTGTACACCTTCCCCAGTGCCTAGCATGGTATTTTGTACAAAACAGGGGCTCAATATAAATTTTCAGAATGAAATGAATACATATTTTACTCCATTTTAAGATAATCATCAATTTTTGAGCAACAGCTGAACAGTCTAGAAAATATGACTTGGGAATATGGCTTTGTTAATATACTAATTTCCAATTCCTAACAATACTGGCTCCTCTTGATACCCTGTTAATATTAATATTTCAATGGATACATTGGATAGTTCATGGATCTCTGGGCCCAACTCCAGTAAAAGAAAAAGAATTTGAGTGTTGAGGGTTTAAGAAGAAACTTGTTTCCAATAGTATAGCGTGCTTGGATTGAAATTTCTGAGGGCATTAAGAAATGATTTGTCTTCCATATGCTTTCAGGTTAACAAAGAACGTTTTGTCCAGATACCAGTACTCTAAGCACAGACAACTTCTAAGTTTTAATCAGTTAAATGACCTGCCTGAGAGATGAGTCAAGAAAGAAAGTAGGCATGTCTCTCCTTTTCCCAAATCAAGTACCATGCTAGAGGGATAACTTCCTCCCAAACTCTGATAAAGCAATTACCCAGACAGTCAGAGAGTTTTGAACAATGTTCATCCCATTTAAGCAACTCTCTTCTCTTTCAAAATGTGAACAATTTTAAAGTTAGGGGACCAAACATGTGGCATCCTTCAGTGCCCTGCTCTGAGAAACGAAGCGTTCACTGACTACCTGAAGTGTGGCTGCACCCGCCCTTGCTCACCCAGACCTCACAACAAGGTAAAGTCCCACTTAACCCATTCTATAGGTGATACTATCGAGGCTTATGTTATTAAAAATTATGCATACACTAGAGCTCAGAGAGAAAAAAAAAACATTCCTCATGTCAGAGCTTACTTCCTATAAGTTAATCTTTAAAGTCCAATATTAAAATTTGGGGGCTTTCTGGACAGTGTTGGTCAATTCATTTTCAATTGACTCAGATGAACACAACTTATTTTCTAAATGCTAAAGAGTTTGGGAGGATTTATCTTCAAATAATCACAGAATTTCCAGAAAATTCTGAATTTCACCTATGAGTTAATTATCTCTGAGAAAAGGACAACATAGGTTTAAATAACATAGACGTTGCAGCTCACTTGTGAACTTCTGTTGGGATATGTTCCGAGTATTGCTCCAGAGGACTCGACTCCATAAATAATATGCCATTTGGTCAACCAAGGGGTATAACATTTCTAAAGGAGATATTTTGCTTCTTAAAGTTAACCCTCAAAAGCATTTACTGAGTGCTTACTCAAAAAGTGTGGAGTTTTGCTCATATTATTCCATTTAGTTCTCGCCACCTGATCCAATTTTTATTTTTAACCCCTTGAGGACCACTGAAGACCATACAGAGAGGTTAAATTTCTTTGCTATGAGCACATAGCCAGTAAGAGGTGAAGCTCGAATTTGAACCCAGATGTTCTTAACTTTAAAACCCAGGCTTTTTTCAACTATACTCTATAACAACTCTTTCCCTTCCCCAAGCATTTCTGCTTCCTATACATCTGAGCTCAAAAGGTCAAGTCCATCCAGCTTCTTCTCAGGATACAATCATTTTCTTAATGCTGATCTTCACCGTTAAATAATTCACCAAACTGAACTGAAAGTGACAAATATTTTAACTAAGAAATCATTGTGTGAAACAAACACAGAATTCTGATTCCAATGCCATTACTTAGAGAATCAGAGGGGAAAAGCCACAAGCAACTGTTGATTGTGTATCTTGGTCCACACCACACAACTGCCTCTTCTCTGACTGCCATTTTTATATTTCTCTGTGGACGTTTTTAGAAACAGATGGGCTAGTAACTGGAGTATTATCGGGTCCAATCTATGCAGCTGGAGCATCTCAGAATTGCAGAAATAGCAGTCTTCTGAATAATTTCTCCTGCCACAAACAACTGCTGCTGCTGCTATAATAATCCCCTTAGTGGGCCTAGAGGGCATTCTTCTCATTCCAAGAGCCATGGTTTGGTTTATTTTAAACCACAGTGTCCTTTTGTATTTCGACTAAGAAATGCTTCAAACATGTGGACCACCTGATCTTTCTGAAGGCAGATATACCAGATGATAACATTTGGGTTCAAGGACATTTTACCTTCAGCTGTCATAAAAGAAGAAAACCAAGATGTGAGGCAACTCAGCCTTTTTTGTCTTAGTCACGAAGTACAGAAGCCTTCATGTGTAGGATATCACACTGACCTGTCTGCCTTCTTTATGACACCAGCTCTTAGGCTCCCCAAAGACCAAATCTGTACAAACCACAAAACGTGTTGACCATATTTTGACCATGATGCCATGCAGTCAGAAGTTTTCAGAGTTAAGATGTTTATTGTTATGGGGGGGAAAAATCTAGATCTCTGGCTAAATTTTTTTTTTTTTCATTTAAGTGCTTTGCAACCAAAGTACCCATCTGATAAAATGGGACCTGGTAATATTTAGAAAGAACTGAAATCACAATATATGGAATAATAAACTCCATTTGTCATCCATGGGACAAGGCTTAGTTTTATCCAGACAATCTTTTTCCCTCAGTGGCAAAAACTGAGCCAATCAGCCAAAAATAAATAAATAAATAAATAAATAAATAAATAAATAAATAAATATTAAAACTGTCAGAATTTTATTAAAGTTATACAAACTACATGACTGAAGAAACTAGTTAGTTTTCAGTGATGACAAAGTTACATTAACACATAAATTTTCTATTTTACAAAGGCATCATTTTTAAACAGCTTTATTGAGATAATAATTCATATAACACATAATTCAGCCTTTAAAGTTCAGTGGTTTTTAGTATATTCATAAAATTGTGCAACCATCCTCAGTAACTAATTTTAGAACATTTTCTTCACCCCCAAAACGTACCCATTAGCAGTCAGTCACTCCCTATTCTCTCTTCCTAGCCCCTAACAATCAGTCAGTAATCGACTTCCTCCTGCCTTATAGATTTGCCTATTATGGACATTTCATATAAAAGGAATCATACAATATGTGGTCTTATATCTGGCTTCTTTCACTCAGTATAATGTTTTCAAGGTATATTTATGTCGTAGCATGTATATCAGTGCTTAATTCCTTTTAATGCCAAATAACATTTCACTGTGCGAATGCAGATCTCTTTATCCATTCATTGGCTGATGGACATTTGGTTTGCTTCTACTTTTAGGCTATCGTGAATAACGCTGTTATGAACATTGTGTACAAGTTTTTGCATGGATGTATGTTAAGCATCTCATTTTTAATGAAAATCACAATCTTTGGTGAAGAAAGAAACATAAGTTATTTTATGCCAGTGAATGGAAAGATTTTAACAATAAGAACTGTGAGAGAGCAGGATAAGTAGGTATAATCTGAGTACGCCAGACATGGGACTGCAATGCAGGCCCCTCCTCTGCCTGGGTCCCTCCTCTGCCAGCACAGCAGCACATAGCAGAGATGTCTCTCTGGGCGTCTCCCACACTGCTGTTGAGATCACAGGCTCCAACCTTAACTGCACATAGCAGAGGGTGAGCACAGCTTGCCCACCCCACCCATAATCCTCAAAACCCATCATCATTTCCTGGATTGTGAAATGGAGAGGGATGCTTGAGCCAAACCCGGATGACATTCTTCTGCAGCGGATGCTGATGGGGACTAAAATGACCTCAAAACATTCTCACTAATGACTGAAACAGGTCAATAGGCAAATCATATTTTTGTTAACTGTTCCCTTCCACGGTGATGCACCATCTTGTCCAAATGAAAAGAGCTCATTCAAGTAAACAGATAAGGCAATAAAATTCAACCTATTTTATTAAAATATTTCTAGAAAAGGACCTAAAATGTACTTTGTTTTTATGCTAACTGAAAATCAAAGGCGTTTTCCAAGTGTCTGAAGTACTAGCCAAAGAGGTTACATTAACTTCTTCACCCTCAAGTAAAATAATGTTATAGGACTCAAGTGCATAAGACTTAATTTATTCCAAAACCAGAAGTTCAAAAGATCAGTAATTATGAGGCTATGTAGGACAAAGAAATGTTTTGCATCCTCCAAATTACCAGAGGTGGTTTGCTAACTAGAGCCTGCAGACGATGAGCGATTACCCCCAATTCAGCTTTGTTCTCTTTAGAAAGGACTTCAACCAAGCTGAAAGGCAGCCATAGCCCAATAATACCGCAGTCAACCCCTGTGTCTTTTCACAATTGGATCTGCATTTATTTAAAGGAATACAAAAATCACAAATAGGCCAGTCTCAAATGCAATATGCTCATTCACACATATATTGTCATGGTCATTTCCGCTAGCAAAATTCTAGCATCTAAATTTCTTGGAATTTAAAAAAAAAATAGCCACAGAAGCAGCATTAGGCTCTATGTGTCTAAACTATTAACCCTTTAAGTAGGGCAGTATAAATCACCTCTGCTCTCCTCCCCATTCCTGCAAACAGAAGAGGTTCACCCGGCCCTCCTCCCACCCTTCACTGTGAAACAAAACAAAAAAAAACAAAACAGAAGCAAAAACCTACTGGGGCCTCCACAGTCACAGAACCCACAACCGAAAGGCAGTTGAGGACATAACTGGGTTTGAGTTTAGAAAGCTGAAAATAAATAGATCACAAGGGGAAATGGACACACGTAGGACAACAAAAGAGGGGTCTAACTCAGGGGCAGGCAAACGATGGTTCCCCAGCCACATCTGCCCATTGCCTTTTTTTGTAAGGCGTTTGAGCTACAAGAAAAATTAAAGTATTGTAAAAAAACGTTAACTTATTAGAAGAAAGTCAAAAAAGAATATTTCATGACATGAAAATTACACAAAAATCCAATTTCAGCATCCATAAATAAAGTAGTATTGGAACACATCCCTACTCATTCATTTACATATTACATAAGGTTATTTTCAGACTACAAAGGCAGAGTTGAGTAGTTGTGGCGGAGACCAGATGGCCTGAAAAGCCAACACAAACTATTATCAGGCTCTTTATAGAAAAAGTGTGCAGAGCCCTTGTCTCTTTTAGCCAAAGCATACATTTCATCCTAAATCTCTAAAATGGATCTCAAGAAAGAGAGCAGGTTCTAAGCCACCCATTGTCACTGGGGAGACCGCACATTTGTGGAGAGAAGAAACTTAGATGGGATTTCTGTCCCACAAAAGCACAAAAAGTATCAGGCACACCAAATTTACTGGGTTGAGGGTTTTTGCAGACAAACAACTTGTCTCTTTTTATAAACGTGCTTCAAGCAACACAGCTTATCAGTGAACACAAGAACACATTCGTTGCCCACAAATTAGCATTTAATACAATTATCTACAAAAGGGACAAGGAATCCACTTACATTTCAAATCTTCTTCACTGCGTTTAGCCTGAAAGTTTTTTCAAGTAAAAAACACATCCAGGAACACTAGATAACTACTCCTTATCAATTTGGACACCATTTTAATCCACCCTTTAATAATGCTGCTCTTGTGTGAAGGCAAAGGAGGGGAGCAACTAAGGAAACGGAATAACTAATGAATAGAAATTGGCAAGCTCACTGACAATAGCCGAAGTGTTATAATGTCAAAGTTTCATTAATTGGATGTGTTAATCGACCAGTCCCTAAGTACTCACGTTTCCTTAACTCTATCCTGAGCTTATCAAAGAAAGCAAAGCACTCTGTCTTTTGCTTAATTCAAAAGTAACACGCAAAAAAAAAAAATGTCTGTAACCAAACTTCATAATCTAAACATCACTGTTTACTTAGTGTCTAATAAGCAAGCAGATATGTTTCTGTTCTTAGGAGGGAATAAAGGAAATAACCAAAATTCCAAATACTTTCAAATTTGGAACGGGAATTAAAAGACTTAATAGTTGATGTTGTCTTAAAGCTTTTGCTCTAAAAATCTTAGTTGCACTTTTTTAGCTTCCCCACAAAACTGCCAGTCTTTGGTCTGTGTTTAGTGGCTTATTTATGTGCCATGGTAGCATGATGTTCTAAATTTTAATCAAAATTTGTTCATGTCAAAATTCTTCAGTTCTTTTTTCATATTCTAAATAATT